>NC_139966.1:36764208-37364208 GCF_963993115.1 Abramis brama | reverse complement strand
GCTGGATACTCTTATAGGTTACGTCCGTGGATCACGGCTGAACGCGTCTTCTCCGCACTCATTTACAAACAAACATTTTTTTTCGCCTATCGTGCGTCTACTCCACACCCGTACCACTAAAAAGACGGATTATATCCAAGACTTAAGCCATAAATTAGTATTAATATTGATAGCATCACTGGTAGCGTCGTTGCTAACTTAACTTACTGTCCATCTGTTAAAATGGCGAATATATCAGATGTAAGTAGTCTACCTTTTGGTGCAGGTGAGGACACATTTGAGCTGCACGCGGTACAGTCTGAGCTGGAAGCTGTTGAGAAACAGATCCACGACCTTTTAGTGAGAAAAGCCGAGCTGATAGACCGGCGTTTGGCTCTTGAAACATCACGCGCCGATGCACACAAATCAGTGATTAACGTTACTAACCCGCTGACTCCGACCTCGTCTACTCCGTGCGTTTCTCAACATCGGTCACGAGCGTCGAGGTCGCGATCAGCTATGGTCTCGTTTACGCCGGCTCCAACATGCCACCACGAAGCCTGGATATTTCCGCAGCGGAAGACGCGAGTCAGGTCTAGACCAAGAAAACTCTCTCCGACCCTCCCGGTTTTCGAGATATCCACACAAAACCGCTTCTCCCCTCTTCGCGAAACAGAACGCGATGCTGTGATCATCGGTGATTCCATCGTTCGACACGTACACGCTACGTTAAATAAAAATAAGGTGCATAGTCACTGCTTTCCTGGTGCTCGTGTTTCTGAAATCGCTGCTCACGTTCCCGAGATTCTGAACGAGCGCGTCGGAACTGTGGTCCTGTACGCGGGAGGGGCCGACATCAGGCTGCGCCAGACGGAGGTTCTGAAGAAAGACTTCAGGAATCTGATCGATACGGTACGCAGCACATCGCCTGATATAACGATCATTGTGTCAGGACCGCTTCCCACGTACCGACTAGTTCTTAAAAAGTTTAGTAGATTATTTGCACTAAATGAATGGTTAATATCATGGTGCAATGAGCAGAAACTGCTCTTTGTAAATAATTGGAATCTGTTTTGGGAGCGTCCTAGGCTTTACCGTGCTGATGGCTTACACCCAAGCAGATTCGGATCGGATCTTCTGTCAGATAACATCTCCAAAATGTTAAATACCTTTTGACTAGTAACCAAAAGTCCAAATCATAGTCTCTGCTGCACCAAATTAACTGATATAAATAGTGTAGAACATTGCATAGAAACTGTGTCTATTCCTCGTTTAGTGAGATCAAATAATAATTCTACTGCAGGATCTAGAAAAAATCTAATTGTTATTAAACCAGAAAATGTTGCTATTAGTAATCAAAAACAATTTCTAAAGCTAGGTCTTCTAAACATTAGATCACTCACACCTAAGGCAGTTATTGTAAATGAAATAGTCACAGATAATAGCTTCGATGTACTTTGCCTTACTGAAACTTGGCTTAAACCTAATGATTATTTCGGTCTAAATGAGTCTACTCCATCTGGATACTCCTATAAGCACGAACCCCGTCTGATTGGTCGTGGCGGCGGTGTTGCAGCGGTCTATAGAGATATTCTCAATGTTACTCAGAAAACGGGTTATAAGTTTATTTCGTTTGAAATACTTGTACTAAATGTTACGCTCTTAGATGTTAGAAAAAAATCCATATTATCTCTAGCCTTGGCTACCGTATATAGACCGCCTGGGCCTTACGCTGATTTCCTAAAAGAGTTTGCAGATTTTCTCTCAGATCTATTGGTCAATGTAGATAAAGCATTAATTGTTGGAGATTTTAACATACACGTAGATAATTCAAATGATGCGTTAGGGGCTGCGTTTATAGATTTATTAAATTCCTTTGGGGTCAAGCAAAACGTCACCGGACCAACTCATCGTCTTAATCACACACTCGATTTAATTATATCATATGGAACCGATCCAACCGATATAGATATCATTCCACAAAGTGATGATGTCACTGACCATTACTTGGTAACTTGCATATTACGTACTGCTGTAATATGTCATGCGGCGCCGCGTTATCGACCAGGCAGAACAATCCTTCCATCCACCATAGATAATTTCTCAAATTGCTTATCTAATCTGTCTCAGCTGCTGCCTGAACCCAAACAAACAGATGAACTAGAAGAACTAACTAGCACTATGAGCACCATTCTCTCTAGAACATTGGATGTTGTTGCACCCATTAAATTAAAAAAGGTCAGAGAGAAAATTAAAGCACCATGGTACAATAATACTACGCATGTTCTAAAGAGAGAAACCCGTAATTTAGAGCGTAAATGGAAACAAACTAATTTAGAGGTCTTTAGAATCGCGTGGAAAGACAGTATGTCACGTTATAAAAAGGCCCTAAAAGCGGCCAGGGCTGAGCACCTCCGCAAACTAATAGAAAACAACCAAAACAATCCTAGGTTTTTATTTAACACCGTGGCTAGACTAACAAATAAACAGACGTCACCCTAACAAAATATCCCGTTACAGTTCAGTAGTAATGATTTCATGAACTTCTTCACTGAGAAAATAGAAAACATCAGAACAACAATTGTAAACGTTCAATCCTCAATCGCACCTTATAATTCAGCCTCAATTATCCCCCCGCAAGAACAATTACAGTGCTTTACAACTATAGAACAAAAAGAGTTAAATAAACTTATCACTTCATCTAAAACAACAACATGTTTATTAGATCCTATACCAACTAAACTACTGAAAGAAGTGTTACCTATAGTAGAAGAGCCTCTCCTCAATATTATTAACTCATCTTTATCTTTAGGTCATGTTCCAAGAACATTTAAACTGGCAGTTATAAAACCTCTCATTAAGAAACCACAATTAGATCATAATAATCTAGCAAATTATAGACCCATTTCAAATCTACCTTTTATGTCTAAAATACTAGAAAAAGTTGTGTCCACTCAACTGGGCTCTTTCTTGCAAGAAAATGATATCTATGAAAAGTTTCAGTCAGGATTCAGGCCGCATCATAGCACTGAAACTGCGCTCGTTAAAATCACAAATGATTTACTCTTAGCTTCTGACCAAGGCTGTATCTCAATACTAGTTTTACTTGATCTAAGTGCTGCGTTCGATACTATAGATCATACAATACTCTTAGATCGACTACAAAATTATACTGGTGTTCAAGGACAAGCATTAAGCTGGTTTAGATCATACTTATCTGACCGCTACCATTTTGTCTATTTAAATGGAGAAAAATCGATCATAATTCCAGTAAACTATGGAGTGCCGCAGGGATCTGTGTTGGGCCCTCTATTATTCTCAATATATATGATGCCACTTGGAAATATTATAAGGAAACATGGAATTAATTGCCATTGTTATGCTGATGACACTCAAATATATATTTCATCACGGCCTGATGAAAACGCTAAATTATCCAAATTGACAGAGTGTGTTAAAGATATAAAAGATTGGATGACGCGTAATTTTCTTTTATTAAATCCAGACAAGACAGAGGTAATACTTATCGGTTCAAAAAACCGCCCACAGAACCTCTCACAATACAACTTTGACATCGTAGGATGTCCTGTTACTTTATCCTCTACAGTAAAAGACCTGGGTGTTATACTCGATTGTAACCTGTCTTTTGAAAATCATATTTCGTATGTTACAAAAACAGCCTTTTTCCACCTTAGAAACATTGCTAAGCTACGTAATATGCTATCAGTTTCTGATGCAGAAAAGTTAGTTCATGCATTCATGACCTCGAGACTAGATTACTGTAATGCTTTATTAGCTGGTTGTCCTGCATCCTCAATAAACAAGCTACAGTTAGTCCAAAATGCAGCTGCTAGAGTTCTTACTAGATCAAGAAAATATGATCATATAACACCGATTTTATCATCACTACATTGGCTACCTATAAAGTTCCGTATTAATTATAAGGTATTGCTACTGACTTATAAAGCCCTAAACGGCTTAGCTCCAGTCTATTTAACGGATCTTCTATCACCCTATAATCCATCGCGCTCTTTAAGATCAATAAATTCAAGGCTTTTGGTCATACCTAGGATATCCAGATCAACCAAAGGAGGGAGAGCATTTTCACATTTGGCTCCGAAACTCTGGAATAGCCTTCCTGATACTGTTCGTTGCTCGGACTCACTCTCCCAGTTTAAAACTAGATTAAAGACGCATCTTTTCAGCCAGGCATTCATATAATATTGTTAATCTCACAGTTTCAAACTACAATCCGGCCTCTAGTTCATAAATGCCAGAGGAGAACTGGCCCCCGACTGAGCCTGGGTTCTCCCAAGGTTTTTTTTTTCTCCATTAGGTCACCTGATGGAGTTTTAGGACACCATTAGGTCACTTGATGGAGTTTTTTCGGTTCCTTGCCACTGTTGCCTTTGGCTTGCTCAGTTGGGGATATTTTGGGGATATTTTGGGGATATTTAATTTTATTCTATCAATCAATAAATTCCACTAGAAACAAACTTTGTTGTATTATTTTATTTTAATACTGTGAAGCTGCTTTGATACAATCTGTATTGTGAAAAGCGCTATACAAATATACTTGATTTGATTTGATTTGTGTGTGTCAGAGAGAGAGAGGCGCGGGCGCGCTCGAACAGTGGAAACATAAAAACATACTCCATCATTTTGTTAAGTTAGAAGCTAGGCTAACATTAGCCTAACGTTACGTTAGAGATGTTAAAGATAACGTTCAAATGCGTTGTTGACTTACCTTAGAACAGATGTAGAACTTTTTTTTTAAATTATCCATGTTTAGTTGGTGTTGTGGTCTAAGTTACCGCATAACTTAATCCAGAGCAGACACTTATCTCGGTTGAGATGTGGCTTGGGAAAGGGTAAAAAATACACACCGTCGCCCAGCCTCTCAGGATACCTAGTGTCGGAGTTGCATGTACCCCATGCACACCGTTTGACCATTTTAAACTTAAAATGACAAGAAAAAACATATAAAAACAAATGAAAACTGACTAACTGCAATGCATTTCAATGGACGTGGAAGCAGAGAATGTCCAAGTGTTTTGGGTTAGCTATGCACACTGTGATTGGCTCATCGCGTTTGGGGGCGTGGCTTAGTCATAGGTCAATAAGAAGAAACTGAAACTGCCAAGCTCCATAATGACACACACACACACACACACACACTCACGCACGCATGCACTCTGTAAGGTTACCATACCTTTAGCTATCTCTGTAATGCTGGGTGTGTGTTTATGTTGTTTTGAGGGGTTGTCTAGCAGCTCATAGGTTTGGGGGTTTTCAGGTAAAGCTCTTGGCAGGAACCAGAGAGGCAAAGCAGCAAGCAGAGTCAACAGCCCAGAAACCACATAACCCAACCACCAGGCCCCAACCCAGCGAGAGTCCTGAGGGGTGATGGTCACACTCTCTGATAATGAGAAGAAAATATACAAATAAACAATTTATGTGAATATATATTAAAACCTCCACCGGGCTCACCACCTTATTTCACTATTCGCCCACTCCATATATTCTATCACACCTGCTGTTAAGAACAGCATTTATACTCTACAGTCACTCAGTGTCTGATCTCTGATAAGAACAAATGGACTTCTCTGTTCTTAGTTAGTAGATTTACTTATCGCTTGTCCATCTCAGCTTTCCTTCATCGAAAGACTCCTTATCTTCATCTGTTCTCCATCTGTGTGGTTCCTATCTTACCTGTCTTGCAATCCCAACTGTTATCATCCTTACCTGTTCACTATCCATAAACTTAAAAAAAAAGACCCTGCACTTGGGTTCCCCATCAAACTGCATGTGACGTCTACTTGAAAGAAGACCAGGCCTTTATTATGAACCCAGCAGGATCTTAACTTCTCCCAGAGGACAAGCTGATAACACTCCCTCCTTTATCTTAACCACAGAGTGCAACCAGATCTTTGTCCCTGCCATCTCTGTTGTTGAAATCACCCATTCTTCTTTCCGTTCTGCCAGTGAGGTCTTCCCTGAGTCCCTTTCCCTGACCATAGAGGCCACTCATGGGCTATTCTCTCAGGTAACAGGAGTCTCATTTGAACCTTTTTTTCTGGCCACAAAGATCAACCCAAATCCTCCTTCACCGAATCCTCCTACTACTCCACCAGCTCCTACAGTTGATCACCATGTCCTCATGTGTTGGGCTCCCCTAATTCTGTTTAGTCTTGTTTTTCCCAAGGTACCAAAGTGGTCTGTTCTCTTGGTGACAGTAATGGAGGGTGTATTCAGTCTATCTATAGCCTGAAGTCCACCTCAGTGGTCCAAGCTGCAGTGGTCCGAACCTTCCCCTGAAGCAGTGGCAATCCCTGTGGCACCACCCACACCGCTGGTTATGGTGGGTTTCATTGTTTTGTCTGGTTCTCCTCGTCTTTGACATGACCAAATCTTCTTAAAGAGTTAGTACGCCCAAAAATGAAAATTATCTTATAATTTACTAACTCAACCTCAAGCCATCCTACACTGTAAAAAATCCAACTTACGTTTTGTATGACAAACTCAGTTTTTAAAGTTTATTCAACTATTTGACATAAAAAAGTTGAGATAACTCAAACACCTAAGTTGAGAAAACTCAAAAATGTCCTGCAGCTGGTTGCCTTAAACTTTTAAGTTTTCTCAACTTTTTTTTTTTTTACAGTGTAGGTGTTTATGACTTTCTTCTTTATAAACTATAATCTCTAGCTTCCGGTAACAACAGTCCACGAGTCTAGTTCCGGCTGAAGAGTGAACTCTGACCCAACGCATGACGTAGGATGTAGGAGTATTGTAAGCTTAGGTGAGAATAGACACCAGTCCTCTCGTGGTTCAAACAAATAGGGCTGGGCAACAAACTCAAGCTCCTAGACTTCCAATTCATGACCTGTGTTTTGTTTTGCTCTATCCTCTGTGCTTCTGCGTTCGTCAATACGCCAAGCGTCGGGTCAGAGTTCACTCTTGCACCTCGTCTCGCACCTCGTCTCACTCTTGCACCTCATCTCGTGGTTGAACAACTGTTCTGCCACGGTGGTTCCAGTTCTGCCATGGTGGTCTTCTACTCTGACAGTGCTTCTGTGGTAGTCCCCTGTTTTCCAGCTTGAGACCCTACCGACCCTCTGACCCCACCCTGGTACATTACCATATTCATATACAGTACCATGGTATTTGTCATGGTATCTCAAGGTACTTCAAAGAGGCAGTACTACCATGGTACAGATCAAAACAAACTAAGTAATACTGCACTTCCTTTTGGTAGTTTCTTGTTAGTGACTTCTAAGTTATAACAATTTTAACTCACCTCTACTTATTGAGCCAATGTCCACGTAAATAATAGCACACAGAGATCCAAGCGAGTAACCGAAAATTGACCCAATGACTCCAAGTGTGTGCAGGCAACCTACAGAGAAAAAAAAAATGGACTAAGGGACAAGGGTACTTCAGTTTGAGAAAAAAAAAAAAAAAAAACACACACACACACAATAATTTTCTCACCAATGTAAAAAGCAGAGTTTTCTGGGTGTGCATAATCATCTATGAAAGACATTCCCAAAGGAACGATGCTGGCTTCCCCGATGCCACGAATAATGTTTCCCAACAGCACAATCACCCATGTGGGCGAGCTTTCCTCTTCCCCTTTTTGGCATCCTATTCAACCCATATAGAGTGCTCTGTTGGGTATTTTACTGCTTTTTACAATTAAAATATCCCACATGCTTTTCCACATATAACCATGCATTACCGGACACAAGCTGTTGAACAGTATTCTGGGTGTCAGATGAGCATGTGGATCTCACTGTGAAATTATCAGCATCATTAGTGTGGGCGGCAGCTGTATCATACTTGTACCTGTCAGAAACAAACAGACACATAAATAATAAAAGCATTTAAAATACAGATCTTGAAGAATACTTATCATTATGAGGTGGATCTTTATTAAATATTTTAGTATGGATATACTGATTATGTCATGGCCATCAATTAATTTATTCAATATTACATTAATATAATTGATAGATACAATGTCTTGAAAACACATATTTTACAATCAACAAATCTTTTAAAATATCAGATAAGGAACATTTTACTTAATGCTTGGACTAAATACAAATTCAAGTTCCCATGATGTCATTAAATTTGAACTTTTCATGAAAATGTTATAAAAGTGTTCTAAAATCATATGAAACTAAACATGAATACAAAGAGTGAAATTCTAGGGACTTTTTAGTATTATATATATAATATTTTTTCTGTTCTTCATCACAGACACCCTCATTTGTCATTGACCCATGAACGTTACTCACCGGTCCATAATGAAGTGAGGTAAAGCCATTATCAGTGTCCCTATACCCATCAGCAGGACCCCTGCTCCAATGATCTTGGGCCTATGAAACTTAGCGCCAAAGTAGCTTACCACAGTGATGACCAACAGATTACCTGCAAGCAAATGTGATGTTATTTAACAAGTTTGTTGTTTCATAGCATACCATCAATCAACTGTCCCATTTTTAAAGTATGAACGGAAATTCAGTCACATTACAGCCTCAGTGGTGTGACTCACTGCTATAAGTACTCATCTAATGGGTGAACCTCGGCCGTCATTTCTCAGTGCAGCTCGACACATCTCAACTCACCCATTTCAAAACTGCCATCGATGATACCAACAGTAGAACTTGGGATCTCAAACCGCCTCTCAATTTGAGTGATGGCGCTTTTGGTGTAAGCCCCCGTCAGGGATTTGGAGAAATAACAGAAGGCAAGTACACCAATAAAGATCTTTCCGGTCACAAGGGTAGAAAAAAGATTAAGGCAGAAGATTTAACTTTTTTTTTTTTTGTCAGAAGTATAACAGCTATTATACACCACTATTAAAACAGATAATCAGCTAATAGTGGTTCTACACTTGTTGCTCGGTTAAACATGCATATGGTCAAAGACAATGTCTCTTGCCTTTAGGCTTGGGGAGCAGCATTTGGCCTGAGATGTTTTCTTATTACTGTCTGAATGCTCCATTGGTCTGGACTCAAAGAACCCCTCTGGGCTGCCCTCCTCTGTCATGGTGAACAATGGTTTAGTGAATAGGTAAACAAAGTTGTGTTCGTATGTGGAAAAATGAAAAATGGAAAAAAACAATAATAAGTATAAAAATATTAATAAAATACAAAATAACATTATTGAAACAAATAAAATAAAATTCTAATAATAAAATGTTGACAGGCTAAACTATTTTACCTTTCTTAAAAAATAGACAAAAAAAAAAAAAATACAGTTGAGAACCATTGCTTTACATCATACGTTCGATCCTGATGTTACAGTTTCTTTTAAATATATAAATTTAGGCTATCCATCCACTTCTATCATCTCAGAGATGATCCTAGGCTAAATGCATTTTAATCAAATGCAAACACTTTTGAAACACTCACATGTCTAGATGTGTCTTTGAGAGGAAGCAGTTGAATATGCAGTTGAAGTATGCCCAAAGCGGGATCTCTGAAAGTGTTTTTTATGTTCACCTACAAGTCATTAGACAGTTTTATTAACCTTTAACTTGCACTGAGTGTTCCTTTAACCCAATTGTAGATCAATCAAAAACTATCACATTTACAAGCTGTTACAGTTATGTTCAGTTTGTTTTAGTTTTCATGGACATCTAGTTTGTTTTCATCAGTCACATGTTCTTTGTCTTTGTTTCCCGCCACTCATCTGTTTCCATGGACACTAACCACAAATCTCAGCTGCTCATCATTTAGTTCGTCACCACTGTGTATTTAAATTCTTCCTTGTTCACTCTTCAGTTGTCGGTTATTATTTGTGTTAGTGCACACTGCTATGCCTGCTGCCTTCTAGTTTAATAAACCTTGTTGATATTTTATAATCATGTCGTCTGTCTTGATGTCCTTGATGATATGATCATGTCATCTTCTCCAGACCCCGTGTGACACATACAGTAGGTTTTTAACAAGTTTACATGTTGAAGCCTTTTTGAAAGAGCAAAAATTCAACACTTTTCACCAAACTGAAATTGACTAAATGTCTATATATGTGTTGCAAAAATAGGTTTTTGAGATGCATCGAAATGTACTTCTGAGACACTTTACATTCTTTATACTGAGTAATAACAATGTAATAAATGCATCTTGAATACATGTATGCTGAGTTACTGTTAGGATGCAATATTGGTCAGTGAGAGGGTTTACTTTTATTTAAGTTCAAAAAGGAATTTCTGGTCCAAAAAAGTTACAAAATGCATTCTTAAGGGAAAAAAAGAATGTGCTCAAATGGAATGTTTAAATATGCTACCAATTTATATACTACCAGATAGAATGTGAACCAAGTTAGAGGCCGTTTACACGACACCGTTTTAAACTAAAAATAGAAAACTTTTTATGCGTTTTGGCTGTTCATTTACACAACATTAGCATTTTGGGGGTCTGAAAATGCAAACTTTTGAAAACAGTGACATCATGCGCATGCGTAATACATGTTCTGTCTATAGGAGCATAGTGTTTCTTTACAAAGGGACATCGCTAACTACAGGCATGGCATGAATAATACAGCATTACTAATCGTTTTCGTGGATCTGTGTGAATGGGGATCGTTTTGACAATGTTTTCGTCTGCACGCAAAAAAACGCAAAGGAAAAACTAAGTATGACTTTAATTTAGACATTATTCTTGTCTTTTTATGAGTATTTATATGGCAAAACATGTAAAACACCATATTCACAGAGAGAAAATTTACTTTAGACAGATATAAAATTAATAATGAATTAAAGCAAGATGAGCCATTAACAGCATCAAAAACACGCAGTGACACCAACCACTCACTTTCTTACAAATAATTGCAGGTCGCAACAGGTTTGCAATGCTTCAACAGTTTTTCAGATACTGGCAAACACAGTGCCCTGTCAGAACGTTTTGGCGTCCTATACTCAATGTACCAGTTAGTCATTTGTAGGTACTCTTTGGCCATTTCATGACTTACTAATTGACAAAGTATGGTTGACATCTATGGTTGCCAACTATGGTTGACATCTATGGTTGCCGACAATCTTCATTCTTTATTGGAACAGGAAGGCAGTTCCCAATCCTGGTCCTGTACATTCAATAACATGTGATGTGAACATGTGAACATTTTACATCTACATTACATTATTGATATAATTAAAATAAAATGTCAGCTATCTGATATTCTGTGTTTTTTTTATTAAACACTAACTTGCACTAAAACCAGTTCTATTGCCAGTTGATGAGGTCAGATGACCTTGTGTGTTTCGTCACCAATACCATAAAAGGGCAGCTACATCATCACATCCCCAGTTTTCTACTGAAGGAAGACGTGCAGGCATGCCTGCAGTATGACAAGACTCAACGTCTCGTTCCCTACTCAGGGAACCAGGGTTATATGCATAACTGAGATGTTCCCTTTCATAGGTACAGTAACTCAACGCTGCATCATGAGCTGATGCTAAGATGAAGTTTAGCACAAGTTTAGCACAAGTTTTGTGAGCAAATGAATGAATCAACCCAGAAGGGCCTGGGATCAAATTCATATCTACAAGACCTAAAGAATGTGCGGGGAAGCCATATAAACAGCATATAAAGGCGCCACCTTGGAAGAGGCTACACTACTGGTGGAGTTGGCCCTAACCAACAACAGAACCAACTTAAGGGTCAGAAATCAGAAAGAGTCAGGTCGGGGCAACTTGTTTTCCGACAAACGGAAGATTGGCAGAATGTTTGAGGAAACTGCTTGAAAGCAGGTAGTATTTCAGCAATTACAGTTGTTGCCACATTTACATTATAACTGTACCATTCCAAGAAAATAATAATAATAATTATGTAAAATAATGTACAGAGCCACATATTAAAGAATGTAGATTTATTTTTTTCAAATAGAGAAACAAACTTTGGATAATGAAACAGATAGTACAGTAGAAGAGAATAAAAAGTGTTATGGAAAGTGACATTGTTTTCCATATGGCCCGCGGTTCTGGTCACTGAATTTATTATTAGTTCTCCACCCATTTCCGTCTCAGCAATGTCTCCTGAATTCCCTGAAAGAGTTACATAGCGATGTTGATGAGCGGTGCTCATCGCTAGCCTTCAGTATTGGTTGCTTCTGTTTTTTCTGTGGTATCAGTTTTAGATCCATCATGGTGGCGCTTCTCTGGGGCCTGAAGTTCAATTTCATGTTGTTTGCTGGCTGTTTGCTGTAATGCTTTGACCTCTTCTTTACTAAACTGCTTCCGCAGCAGCACGATGACAGCAATGATGAAGAAGTATGAGCATCCCCTTAAACATGTGGTCAGGCTCAAGAAGATTACTCTGAAAACACGACACCAAGGTTTTTGCACAGACATCCAAGGTTTTCCAAATGTGAGCTTTAGGACTTTTTTTTAGTAAATATCCAATATATCTAAATGGGCATTTAAAGACTTTATAAGCATCAGATGCTTTTTCCCATTTTTTATACCAATAAAGACAATGGCATATAATTACATACACAAATACACACCTGTACATATCCGAGTCGTACATACGGCAGGCTCCTCGCCCCCCGCACTTCTTCATTCCCCATTTTAAACACGTTGAGTCAATGAGAGCTCCAAAATATACCGGAGCAGGAATACCACCTCCAGAAAAATATTAGACATTAATGCAGTTTGCACAAAACATAAAATGCATAAAAAAATACAGTACAATATTGCCTAGCTTATAAGTGTGTATACATGTATGATTTCTCACCTTAATAGCTAAAGTAACACTGAATAGCAATGAACTTAATATTAATTGTACCTAGAGTTCGCATCACAAGAGTTTGAATACCCAATGCCAGTGACTTCAGCTCAGGGGTAATGCATCTAAAAACACGTTATATACAGTAAATACATAACATACAGGGATGGAATTTTATGTACATTTAATCTGTAACACTTTAGTTTGGGGAACACATTCACTATTAAGTACAACTTTTGCCTCAATAAACTCCTAATTTACTTTTTATTAATAGTTAGTAAGGTAGTTGTTAAATGTAGGTATTGGGTAGGATTAAGGGATGTAGAATATGGTCATGCAGATTAAGGCATTAATATGTGCTTAATAAACAGCCAATATACTAGTAATATGCACACTAATAAGCAACTAATTAATAGTGAGAATCGGACCTTAAATTATAAAGGCCTGTTCACACCGGGACGAATTTCGCGCGCGCGATATTCGCCGACGTTTAACGCCTCGTGACTAAACAAAGGACGCCAATGTGAGTGTGCACACCGACACGAAAAACGCCACGCGTAAAAGCGTCATTTTTAAAAAAAAAAACGCCTCGGGTTCGTTTTTTTGGTTTGACGCGCCGCGTCAAAAACTATCCGACCAATGAGATTGGCGCTTTTGCTCACGTGTCTGGAGTTTCTGAAGTTACAGTAAAACACAACTTGGGGGCGCTCAAACCCAAAACGGTCTTGCCGAGTACACATACGTAACGGCGAAGAAGATATACGCCAAGTAGCGTCCACTGCCGCCGGGAGGAAATAAGACGAGGAAGATGCAAGGCAAGATGAATGTAGAGCTGCTGGTCTCGTTGGTGTCGGAACATAAAGAACTATATGACAAACGCGACAGTGACTACAAAAATCTTGATAAAAAAGAACTGTTATGGAATGGTATTGCAGAGCAAATGGACCTTACCGGGGTATTTCTGTTTTACATTAAGCGCCATCTAATGTCAGGGAATGAATTTGCATGTTCACTCGGCTCATCGTCAGCGAAAGTCGCTTGGGTGTGAACACAAAAAACGCGTTGAAAAACGCTGGCGAATAACGCGAGCCGATATTCGTCCCGGTGTGTACGGCCCTTAAAGATCCCAATATCTAATATATACTTATATATTTTTTCACAAGCACACACACACACACACACACACACACACACACACAATAAATATTAAATACAATCCACCGGTTTCACAGACAAGGTTCAAGCCTAGTCCCAGACTAAAACACGTTTTAGCTGTTTTAACTGAAAGCAACTTGTATAAGCAACTGATATAGGCTATCTTAAAATTTGTCACTGCCATTGTTTTGTCTCAAGATAAACATCAGTAATATTGTTTCTAAGGCACTTTTATAAAAGCTACTTAGATTTCCTAATTAAACTAGAGCCTAATCCTGGCATAATCTAAGTCCTGTCTGTGAAACCAAGCCTATATGTATTTATTATATTTTACAATTTTATTACAATTATTACAGTTTTTTTTTTTTTTAACAATAGCTAGGACACATTTCTCAATCCTTTTTGGTCACTTTTTCAAAACTCTTCACACAGTTCTCCTAACCACATTTCAGCTTTGCACAGCAGTTCAAAGCACTCTAACAAAACACTTCATTCATGTCTCAAATAAACTCATACTTCCATAACACTGGCAACGATTTTCATCCACCAAAACAAAGTTTGTCACTCATAAAACAAACAACGCTCTGCCTTTTGTAAAGTAGGTATTACTTACGTAGGTATTATGCAATGTTTTCTTTTGTAAAATTTATTTACAAAGCAAGAATGACACTCTCTATTGTTTATAATTCACAACAGTGCATTGCATGGTCAGTGTAGTACAAGAAGTTTAACTGTAGAAGTTTTCCCCTTTTGTATACTGTACATGGTAATGAAACTGAAAGACTAACATCTGTGTTCAGCTACATCTAATTGTTTTGATAGTATTTCAGGTTATAGATTCGGAAAAATATTTCAATATGGGATTACTGTAGAAATTGCGGTCTTTTTCATTTGCACTATGTTAGGTTTTGAACTTAAGCTAAACTTGTGAAAAGAGTATGTAAAAGTGCAAATTCTTCTGTAGGTTCGTAGAGTTTTGGTGGTGTTTGTGTCTAAGTGAGAAAACAATTCATGTAAACTGAAAGATGTCGTCATTGAATTAATTTTGTGCCAAAGCAATGATAAATGATCGATAGTTTAGCCCACATAAACTGCTGTTGTCCTCACTGTGAAGAGATTTGAAAAAGTGACCTAAGTATCAAGAAATGTGTCCTAGCGATTGTAAAAAAAAAAGAAAAAGAAAAAAAAAAACACATTCGTTCTACCACATTCTTGCCTTACCAGAGATCAATAACTAAATTATATATTGGTGGTAACTGACCGTATAGTGATCATGTATCCAGGAGTAGTGCCCAGAGAGCTAATGAAGGAGCTGAGGACAGTTACAGCCATGTAAGAGGTGAAACTCCGGGTACATGCTGGCCCACGGGGACACTGGCCCAGAGACACAGATCTGCTGCCCTCTACTGGTGAGGGGGTTAAGACACAGCTGCAGTTCTGGAAAACCTGTGAAAATCAAACGTAAACGAGAAGAAAAAAATACCATGTTTGTTCAAATTACAGTATGTAAACGACGGCTTGCAATACTCCTTTGGTGCCTTGGATTTAGAAAAAGAGTTTAAGAAAAATAGATCCAATTATACTAGAGATAGGCCTACCGTGTTTTTGCCGTGTCCAGTGGAGGCGGTGCATCCTGCCAAACAGGGTGACACGTATGTAATGCCACTGTCAGAGCACACAGGATCCCATTCAGACGTAGAGCAGGAACAGTTCTGGTTACACTGAGACATGAGGGAGCGCTCATCATAAGATGTATCAGGAGTCCTGGGGAGGAATTCTGAGATTGGTGATTGTTTCCAGATTTGAAACACAGTGGCTATATATTCCGGCTGAGAGCCAATGTTCACTTATAACAGTGGTTCTCAATTGTGTTTTCAACCCACTGTCTGCATTTGAAATCGCTAAAAACATTATGTGACAAAATAAGTATGTCAGAATTCTCTAAACTCATTAAAGAAAAAGTACCTGGATTACCTACTTCTTCCGACGAGATTCTGAAGTGCGCATGCGATGGACACTTTACTATCCCATGAGGCCACGGGAGAGGATTTATGAATGACAGTGAAGCAACACAACTGATGCTGGTAGGTAACATGATAATGAGAACATAATGAATGTAGAATTTCCATATTACATTCATACTACACAGATTCATACTACAGTATATAGAACATACTTTTTTAGTGGTCGTGAAGTAATTGCTTATTTAAAATAAGTACCTACTCAAGAGAGTATGCGATTTTTTAATCTATTGTCAAAGATTTGAACGTGGGGAAGTGAATTAGATTTGAGAGTGTATTCCTCCGCACCCCACACATTTTGAGAACCACTGACTTACAGAGGTATACAAACATTTTACCCATTGTAGGACACAGTGAGCCCCGCCACAGGCAAATTGTCACACTTTGTGCCGAAATGGAGGAGGAGGAGAAGGAAGGCAGAGAAGGAGGTGATGAAGGAGAGCTGAGCCCCTGCAACAACGCTCAACTTGTATCTTTTCATTAACAAACCACCCAAAAATATTCCCACGGCAACCACAGGCAGGATCAGGACACCTGCGGGACATGACAGGTCCTTAGTTTCAATTAATGTCAAGCCTGACAAACTTCTGTGTGTGAGTTATGCTGTATGCTTCGGTTTCTTGGGTTCAGTCTGACAGATGAATTTGCACCAAAATACTGTAACTGAATTTGACAAAAGATATGAGAAGTCGAAAAAAATTGTTAAAAGTTTTACTTCAAATAACATGTTAAATCATGTTTTAATAATCTTTTCTCATGCTGTATGTTGATGCATTGACAAACATACTAAAACACATGTAAAGTACTTGATTTTTACTGTAGTGTGTTATTCAATAGTGTACATTTAATGTATTAATTTATTTTAAAATGTACTAAACTGCAAGTTTATCATTACAAATGGGTAATTACAAATATATTTAAGCACATGACATACAAGTTTCATAAGACATGGCTATTAGTCTACCATAAATGATTGTCAGTACATTTGACAGTACTTTAATATTTCAAAGACAACAAAAGTATTTATGAAATTACATATGAAGATGTACTCAAGTCTTACTTAAGTGGGTCAAAAAGCATTCTAAAGTTCAGCTAATTGCATTTAATATCAATTAAATAAATGTAAAATGATTTGCAATTAACATTCAATTATTTTTTTCAAAAACATTACATTCAGTTACAAACTTGTGACAGATTTTAAAGTAATATTTCTATATATAAGTTATAAGTACTCTTTTTTAAAAGTATGCTAAAGTGTACTTATTTCAAAATGAATGAAATATAAAAGATGTACATAAAATTCCATATATAAACTGGAATAACATTGAGAAAAATAACAATAAAAGTTTGCATGTAAAATAATTGTTAAAAAGTCAGATTTGCCACTAAACACTAGTATTTTATTCATTTGTTTTTTCTGCCAAAAAAAGCTATTTGTATTATTATTATTATTATTATTATTTTATTTTGGTATATCATTTATGTATTGTTAAATATAAATCTACATTTTAAATATAAATCTAAATATTACATTGAAATACACATCTTAAATTCATATTTGGAATTCAAAATGGTAGGGGTTGTTCATAACCCCAATTAGGCACCAGACACTGAACAAAATGGACATTTACTTGAAAAAACTTCTTACCAATAAGGAAGTTTGCTCTGGATGCAGACTGGCCAAACTGTTGCTCCATGTATTTGGCTTTGAAGGTGAGCAGTCCGATGAAAGAGTTGAACTTCAAAACAGTCCCACACAGCAACAGGAAGTATGCGGGAGTGCACAGTAGTCTTTTCAGGGAAGGCAAGAATCCTTAACATTTACAAATAGAATACAGAGAGTGAGATTTGCATAGATGTAAGCTTAACTTCAGTTAAAACATGTGATCATCTTTAAAATACCTGTTTAAAAGGTACCTGTCTTACAAATTAGAGTGACTCCTCGTGAAGTACTGCTATTTTTAACATGAATTTGTTAGTTTTAAAGAGAGAAGGGAAAAGGAATAGAAAAACAAATAGTTCAAACAATACTGCATTTATTAAAATGGTGGAAGGAAGTTGCCTTTTGCAATGTCGGACAGGTTCATTGAATTTGTGGTTGGGAGGACAGGTTGCTCTTTGTTTCCCTGATCCATGGTAGAGTTTTCCTTCCCTTCCTCTCCTTGTTTGGTTAAAGACCTGGGCAGGAACCAAAAAGGAATACCAGCAAGTAGTAAGATGGCAGATGACACGAAGAAGCCCAGCCACCAAGCGCCAACCCAGCGCGCATCCTGTGGAGTAATGGTCACGCTGTCTGCAGGAGAATGAGGGAACATATATGAATACACTATATGTGAAACTATATGAATACACACAGCACTGGTGGCACTAATTAAACTGATTACTTACCAACACTGACAAATCCAATATCCACATACAGTCTGGCACACATAGAGCCCAGTATGAATCCAAACATGGGACCCAGCAGCATAATGGTCTGAAGACATGCTAAAAATCAAAACAGAGTTTTTAACTGAACATAAATAAAATGAAAATAAATAAAAAATATTGCGCTGAGTTTGCTCATCCCTTGTGAAAAAGAAGTATACTTTAGCATACTTTATACTTTAGCAGAATATACTTAAGTGTGAAGTAAATGTAATGTTTTCGGACACTTAATTGCATGTTAATTGCATTTAAATGAAAATGTATTTAAATTTATAATAAATGTAGTTAGCTGAACTATACATGTAATTTCATAATAATTACTTCTTTTGACTTTTAAATTTGGTTACATTTATGGAAAAGTATACTTTTTTACAGCACAACAAAATATTAAAACATCTTTTAAATTTACTTTAAAGTAAAACTTTCAATTTGACATTATTGCATTTAAGTGTGTTAATAAAAGTATAGCCTACTCTCTTTATGTACACTTACAGCAAGTGGCCTTTTTATTTCAGTGCAGTTTTTGTAAATATACTTAAATATTTGAAGTACACTACAAGTGCACATTCAATTAAATTAGGCACTATTATTTTTCACAAGGGTTTAAAAGCTCACAAACACAACTGCTGACATGCAGAGATAGCTATAAAATGTATGTGGATTGCATAATCCAGATATCGTTTTTTGTTGTGCTAATGTAATTTATACTTCTATGCTGTAACACAATAGAGTTTCTGACTTCTAGTAAAAATAATAATAAATAAAATCTCCAAATTTTACTTACAAATGTAAAATGCTGAGTTTTCTGCTTTTGCAAAGTCATCAATGTAAGATATGCCGAGCGGTGTGACTGGAGTCTCTCCGATTCCTCTGAGCGCATTACCCAAGAACACATAGATCCACATACTAGATCCAGGGTCCTTCACGCAGTCTATGGTTAAAATTGTAGAAATCATGTTCATGAAGTACTTAGAACTTTCAGTGTGTGTTTGTGATCATGGTCAACTCTGTTTTAATAGATTTCTGAAAGAAATTTATATGTTGACATTTTTTGAAGAAAATGTGGTGAGCTGTTTGACAATTGTTCAAATCCTGGAACCTAAGACGGGTTCTTATTTCTTTATGCTACGGGGCTGTTGAAAGCTTGATTCTGATTGGTTGATGCTTGTTCTAAGCTGTGCATTTATTTTCAGGAAATGCACAGCTGCTGGAAGTAGCGTTTAGATGAATATGTAAATATGTGCTGCACGCTTTCCTCTCAATAACAAAATAAGTATACAACAAAAATTACAGTGGTGAGAACTTATATGAGTCTAATCATAGCGATGTGGAGAAATGTTTGCACAATCTCATCTGGTACTCCAGTCAAGTCATGTCACTTGACTCTCACTTCGCTTTGGAAAGCTGTTTTAAACTCCTGAAACGAACTCCAAACTAATTTAATTTTATGTCGAAATGACGTCACACCAGTTCACTTGAAATATACCAGGACCTATATCAGGCTATGGGGTAAATGTAAAGCAGTTACCTGTTCCAATGTTATTAGAAGGCTTGATGTGTGCATTTGAATAATTGTTTGGAACCATGGGATACTGACAAGGAGATATACTGACAGTCTTGTTTAAAGAGCCTTGCATTACAGAGTCATACTTGTACCTGTAACCAACAGGGAGAAAGAAAGAAACATGAGAAACTTTATAAGAAATGATAAACTAAGCTAACTGTGTTTAGAAATAATATGCATGTATGAATGAATTTACCGCCCCATGAAAAAGTGTGGCAGTCCAGTGAGAGCTGAGCCAATGGCCATGAGGAAACAGCCCATTCCTATGAGCCGTGGCCTGTGCAGTCTCGCTCCAAAATGACTAACCGCTGCCAGAAAGAGCAGGTTGCCTGCAGAAAAGCATCCAGAGAACAATCAGTTAATCAAGAAAATGAAAATACACAAAGCATATAAGCACACTTATTTTAGCATGAAATGGACAATCCACGGTCCATTCACTGTTGAATTGTGCAACCCAGGCTCATTGAAAAAATTTCCTGTGACAACATTATTGCAAAAATGACACTATGTTGCTTCTTGCACATTTTGTGACAATTTTATAGTGAAATGCCCACATTGTGGCGCTTAAAGCATGTTCAGTTTTATCTGAAACAGATGAACATGAAACTGACAACATTTTATTACGTTGGTTGTCATGTGTATCATGGCAGTTTGGAAATGAAATGTCCAGTTAACGGTGCTAAAAAGTGTTAAAAACAACGAATGACCTACAGTACATTAAACCCTATACCCTAAATCGGCCTGACATATAGCAAACGGAAGATAAAAACTGATTTGCTGAAACAACTATGCCATTTTAGTTTGCTTTTATCATGAAATGCAATGCTGTACCAGGTGAGCCTTGGAGTTTACAACATCAGAAAAGCTATACCTATGCAGATGGTTATGTAATGCAAACGTATTACTTGTATTACTTTACAAATCATGCACTACGGTAAAAGAGTTTTGAGGTTATAACATAGTATGTAATGTTTTAAATTTAAAAAAAAAAAATGTAGGTAGAGTCCTGGTTTTCCAATGAGCCTATGTTGGTAGTTTGGACAATATCTGGCACAGTAGGGGGCAAAAAAGCCCTATTCAGATTTCTAGAATGTTTTACAACATTCCAAAATAAAATGTTAAAATACTTAAACATTTTTTTATTATTATTACTTTACACTAGTTATGATTTTTGCAATTAATAGGCCATTTTTTGTTGAGCCATTGTGGGATCCTTATACAAACCCATTTCAAAACTTCCATCAACGAGGCCCACGGCAGAGCTGGAAAGGTCAAATCTCCTCTCAATCTGAGTGATTGTGCTTTTCATGTAGGTCCCACACAGAGATTTGGAGAAGTAGGCGAAGGAGAGGGCCACAATGAAAATCTTGAAGAAAAGTTACAATGGAAAGAGAACTGATTTATCAGACTTGTGATAAATACTAGACAGTAATTAAATTATCTTTATTCAAATTAAGACTGATTCAAATTACCACATACACAATTTTTTTTTTTTACACCCACACTCAGTAAAGTACAAGTACCTTTAGACTCGAGCAGCAAGAGTCTTTTGGGGGCCCTTTTTCTGGAATGCAAAGGTCTTGTTGGCTGGTCGGCTTTCCATTGTCCTCTGCAGTAGGCTCAGACATTTTGCTGTCATGATATTATCAAACAATTATATTTTAGTATTTTCAGTCAAGCTTCACCTCATTAGATTGTATTCTGACTTTTCTGCATTTCAGTTAATTTATGAATTCATTTTAAATTTATGCTTATTGTAACTTTCCCTTATTTCTCTGAGTTTAACAGTTGCTTTATAAATCCTTCTCCCTTTAATAATATTCACTGGGTAAATCCACAAGATTACAACCAGGTACATATAACCGCACATTGACATTCTGCTTGACGTACATTCACGTGTATAGACGAGACCGGACTAAGGTGAACTGAGCACACACAGTAGTCCATTACAGATTTGCGCAAAACTTTTAAAATATTTTCTAAATGTTGATAAAAAACTTTTGCAAAATGACAGCGTTTCCATTAACCGATGTTATGCAACTAAAACATAATTTTTTCCTCTTGCGATAAGTCATTCCAAAATATCATGACAATAGATCTTGGTAGGTTTATGTACACTGAACAAAATACACTGAACGCAACACTTTTGTTTTTGTCCCCATTTAAAAAAACAAAAAAACAATAAAAAACAGTCAGTATCTGGTGTGACCACCATTTGCCTCACGCAGTGCAACACATCTCCTTCGCATAGAGTTGATCAGGTTGTTGATTGTGGCCTGTGGAATGTTGGTCTACTCCTCTTCAATGGCTGTGCGAAGTTGCTGGATATTGGCAGGACCTGGAACACGCTGTCGTATATGCCGATCCAGAGCATCCCAAACATACTCAATGAGTGACATGTCTGGTGAATATGTTGGCCATGCAAAAACTGGCATGTTTTCAGCTTCCAGGAATTGTGTACAGATCCTTGCAACATGGGGCCGTGCATTATCATGCTGCAACATGAGGTGATGGTCGTGGATGAATGATCCCCTCAGGATCCCATCACGGTATCTCTGTGCATTCAAAATGCCATCAATAAAATGCACCTATGTTCGTTGTCCATAACATACGCCTGCCCATACCATAACCCCACCGCCACCATGGGCCACTCGATCCACAACGTTGACATCAGTAAACCGCTCACGCACACGACGCCATACACGCTGTCTGCCATCTGCCCTGTACAGTGAAAACTGGGATTCATTCGTGAAGAGAACACCTCTCCAAATTGCCAGAGGCCATCGAATGTGAGCATTTGTCCATAGTCGGTTACGACGACGAACTGCAGTCAGGTCGAGACCCCGATGAGGATGACGAGCATGCAGATGAGCTACCCTGAAACGTTTTCTGACAGTTTGTGCAGAAATGTTTGGTTATGCAAATCGATTGTTGCAGCAGCTGTCCAGGTGGCTGGTCTCTGGATCCAGATGCTGGATGTGGAGGTCCTGGGCTGGTGTGGTTACACGTGGTCTGTGGTTGTGAGGGTTGGATGTACTGCCAAATTCTCTGAAACGCCTTTGGAGACGGCTTATGGTAGAGAAATTAAAATTCAATTCACGGGCAACAGCTCTGGTGGACATTCCTGCAGTCAGCATGCCAATTGCACGCACTCTCAAAATTTGCGACATCTGTGGCATTGTGCTGTGTGATAAAACTGCACATTTTAGAGTGGCCTTTTATTGTGGCCAGCCTAAGGCACACCTGTGCAATAATCATGCTGTCTAATCAGCATCTTGATATGCCACATCTGTGAGGTGGATGGATTATCTCGGCAAAGGAGAAGTGCTCACTAACACAGATTTAAACAGATTTGTGAACAATATTTGAGAGAAATAGGCCTTTTGTGAACATAGAAAAAGTCTTAGATCTTTGAGTTCAGCTCATGAAAAATGGGGGCAAAAACAAAAGTGTTGCATTTATAATTTTGTTCAGTGTATATCCCAGCAAACCGCACTAGCCATTATTTTTAATCGAAGGAGACGTAGGCATGTTATCCAAATGGCAAGGAAAGCCCCTTATACTTGGGAGCGGCACATCCTCTATGAGATGTTTCTTCCTACTGTCTGATTTAAGGTCTTGATAAATTGTGGCATTTCTTTGTTGTTTAGAATCCAGTATTCCTGTGATACTTTTGTCTTTTATGAGTTTAATAAAGAACTCTGTCTCATGTTGTCAAAACATACCGCATCATCTTTAGAGAATGAATGACTTTTCCGTACGCCAGGGATCTGTAAATGCGATTTTTCCATTTTTCCGTTTCCATTGCAAAATGTTTCTTTTCAGAATTGCCTGAAAATTGCCACCTCATGCGAGCGTAAAAACTTTTTTGCGATATATGGGATTTTTTGCAAAATTGTTTCCATTTGGCGTATTTTCATTTCGCAATTTCAATTTGCACAATTTGAAGGGTAATGATTACAGGTGACAGCTGAATCTGATAATGAATCAAATAGTAATTATAGTGACATCTAGTGATGGGAACAGTGTGATATTGTGACATTAAGCCCCCTCCCGGAAAGGCGCGACCTTGCGCCGGCAGATGAATGGAGGAGGTTTCAGTGGAGGACGGGAATCTGGGAGAGGGATGGAATGAAAGGAGGTCCAGGGTGGTGCCGGTGGTGGTGTAATCAAGGTGATGGCCTTGAGCATGAATGGCACTCCAGGCTACAGCCAGGACGGCGTCACACGGTGACGTTACTGGATGGAGGAGCCATGGTGGTGAAGGTCTCCACGCCACCCTGGGGATGAGTGGAGGTAACAGAGCCGATGGAGGTGGACAGACAGAGAGCCGAAGGAGTGGAGTGACACTGAAGGTCCCTGAGTCCACGATGAGCTGCAGAGACGACCCCCCTGGATGGAAACAAGTCATTCCAGTTCCATCTCAACCCTCCGAGATGGAACTGGAATGACTGAGGGCTGAGGCATAGCTTGAGGGAGGCAAATGGAGCCGTGGGGTGGAGGGACTGAGAAAAGCGAACTGCCCACAAGTATGTGGCGAAATGATGGCGATGTCTGAGCTAGGTAGAGCCAATGGTCTGAGGGAGTCCAGCAGAGCTGAGAGCTCAATGGTTGCTGTTGGAGTCAAGGGAGGAAGGAGAGAAGGTGGAGGAGTCAGGGAGTTGGGCCGAGGTGGCACGCCGGGATCTGAGGCCGGAGGTGGAGGCATGGAATCTCCACGCCTAGGGGAAGCTGGCTCACAGCGGGCCCCAGGTGTGGCCGCACCACTGAGAGGAGGCTGATGAGGAACTAAGGGGCTGATGGGAGACAGTGAGGGCTGGGTAGCAGGTGTGGCTGGGGACAGGAGAAGGAGGAACCAATGAACTGGCAAAAAACAAAATATTCTGGGCAAAAGTCTGGAGAGGAGGTGGGAGAGGGAGGCTGGGCCAGACCAGTGAGTCCAAAATAGAACAGACAGGCTCAGGAGAGATTAAAAGGGGAAGGGGTACTTCCTCTCCAAAATCAAAATAACTGTTCATAGTGCGGGCCAGAAACGCACTCTCTGTGGAGGGAGTATGGACGGAGATTCATTATTTCCTCACAAACTCCTTCAGATGATGCAGCCAGCTTGCAAACCTGGTCAGACACGCGAAGCGCCTAGCTCCGGCTTGGGGGGATGTTTAGCTCAGCCGTTCCTTTAATCGCTGGCTTCTGCATCGTGGTCGAGGCAGGCTCTCTGTCTGCTGTGGGCTCATGCTGCCACTCCTTGCCATCCGGTGGCTCCTGGTTGGGCAATGGGAGTGGGGCTGGTGTCATCGTCGTAGGGTTCGACAGTGAAAGGTGATCCACATGATGCCAGCACCCACTCCGCAAAGTGGCAGTTGTGGTCTAATATTCGGACTTGTAGAGTCGGAACAACTAACCCGAGGGTCGCAGGTTCGCGTCTCAGTACTGGAAGGTAGGTGGGGGGAGTGAATGAACAGCGCACTCTTCCACTCTTATTACTCTCAACTAAGGTGCCCTTGAGCAAGACACCTAACCACCAATCGCTCCTCAGGTGCTGCAGCAATAATGGCTGCCCACTGCTCCGGATGTGTGTTCAAGGCGTGTGCTCAATACTCACTGCTGTGCGATGCATTTGGGTGGGTGAACTGCAGTAAACAAATTCTGAGTGGCTAAATATCACGTCACTTTAATTTTCTCTTTCCCTCGAAGTCCTTCCCTGGACAACTGTGCCTTAGTCGATGAAAGAAGTCGTACAAAGAAGAATGAACAAAGGCAGTTGTCCGGGAAGCTTGACTGATGTGCTAGGTCGAGGAATTCTGTCACATGTGCCTCGAGGGAGTGATTTCCCTGCTCAAAGCACAATAACAGGAACGAGGGAGAGTCCACGGTGACGGGGAAAAATAAACACGAAAACACTGACACAAAACAAAACAAAAACACACCGTAATCTCTATATTAACACTTTTGGGTCCAGTCTTCTTTCACGGCTTTGCTGCATACAAAGGCCTGAAGACGAAGATGAAAGGTTAAAATATTTAATAATATCCACAGGGTAAATCGACAAGATTACAAGCAGGTACACACAACCGCATGTTGACGTTCTGCTGACGCACATTCACGTTGATAGACAAGACTGGACAAATGTGAACTGAGATGGTTAGTTCACCCAAAAATTTTAATTCTGTCAGTAATTACTCACCCTCATGTTGTTCCAACCCGTAAGACTTTCGTTCATCTTCGGAACTTTGGTGATGACGTACAACACAGAAGTGCTGCGCTGTTACACTATGTGAATTCACTCAGAGGCCCACACAGAAAAAAAATGAATAGTTTAATAAAGTCGTTGTTTTTTTTATTTAATTTTTGCGCACAAAAAGTATTCTCATTGCTTGATAAACTTATTGCTGAGCCACTGTAGTCACTTGGACTATTTTAATGATGTCTTTACTAACTTTACTGGGCCGGCAAGTTTCGACCCCATAGAAGCCTATCGAGCAGTGATTCAGCTCTCAGATTTAATCAAAAATAGGTAACACTTTATTTTGATGGTCCCTTTTGAACATTCTGTTGTCTATAAGTAACTTTGCAACTACATGTCAACTTATTCTAATCCTAACCCTACCAGTCTACTAATACTCTAATGAGAGTTAGTAGACATGTAGGTGCAATGTTACTTCTAGACAACAGAATGTGTTAAAGGGACCATCAAAATAAAGTGAAACCCAAAAATATCTTAATTTGTATTCCGAAGATGAACGAAAGTCTTACAGGTTTGGAACAACATGAGGGTGAGTGATTACTGACAGAATTTTCATTTTTGGGTGAACTAACCCTTGAAGACACAGGAATGAAGTACACAGACAAACAAGGTGATTAAAGGTTACACCGCTGATTGTGATAATGAATCAAATAACTATATTGACATTTAGTGACGGGAAATGGTGCAAACTGAGTCCATATGGTGATATTGTGACAGACATGTTTTTGGCAGTCTGGTGAAAAATTAAAAAATGAACACTGTTAGTATTAGATATGCACTAATTGTATGTGCCAATGCTGATTATTGTCCAAATATCAAACAACATCAGCTGATACTGATAATTTCTGCTTTATGAATCACTGAGAATGAATTACACAACATCAATATATATATATATATATATATATATATATATATATATATATATATATATATATATTTGTAATTATTTATTTTACATTTACAGTGCTTACCATTTAATTTTAATTAGAAAATGTGATAAACAAATCACAACTCTGCTGTAATTTTTCCAGAGACATTTTATTCAGCATGAGTTTGTTACTTTATTATTGATGCATTTTTTCTGCCCCCTATTGGGCATAATTGGCCCTGCTCTTTAAAATAATTGGCCAATGCCTAATTTTTGGCCTACACTATATGATAGGACGATACATTAGTGCATTGCTAGCTAATACAGTGAGCAATTAAAGGCTTATTTTAAGAAAGAAATGTGTAGGAGTTAAGATTCCGAGGAATTACTTACTAGCCTTTACCTAATTTTCTAAATTATTTGCACATTAATCTGAACATATGTAGTGAACATATAATAAGATTCAAATACCACCATGTACATGAAAAGGAATTCCTCTATAACAAGAAGCTTCTAGTCAAATCCAAGTTTAATGGCCACTGTCTCAAATTTCAAAACAGTTGAAACTTCATTCAAATGTAAAAGGAATTTAAAAAAAATCATAACTTACCTTATATTTAAACTTTCAGAAAGACTGAAATATTCCAATCTTTGCAGCAGGCAAAGGTTAGCTTCTGTTCTTTTGCTCCATCTTCAGAATAGTTGAAGGGGAAGACAAATACAAACATTTTAAATACAAAGACTACCACTATTACTACTATTACTACTTCTACTACTAAAAATAATAATAATAAATATATACAAATAAAAAAAGAAACAAGGAAAAGCCAACCTCGTGAAACAGAGAAAGCCTTTTACTGTGTTTTTATGACTTACTCAGATAATCCTCTCAGAATTAGTTCGGTTTAAATCTCCCCTCCCAGTCAGAAACCCTTCAACCAGCCATTCATCTAAGGCAGAGAAAATTAAAGTTAGGGGGTTCTGAGAAAACAAAGGGACCAAGAGAAACAAATCATGTGCCAAAGTGTGCTGTACCTGACATGGGCACAGGGAATATCCTCCTCTTGGAGAGAAGACGTGTTTCTGGGTCTCTACAAAAGCCTGTGATTTCTTCTCAAAGCTCATCCACACAAAAGCTCAGCACATTTCTATTCCAACAACGTGCCAGCTCAAGAGACACCAACAGCTCAACACATGCTGCTAAAAGAGAATGGTTTTGCTCCAAGAAAAACTTTTTACAGCCTTCATTCTCATAACATGCTTATATTTATATTGTAAATTATTTTATTTAAATAGAGGACACCAGTGGAAGATTCATTTTAGTTGTTAGCTGCTTTAGATTTTCATATGGATCAATTCAGGATTTGACATAAATTAAGATAATTCATTGTGTGTCTTCCTTAAAAAGTTTTTAAGAATGGTTTAAACCAGCAGGTTGGCTAAACCCCACTGAGTGTGGTCAGGCCGTGGCCCTGCTGCAGTTGAGCTGGAGCCAGGGAAATGTGCTATTATGTTGCCTTCACGTGCTATCAGAAATTTCCTACTTCTGTGATTACGAGCTCATCACATTCAAGAACAGGAACCATGGAGGACACCAGATTAATTCTTGCCTAATTGGGAAAATCTTATTCAAAATTAGCCAAAATTATATTTTGTGTCCCATTTATTGACAATCATATACATTCATCATGGTAGTCAGCTTGCGGACAATTCTGGAATTTCAGTCAAATGGCTATTTTAATACACTTCAAATGATTAATCATATGTATTGTAAATATGCACAACATTAACGACAAGACAAGATGATGTAGCGGTTGTGGAAAAACTAAGTGTACCAGTCACAGCAGCAATCGTTCTTCCTTCCGCCATGTTTAAAGTTTGTGGCCTGCCCATCTCGGGAACTTACTTGGGTATCAAAATTATCCCCACACTTCCCAGTGGTAAATACAACTTGAGAGGGCATTAATTTCCAATTTTTAACTGGGTAACTCGTATAGCTTTAAACAATAGTAGCATCAGTGTTATTTTAATGTCACTGAGATTCTATTAGAGTTTTTATTAATATTTTGAATTTGTTAGTTATTTTAGTACATCAAATTAAACCAAATAGAAGGTAATATTTTACTTTATTTTAATATATTTGAATGTAATATTTTACTATAATTTATTTATAAAATTAGATGTCTTTCCAAAAAACAGTACACTTTAATAACCAAATGATATAAGAAGTCCATATAATTCATAAATGTATGCACACCAAAGCACCCATAAAAACACATTACAGAAAAAAAAAAAACTTTTCAGAATTCACAGTGTATAGTATGTGTAAAGTGCAACAGCAAAGAGCTTATTTACATTTTAGACAAGTCAAGTTGCAATACTGAGCAGAACCACATGGAGGTTTCTTGATGCCAAAAAAACCCTAAGGGCCTGTTCACATATCGCGTCTTTTGCGCGCTCAAGTTCGTTATTTCAAATGTTTCGCGGTATGCGCGCTCATAATGGAAGCGACGCGGTCTACCTTTTACAATGTGCAATCAGTGCGTCGACAGCACACATACACGGTTTGGTTGCGCATTAATATTACAGCCTTGTTTATTCTTTCGCCTGGTTCCGCACCGCAAGTCTCCGCTTACTGCCAAAACAGACGAGGTGTTTATACTTGATGAGCTCGCCGTTGTACTATTCTTTGAAACGACAGGGGGCGACTCTGAGTACTTGTCCTCTTAAACTATCAGGAAGCAGCGGTGAGAAGCAGTAAGGTACACAAGTGTTGATGTTTGTCTTTATTACATCACCAAACCCACACTACAAATGAACCAAATAATCGTGTAAAACCCTGTAAACCTTAAGATTATTACTTGTAACATTAGAACCAAATATATGGATATGAGAACATATTTATGAAATTACCTAGTTCTGGCATGAAACTCTAGATGGTGCAGGCTGATAGGTCTTAAACTCATTTGGTAGCGATCACGTCATTATCTACATAGCTGTTTGGTTGTTGTTGCTTCAGCGGCCAGTGAACTTCGGCTCAACATTCAAACAAATACCGGTAGTGTTGCTGGTAGCTGGTCTGCAGCACGCTTTCATAAACCCTCCACCTTCCCCAGCTCCACCTGTGTAGATCTGCCAGGGGGTTAATTCATGTATGTTACATGTGCAGCAGCAGTAGCATGTTTTACATGCTTACAGCAGTCTGTGAATGTTTTGGCAGTAGCAAGTCTTGGTACTTGCTCTGCAGCAGCAAGCAGTGTTAGCAGTTCCTTGCCTTGGGTCCCACTCTATGTGTGTCTTGCCGTCGCAGAATGCTAACAACAGATGCCTCCCTGTTGGGCTGGGTAGCAGTCTTAAGTGGTCATCCAGCCTAAGGGATCTGGGGAGGAATCATCTTGATTGGCACATCAATTGCCTCGAATTGATGGCTGTATTTCTGGCCCTGAAGTACTTTCTCCAGCAGTTAAGGGGCTAACATGTCCTAGTGGGAGTCCTGGCCAAGGTTTGTCATCAAAGGTCCTTGCCTCTTACTGATAGCGCCTTGTTGGCTGAACAGAGTTTAGTTCTCGGGAATAATATCTCTCCTCGACGGCTTGCACTTGGCGATACCGAACCGGATACCGAACTGGATACTGGGGACAATATCCCCAGCCCGAGTTGTGGAACCTTCATGCTTGGCCGTGGAAGGGTACTGAGGGACACTGGGTTTTCAGCTGATATCATAGAGACCATTCTCAATGCTAAGGCTCCCTCCACTAGAGGATGTTATGCCAATAAATGGGGTGTCTTTAAAAGGTGGTGTACTGCACGTAATGCAGATCCAGTTAACTGCCAGATTGCTTCAGTTCTGCACTTCCTGCAAAGAATTTTTTTATCAGCAGACCCTCCCAGGGTTTATGTGGCCGCTTTATCTTCTTGCCATGCCTTGATTGATGGGGTACCACTTGAGAAACATCCTCTGCTTGCCTGCTTCGTTCATGGAGCCTGGTGGTTGAGGCTTCCTGTTAAAACCAAGATCCCTTCATAAGACTTAGCTATAGTCCTGGAGGGTCTGGTTGAGACCCCCTTTGAACCTCTAGGGCCAGCGTCTGATAAACTTCTGACTTTTAAGATGTTTTTTCTTATGGCTATCACTTCTTTAAAAAGAATCTTGCATCCTCATTCTGACTACCCTAAGGTCCCCTTCTCGACCTTATATCTGGTCACTCTTGAGGCCTTCTGCCCTCCGCCGTTCACAACGGTGGGTCAAGAGAGACTTCACAGACTGTCCAGTCCGTGCTCTTCAGACCTACGTCCACCACAGTAGCCAGTGGTGTAAGTCAGAGCAACTATTTGTTTGTCATGGAGGCCGTAACAGAGGCGGCCGCCACAAAACAGACAGTTTCACAATGGGTGAGAGATGCTATTACCCTTGCCTATGAGGTGCCCAGTCAAGCTTTGCATGTAGGCTTCAGGGCTCATTCTACTAGGGGGGGTCACTTCTTCCCAAGCCTTGGTGGGGGGTGCTCCCCTACAGCATGTTTGTGATGCGGCAGGCTGGTCCTCTCCGCACACATCCATGACCTCTGTCTGAAGAAAATGTTACTTTAATTCAAGTGTATACTGACCACGGGGAGCTATACAAAAATATATTTGATTGAGTAAGCGCGAATAGCCAATTACCTCTGTTTATCTTCACCCACTTATCGGAACCTGTCATTGGACCAATTGGGCAGGCCTTACACAGGCATGCTAGAGGCATTCCCATAGTGTCATCATTGGAGGCAGTGCCTTGTTCCACTCTCAGGGAACCATGGTTACATGCTTAACCTGATTTTTTTTTATTTTTTTTTATGGTTTTAGTTTTAGTTAACTATAATAACCCTGAGCAGCATGAGCCTGCAGACGGCCAAGTCATTCAAGCAGCTTTGCTCTCATAAGTGAGGATTAAGATTTAACAGTGGATGCATTCCTGAACATAAATCACAGAAATGGGAATGTTTTTTGTTTTTTGTTTGTTTGTTCATTTTATATGCTTTATAAAAATATTTGTGTCTCCAAACATCACAATTTGTTTCCTATTCTGGAATGATTATTTATTAGTTGGAGGATTTGTGGAAGGATTATTTCTGAAAAAAAAAAAAAAAAAAAAAAAGATTTCAGAGCAAATATATGAATGCTAAATTTATTTGCCATAGGTCATTCATTGATTCCAGAAGATATGAGATTGGAATCGAAAACAAAATGTGGTGCCAGTTATGCTATTGATATGCTATTTTTCCCCTGTCATTTAATTTAATTTCTGAACTTTTAGGACATCAAATATGGGTTTTTCAAATGTAAATTTTTAAAGTATTTAACTATTCCTAAACTGTTAAATGTTGAATTTTTGCATAGTTAACCCTAACACCCTAACTGTGAATTATAATTTCAATTGAATAAATTGTGTATAAGTTAAAATATGTTTTGTGCTAACCTTAAATATTTTTTTATTTCCCCTGTAAAGATGTATTATAATGAGAGCTGGAAGTTGGCTTAATGAGACAAATATTTAAAACTGTAAACATAATGAAATATGGACAATAAAGGTTGTTTACTTATTTAAACCTGTGCAGAAAATGTCACTCATGTCATATGTCATCTCTAATGTCACTCACTCAATGTCACACAATTTGATGTCATTAAGACATAATTTCACCAGAACATTATTTTAAAAATTGGATGTCACAGCATAACAGGGTTGAGAGCAGGGGCACAGACAAATTAGTTTATTCTAAAGGACTTACAAAGAAATAATTTTAATTTCATAAGCAATGTTGCAAAATGATCCAATTTTCCATGTACATGGCATACTGTCCATTATTTACAGCTGCATACGTACAATTTTATTCCATCCAGAATTTTTACAAAACAGTGCAATATACAAAATATGATGATGTGACCCAAATGTATATGATAATGACTTGACAAGCAGCTCCTAAGAAACAGGAAACAGTGAGCTCACAATGACCTGACACTATAACAGTGATTCTACGTAACAATGTTCTGGTCTGAGGAAACACATTATCCATACATACAGTAGGCATGTTTTCTTTGAGTATAATGTATTACTTTCTAGCTTAGTTGTTGGATTGGATACTGCTTGAATGTTGTTCTTTAAATGTGTGAATGATACAAATAAATGTATTCGATCCAGTAAAATATCTGAAAATGAAGGTGAAATTGAACCTAATCTAGAAAGTCTGTAGATGAGTTCACAAACAGCATTTAATACTCTTATCAATAAATGTACAAGTGGCAGTTGTAACTTCACAAACACTCTATTACTTTGGTGCAACACACACATTTGACTTTGCAGTTGTATTGGAACTTGACATACAGTAGTATGACATACTGTAGTAGTCTCTTCAGATAGTAGTCTCCTGGTCTGGATTTTCATTGCATTTTACAATAGCTGAAGGGGCATTCATATTGCCATTAGAAACCCCACTGCCATCCTGTTCTGGAGCTTTTAACTGATCCTTTAGTGCAAGCTTCTTTTCACGACGAGACAGTCTATTGTACATGATCCCCCACAACAGGTAGGATGAGGCATAAAGGCCATAAATAAGACCCAAGAAAGTATTTCTGTAGGGCAAAAAAAGAGAGACCAGAATCTGTAGTTAGAAAATAAACATGTTGTACACTACTGGTCAAAAGTCTGGAATAATTATGTTTGTTTTTTAAATGTTTTTGAAGTCTGATGCTCACCAAGGCTGCATTTATTTGATTAAAAATGTAGCTATAGCCAAAAGCATTGGAAGTGACAGAAAAAAATTGTTTGCAAAGTTTGCTTTTTCAGTGGTGATGATTCACAATGCCCTTTAGCCCTGGCACAAAATAACAAGCTAACATCATTTCACTAATCGTATCATCAGAACATGGGAAAGTGAGAAAAAGTACTAGTCAGGTAAAACCACTGTCATTTGGATGGTGTCATGGTCTCACCAGGCTCCACTGTCTCACACAGCCAATGCTCACTCTCACCTGAATACTGATCACCTGCACCTGTCCCTCCTAAGCATGCCAATCAGGACCTAGCACAAACCTCACAGTCAAACTTTGTCTGGTCTCCAACGTGGATTTACCGACTCCTTACCTGTTATACTCACCTAACAATATTCCAAGTGATCTCCTTGTAAGACTCCTAATATCTACCTGTGATCCTTCTGCTTAAGAAGCAGTCAATAGCTCTGAAACTTGGTAAAGAAACAAAGACTCTGGTTATTCTACATTTATCTCGTCATTGTGCTCTTGTGTTACCAATGGTTACCTCCAAAAAAAGATGTGCAACCATCATTGCTTTGCATCAAAATAGCCTCACATGCAAGGAAATTGTCTAGACTCAGCTACGGAATTGTGTCACCACCACCAGTGCAGAGCTTGCTCAGTTTCTTACTCAAGACTTTAGGACAATGGCCTTGTGTCAAGAAGGGCTGCAAAGGAGCCACTTCTCACCAAGAAAAACATCAAGGACAGACTGGAATTCTGAAGGATTTACAAGGATTGGACAGCAGAAAACTGGGGCAAATTTATTTTCTCTGATGAAGCCCCCTTCTGACTGTTTGGGACATCTGGAAAATGGATTGTCCGGAGAAGAAAAGGTGAACGCTATCATGAGTCCTGCTTTCATATCAACAGTGAAGCATCCTGAGACCATCCATGTGTGGGTTGCTATTCATCCAAGGAAGTAGGCTTATGAAGAAGATGGGACAGTTGACAGAGACGGAGATGATGGAGGTGAAGACCCAAGCGGTGCAGAAGAGTCGCTGAGACCAAGCGACAATGAAGGTTCAGGAGACTGAGGTAGAGCCACAACAACAAGCATCCTGCACCCATGGTACGGGAGGATAGCGGCAGAGCCGGAGGGAAGGTGGAGCCCAATGGAGCCGAAGGGGTGGAGGGACGAAGCAAAGCTGATGGCCCGGAAGTCCATGGCGAAGGCAGAGCGATGTCTGACCAAGGCAGAGCTGGAGGGACGAGGGAGCCCAGAAGATCCGAGGCGCATCCACGCAGCATATTGAGGAGCAAAGGAGGAGCCGAGGAGCTGAAGGGAACCAGCAGAGGCGGGGCAGATAGACTGGCTGGCTTTGGAAGAGGAGGCTATTCTTTCTTCCAAATCCTCATAATATAACTGTATAGGCCAAACTCAGCATACCCTCAGTGGTGGGAGTGTGAGCGGGGCTTTCCTCCATGTCCTCGTACACTACTAGCAGCCACAGACAATGTAGCCGGCTCGCATACCTGGTCAGACTTATTATCGAGCTCGGGCTCCAGGGCGATGGTCGGCTTAGTCACTCTCTTTGGCCTTATCATCGTGGCAGGCTCAGGCTCGCTGTCTGCGGTGGGCTCTGGCATAATGTCATACAGAGTGGCTGGCTGGGCTCTGGGTCTCACGTGGGGCTGGTGACGTCCTCCTCAGATGGGCAGATGGTGAAAGCAGACCCGCAGTTCACCAGCACAGACTCCACAAACCCCAGAGGACCATCACCTTGGTGCATTCATACCATATTGTAAGATAGAACACACACAGGGAGTGATCCGGGAAGTTAGACAAGACACTTACAAAAATCCTATTGTGTGGTCCTCGAGGGATTGCTGCTTCTGCTCTTTGGAGACACAGAAGATTTGGAGCTGGGCAGGGCCAGCAGAGACGCAGGAGACCATTCAAAAGTTTGGGGTAAGTAAGATTACAAAATAATCCTTTGATTCATCAAGGGTGCAGTAAATTGTTCAAATGTGACAGTAAGGCATTTATAATGTTACAAAATATGGTAACACTTTATAATAAGTATATAGTAATAAAGTACTTACAAATCATTAATACTAATTCATATTTAAAATATTGTATTTAAATTTTTCCATCTTCCTAATCTAAAGTGAGAACTATTTACAGTTAATTAGTTGTTAAAAAAAACATAAAAAAAACATAATTTAACTCTTTACATATGAGCTAATTAAACAATATTAATTTGGTTAATTACAGTGACAAATAATAAACACTGGGGAAATACAAAACCACATACTACATGGAGGAGAACTGACAAGGGAATAAATATGACAGGAAACTTAAATACAAGATGAACACAATGACTGACAGGTGTAAATAATACGTAATCAGACACAAATGAGGAGACAATCGTTAACCACTGAAACAGGAACTAAACAGAGTAGGCCAAACAGGAACTAACAAAACAGAATAACAAAATAGAAGTCCATAATCATGACAACTATTTTGTATATAGCCTATTAATATATTACCAATGTAGAGACAACAATTAACTATGAATTGACTATAAACTAATAGTTTGAAAGTTATTTGTAAGTACATTTATTTTATTACTGTACAGTTATTATAAAGTGTTACCAAAGTTACTTTAAATTGTAATAATATTACAATATAACTGTTTTTACTGTTTTTCGAATCAAATGTAGCCTCGGTGAGCATAAGAGATGTTTTTCTTTCAAAAACATGAACAAATATTAATTATTCAAAGCTTTATATATAGACATCACATTAATATTTTATGACTGCAAACAGTCAAGATGGTGGTAATATCATACACCTTTGGTGTTTTGCCACTTAAAAAGTTGTGACTATAAAATTCCATTTGGTAACATACATGTTATTGGAAATAGACTTCAGATAACCTTTGCCATTTACCTTACTTCATACACCAATAAATAAGATAAAGCTATTAATTAATTGTACTGTAATTGCCTACTAGCTGCAAACAAATGGTTCACAGTCATGGCAAGTTGCCATGTTTTCAGAAGGATCATAGTTTTTTTTCAAATGAATAAGAATTTGCCTGCTGTGCGGCAAATATTTCATGCTTGTCATGAAAGCTTTTCGTCAAATGAAATTTAAGGTCATATCATTTGTTTGTTAATGTTATAATGCTTTCACCTTTCCCAGTACTATTTGGAAAGATGACTACGATGACTGGTAGGCTAATTTCCCCAAAAGTGCAAAAAAAGGGACTTGAAATTGTTTTTGCCAATGGCTGTGAGATTTGGGTCAAGTTATCTTTTTGTCTGACCAATGATACAAGGAGTGTTTTGAAAGCATATTAGCAAGAATTATGATATGTACAAGTTTGTTTCAAGGTGATAGTGGTGCAGAAATTTCACATTCACCTAAGGAAGACTTGGTTTAATTTTTATCTGTTCAACTTCTTAGAACAGTGTAAGTTTCCAGTACTAACCTGAAGGCGCCTGTTTCATAGATACGACACGCTCCTTTCCCTCCACATTGTTTTGTTCCCCATTTCAGACAAGTCCTGTCAATCAAGGCTCCGAAATAAATTGGAGGGGGAATGCCACCTAGAAAAGTTTCTCAGATCAGCTGAAGATTCTTTATTTCTGCTGTTTTACAATCTTGCGTTAAGAACAAAACATGTTTTAAAAAAAAATCCTCTTACCCAGTGTCCGAACAACCAAAGTATGCATACCAAGAGCAAAAGACTTCAGTTCTGGTTTTATGGATCTAGGAAACAGTAAATCATGAGGACATTTATTATCATTAAAAACAAATCTGTATTATCTGTATGTATGTATGTATGGAAAGAACAGGGAGGAATATCTAACAGGGTGGAATAGGCTAAGATAAAATACAACTTGAAAAAGGTCTGTTTGCTATGATACACATTATGTATTTTTAAGGAAATGTTGGTGTTACTTCAATCTCATTAGTCTACCTATTAACCCTGTTATTCCTTTTCACATATTGTGAAAAGGAATAACAGGGTTAACAGGTAGACTAACCTGTCATGCATTATAATAACTAAAATTGGGTTAAAACTCTTACAGGAACATACTTATGAAAAAGTTAGAACAATCAAATTAAAGGACTGCGTTTTGTAACAGTAATGTTTATGTTTCCTAAGGCGACTTATTTTTGTCTTTGTGCCCTTTAATGAGGATGAAAAGGCACCATGAAGGACCCACATATTGCATTGTACAGTTTCCCTCAAATACATTCATGTCTCTCAAATGAGTGTGTTGTAGCACTGTTGGGAACATTTGTTACCTGAGCAGAATAATGTAACTTGGTGTTGCCCCACAAGCTGAGAGAAAGGCACCAATGACTGATACCCCCATGTAGAACTTAAACATGTAGTCACAATCATTCTTTCGAGGACACTGGCCCAGCACTGCTGACATATTTGCATAGGGGAAAGACGACTCTCCAATACAGGTGCAGTTGTGGAATACCTTTGAAAAGAATGAGACTATGTTAGCAAATGCAATACCAGCCAATGCAGTGGGGTCCAAACATCTTGGAATTTTTCCATTAATGTCTGTAATGAAGAAATTAAGTTTAAACAAATATGTAACAGCAATTCTGGGACACTAATCAAATGTAAATAAACCATGTTCACTTGTTTGTACAAAAGATCAGCTTCCTCCACTGAGGCTCACAACTTGCTCTTTGGAACATTCTTACATCATGCTGGCATAATACTCAGGTTTACATAAACTAGTCCATGCTGGAGTGAGTTTAACTGCCTAATGGGGGACATACTTAACCCTTTGATATTGTTCAGTTGGGAGTCACACTTGTGGTCAAAAGTGACTAAACACCTGATGTAACTTTTTTTTTATTTTCAGTAAAATCAATGTAAGATATCTTTGCTCAATAATATTTTTTATTTATTTTTATTTTGTATTTTGAGAGAGTTTCATTGTACTTAGTAATATTTATGCAATAATTATGATCATATTTTCCCCATTGGAAAAAATAAATAAATGTTTTATTACTTTCAATTAAAGCTATATTTCATGTTAAAATAGGCACAACTTTTAAAATCTAATTTTTTAACGTAAATTATTGCCATCTGGTGGGAGTAAAAACAGAAAAACGTGTAATGCCGTGGTGTAACCACTAGATTCATATATGACTATATAAAAAAGCATACAAATTCTCTAGTTGATTTTAGACATAAATACTTGTTTTGATTATTTGATCTTCTGGTTGTGGATTTAGAAATATACTGTATTCAGACATTCTTGAAGACTACTTTTTGTCAAGGTTTTTGAAATCTTGATTTGAAGTGTCAGTTTTTAAATTAATTTTACTAACCAGAGAAAGGCATTTTGTTACACATAACATCAAAATTCAATAGAAATGTAACAAAAATGAACACATTTTTTTTATTTTTTTTATTTTTTATTTTTTTTCAGAGCTTAATCAACCTGATTTTAACCTCTTATTTGAGTCTTCTGGTTGAACTTTGCCATATCGTTACAGCTACAGTGTCTATTTTTCGATCTTGATATTTTAGGGTGTCACCCTTTCATTGCTGTGCACTTTTTTCTACATTGTTGCTGATTTGTAGATTGTACACACAAAAAAATCTCTGTGTTTTTGTAATTTTGCCTATTTCCCATTCAATGTCTATGCAAGTCATTTTTGACCACGAGCAACAAGAGTGTGATTATTCTTTCTTTTTTTTTACGACCATTAAGTGTTTTTGAATTGAAGCCCACGATTTTTATTAAAAAAAATAAATAAAAAATTGTCGTCACATGGCAAATGCCACAAAAGTCACAGAGGTTTGTAACATTCCGATGATGGAGGAATTTATTTATTTTTTTTGGTCTAAAATGACCATACAACAACAGAGGGTTAATACCAAAACATTACAAATTTGCTAAATAGAATCAGTTTCACAAGTGGTCTTAGACTTTTGGACCCCATGGTCTAAAAATAAATGCAAATTAAGGAGTTCACAATATTTCGCAACTAGGTTTTACTTTTAGTTAACTATAATGATCCTTGTTCATGTTCTATGATTCAATCAAATCATCATGACTAAAATCTGTCAGCATGACAGCAGTTTCACGTCGTTTCTAATAGATTGTTTACTCAAATGTGTTATAGTACAGATGTTGTATACTATCACAATAACACCCCAGACAGCAACATAGTGTCGGACCAGATCCGGGTACAGATGTGGGCCGGATCTGGGCCAACACTATGTTGCTGTCTGGGACACACACAAATAAAATTGGTATAAAAGTATAGAGGTTTGTGGCCAAAACAGATTCAGCAACAGGCATGTAGTTATCTGGAAAAGTGTGAATAGCTTACCATCTCCTTGCCAACCCCAGTAGAGGTTTGGCAGCCAGCGAGGCAGGGGGAGACATATGTCACGCCATTGCTGGCGCATATCGGATCCCAGTGCTTGAGAGAGCAGGAGCAACCAATGTTACACTGAGAGAGTAGTGTGTTCGTCTGGTAGGACACCTCTGGAGCCCTGTTAGAAAAAAACAGAATGATAAAACCACTTATTCAATATACAGTTGTACTTATGGACTTAAAAATGATTCTCGGCTTACAAAAAAAACTGAATTATTGTTCAAAGGCGGCAAAGTCCAATTAAATGCCTCAAAATGCATAACAAATTTGTTTTCCTAATCTTATTTAAACTTTTGATTTGATTAGAGGAAATTATAAAAGAAATGGCACCAAAAGAAGTTAATGTCAAAATTGCTACTGAACAAATCTGGGCCTCTGAGACTCAAATAGGACATGAGAGTTAAAAGACACCATTCATCAATTCCATTGACCACTCAAAGCTGCCACAGAAAAAGATGATCACCAACACAATGAACTGTAGGACTATTTATGGAGTGTTTACCCTTGATATGACACTGTAAGTCCAGCCACTTGTGAGTTGTCACACTGCAGGAAATACTGAATGATCAGCGTAATGAAAGCCATAATAGAGGCACCAATGCAGATCTTGGCAGCTCCGAGAACATTCAGTTTGAACTTCTTCATTATAAACCCTCCAGTGATGATTCCAAAGGCCACAGCTGGTAGATTCATAATGCCTGAAAAGATGATTGAAGATTGTTATACATGTGTTTCAATTGAGTCCTCAAACTTATAACACAGTTCATTTTCGAAAGGGAACTCGCATTGGTCCTCTAGGGGTCGCTATGAGGAATGCCTCTCGCATGTCCACTGTCTGAAGTATGAGTCTAAACACGACAATGAACATGACATTGGCAGGCGGCAGCCTATGACATCACCACTGGTATAAAAGGGCACCTGTGCAATACGTCATCCTCTTCTAGTCTTCAGGATCCGTCTGTTTGAATGTGTGTCTAAACGAAGATAAAGTCGTTAGGCTAAAGATCCACTTCCTAGAGCTCCGCTCAGATAGCGCCATCAAGTAGTTGGCTCTATGTAGTCGTCATGTTGAGGCCTCTGCCTCTAGAGCTTAGCCAGGCAGTTTGTTAAGTTTTTAGGCTTTCTGTGAGCCTCCTGGGCTACTACGAGCATCGTTAGGCCACCTCTCGCTAGAGAGCGTTTTCTTACTGAGGCTTCCGCTCGTCAGAGCTCGGCCCGGATAGCAACGTTGAATAGCTAGTCTCGCTGTGAGCCTCCTTGGTAGCTGTCCTTGGCGTAGGACATAGTTAGGCCTCCTCTCAGTTCGTAGAGTCGTTATGCTGAGGCCTCTGTCCTCAGAGCTCTACCAGTAGTGCTGAGTTGTTAGGCTCTCCCTAAGCCTGCTTGATCACTGCCTTTACGGCCTCTTCTCACCATAGAGAGTCGCTTTATAGAGGTCTCCGCTTCTCAGAGCTACGCCCGATAGCGATCTCAAGTCAAGTCAAGTCAAGTCATCTTCATTTATATAGCGCTTTTAACAATGTAGATCCAAAGCGGCTTTACAGAGATACAAGGATAGTTTAAAGTAACAGAGATTGTTTTGGCTTTATAGCAGTTCTTGAATAAAGATATTTTCCAGCTAAAGTTAATTTGATTGATTCACTTCCATCACAACGATCATTAGTTATTAACTTAGGGGCCGCTAACACGACACCGTTTTATCAGGAAACTCTACAAAGACTTTAAACGCGAAACCTGTGAGAACGCTGATAGCGTGCACATGCGTATTACGAGTTAAGTCTATTGGTATGCGCGTTTGAATATATGTTCCCAGGTTTGTAATTCCCTACAAAGCAAGCCTTAAAAAACTACTTGTCTGGCCTTAACCTTTTTTGATACAGAATTTTATCACTTTGCGGTAGATACGCAAACCGAATTTTCCAGACAACGCTTTATCTGTAGAGTAGTAAAGGGATCCTCCATAAGGAGAAACTAGTTGGCACTTTAGCACCCCGCTATGACATCGGGTCCAGGCGCAGGTCCTTCATCAGATCTGGATACAGCCTGGATCCGGCAGGCTGCGGGAAAACCTCGGGATAAACAAAAACACTAAAATTAGTGTAGATGCCATTCTTCTTATGATGTAACGAGTATATCAGGATTTATGGGAAGTGTTCCCGGTTCCGGCTGACCTGATCTATGCAGCCTAACATTGAATTATAGAAGTCTATAATGTGTTATTTGTATGCTAGGTCAAAGAGATGTGTTTTTAGTCTAGCTTTGAACTGAGAGAGTGTGTCTGCTTCCCGGACAATGGTAGGAAGACTGTTCCAAAGTTCCGGTGCTAAATAGGAGAAAAAATCTACCGCCAGCAGTCGATTTTGATATTCTAGGTATTATCAACTGGCCGGAATTTTGAGATCGCAATAGACATAAAGGACTATAATGCGTTAAGAGCTCGCTCAAGTACTGCAGAGCTAAACCATTTAGTGCTTTGTAAGTAATCAGCAATATTTTAAAATGTATACAATGTTTAATAGGGAGCCAATGCAGTGTTGACAGAACAGGGCTAATATGGTCATACTTCCTGGTTCTGGTAAGAACTCGAGCTGCTGCGTTTTGGACCAGCTGTAGTTTGTTTATTAAGCGTGCAGGGCAACCACCCAGTAGAGCATTACAATAATCTAGCTTTGAGGTCATGAAGGCATGAACTAATTGTTCCGCATTTGTCAATGAGAACATATGGCGTAATTTAGCTATATTTTTAAGATGGAATAATGCGGTTTTACAGATACTAGACACGTGACTTTCAAATGAAAGATTGGTATCAAAGAGCACACCCAGGTTCCTAACCGACGACAAAGACTTAACAGAGCAGCCATCAAGTGTTAGACAGTATTCAAGGTTATTACGCGAGGACGTTTTTTGTCCAATAATTAGAATCTCTGTTTTTTCAGAATTTAGTAGTAGGAAATTACTAGTCATCCAATTTTTTATATCAGCTATGCATTCCGTTAATTTTGTGAATTGGTAGTTTTCGTTAGGTTGTGAAGAAATATAGAGCTGAGTATCACCGGCATAACAGTGAAAGCTAATTCCATGCTTCCTAATGATATCTCCTAATGGTAGCATGTACAGAGTGAACAGCAGTGGTCCTAGTACTGAGCCTTGTGGTACGCCATACTGAACTTGTGATCGATAAGACATCTCTTCATTTACTGCTACAAACTGACAATGGTCAGATAAGGATTAGGCTCTCAGTGAGTCTACTTGTAGCAGTCGCGTGTGTAGGCCATAGTTAAGCCTCCTTTCACTTTGGAGAGTCTTTATGCTGAGGCCTCCGCCCATGGGGCTCGACCAGGCAGTACTGCCTTTACATGGAGCATTGTCAGGCCTCCTCTTGCTTTAGAGAGTCGCGTTATAGAGGTAGTTAGGCTCTCTGTGAACAAGTAGTTAGGCTCTCTGTGAGCCTGCTTGTAAGCTGTCGTGGGTGTAGGATGTAGTTAGGCCTCCTCTCATTTTGGAGAGTCTTTATGCTGAGGCCCCTGCTCCTAGAGCTCGGCTAGCGGTAAGGTATTATGCTAGGTCGTTAGGCTCTCTTGGAGCCTCCTTGGCCTCAGTGAGAGTCTTCATATTGAGGCCTCCACTCTGTGGAGCTTCGCGGACCAGCTAGACTGAGTTTAGCTCTTTTGAGCTTTCTCTGTACTGCCTTTGAGTTAGAGTGTTGCCGACCTCCACACTTAAAGGTTGTCTGATAGAGGTTCTGGGTAACATACACAAGACCCATCTTGGTCCAGGTTTAACCCAGCCAACATTTGTATGTGGGGCCCATGTGGTTTTGAAATGAGCTGAAAAATGGGTTCTATATGGGATTGTCTGCGTCTTCCTTAATGGCCCCATGTTAATTGCCCAGATGGATTTCATGCAGGATTGCACTTGCTACTAGGTGGGACCCAAGTAGGCAACATGCACAAGACCCATCTCGGTCCCAGCTTGAATGAGACGCTGCGTCCCTTTGCCATGCTTTCGGTATTCCTGCAGATGTCTCCTTTAGATGAGAAGAGGATGATGTATTGCACAGGTGCCCTTTTATACCAGTGGTGACCTCATAGGCTACTGCCTGCCAATTTCAAGTTCATTGTTGTGTTTAGAGTCATACTTGAGACACCGGACATGCCGGAGGCATTCCCCATAGGGGAAGCAGCGTCTCATTCCCTTTTCTCAGGGAACCAGACGTTTTGTTATATATATATATATATATATATATATATATATATATATATGTATATATATATATATATATGTATATATAAGATAGGGATGGATTATTGGATTATTGTTGATGTGTCAACATCAGCTAGATTTTGTGAAAGCATTTTTTTTACATATAAATAAGAGGGACACGATTGGCCTCACTATGTGTTTTATATGGAAATTCATATTTAAGAGGCTTAAACAAAGTCAGTTAATGTAAAATAAATGTAAACCCACCTATCAAAAATATGGCCCTTGATGGTGATTGACCATAAGTTTGCTCCATGAACTTTGGTTTGAATGTGATCATTCCTATGAAACCATTGACTTGCACAAAAGCAGTGCCCAGGAGGAGCAGGTAAATCTGGTTGCTGAAGAGTTTCTTCAGTGCTGGCAGAAAATCTAAAAACATCAAGAAGCTTTACACAAGGGTCATGTATGCTCAATGTCTCAAAGATATCATAGTAACAAACATATTGCAAAATATATATTAATGAAATGCACACCTTTAGCCAGAGCTGTCATGGAAACCGGAGGTTTGTTGGGAGGAGTACTGTGTTTGTTGTTGTCAGGAATGAAGCGGTCCTGCTCGCCCTCTAGAACATTCAACTTTTTCTCAGTTTCAGTCTCACTCTGCTTAAGAAGAGACTTGGGGAGGAACCAAAAGGGAATTCCAGCCAGTAGCATCACTCCACCAGTTATCAAAAAACCCAGCCACCAGGCGCCTACCCAACGTGAGTCTTTGTGGTTGATGGTGATGTTATCTTCAGAAAAAAACAGACATTGACATTTTGTTCACAAATCAGGCAGTTTATAGTTTGAAATCCAAATGAACAGGATGACCGAAGACCCTTTATGTCAGAGGGTAACTAACTTAGTCAGCCAGTAAGTAATTATATAGAAGACTAGTTGAATTTTACTCATAACACACTGTGAATGTGTCACATATATGCATATCATAAAGTCATGTCATTCATTAACATCACATAAGAACACTGACTTCATGTATAATACTGCATGCAGGGTTATGATCTAGAATCCTCTTGAGCAAACAGAGTGCTTTTTAAAGTTAACCTTCTGAACCAACTGACCAAGTGACCTAACCAATCGATTAGACTAAAGTACAAACATTTACTTTTCACATTATTTGCATGCAACAAGCAACTATGACACAGTAAAACTGAAGGCACAAGTGCTAGTTTGTATGTCAAACGCCTTTCAGAAAGGTTGCTGGGAGTTTTTTTTAGAAATGTGCAGAAAATTATTATCATGTCAGTTTTGGTCAATTTGATTTTTTGCAGTGCCATAAATCATTTAAACATTATTAAAACATATAAAATATTAAGGTGTTCAAAGAATATATACTATACTGTACAAAGTAAAAATTGCCAATTGGGTAATAGAAATAAAAATTAAATAAATAAGATAAATAGATAAGTGCATGAATTTTTTGCACAAACACATTTTAGGGATATTTTAATGAAAATAACATTATTATATTATATTATATTATATTATATTATATTATATTATATTATATTATATTATATTATATTATATTATATTATATTATATTATATTATATTATATTATATTATATATAAATAAAACATTTATTTAGATTTTTTTATTAACCAAAAATGTAATTTAATGTATAAAATATGTTTGTATGTTTTATATATTTTCTTCCCATATTTTATAACCATGACAAGTTCTTAAATCACCAATTTGGCCTCGATATAGGCATATGTAAGATCAGTTTAGGTCAAAGAGCCATTATCAGTTCCAGTCTTCATTGGTTGAACAGGTGAATACCAGCATCTGATTGTTTACAGTTTGAAAGAGCAGTGTTACCTAAGTCCACTGCTCCGATGTCCACATAGAGCTTGGCACAGAAAGATCCTAACATGAATCCGAACATGGGCCCCATTATTCCCACCGTCTGTATGAGAGCTGAAGAAAACAAGACCTCAATCAGTACAAAAATGCTGATTCACACTGACATTGTCTTAATCAGAAAAAGAGCAGGAGGGTGATGTTTATCACATGTCAAGAAAATGTTGAGAACCCATTATATTTCACTCCCTCCCTCAGTACCCCACCCCAATCCCCCCTCCAAATGAAATTTTTGCCTGACATTTTCATAACATTTCATAAATCAAGCACAGTACGCTATTAAAATAAGGAACAATTGTCTTGAAAAGTTTCAATTGCGTAATGAGGTTGCAATAATCTTATGAGGTTGCTTTGCAACTAGCAGGATGTTAATAGGCTTAAATGTATGACAGAATTGGCAATATAATACTCAAAACCAGCAATCAATCATACCCAGGTAAAAAGCAGTGTTTTCCTGCTTCGAAAAGTCATCTAGGTAAGACAACCCAAGAGGCATGACAGGTGTCTCCCCCACCCCACGAAGCATGTTCCCGAGAAAGACGCAGAGCCACATGGAGGAACTGGTTGCTTTCTCACACTCTGAAGAAACAAAAACACCACAAATGAACAACTACACACAAGACTCTGCTAACATACCTCAAAGCATCTCAATGAAAGATCAAAGTCTAAGTATCAATTACATAAAAAGCGATCAATTTCAAAATATTGGGCCTCCAACAGGTCAGAGTTCAGAAATACAAAGCTAGATAAGCAATCTAGAGCGGTAGGCCAATGTTGGTAGTACATTCATATTACAAGCCAAACATGAAAACTGATTTTACAGCTCCACTTTCCCAACTTATGTCTGGTGTCTTCTCAGAATAACTGTTCTTTCATAAGAATGTGGATGCCAGTATTAAGTTGAATGTCTGGCTCATATTTCTGTTACTTAAATCAAATTTAATGCAATTTTTAGAATTTAATTTAATATAAATTATTCGATTTTTATTGGATTTTTGGAAGAAGAAACTTAAGTGGAGAGGCTTGATCTTATCAACGAACTTTGTGAAGGAAGGCCCATCAACTTAATATCTTATCGCAGGTCTGTGTCAGGTTCAAGATCGAACAACTTACCAGCTTGAACTTCCATTGTGTGAATTTCATTAGCTGGTGAATGACTCTTATTGGTTAAGCATGGTAGAATACTCTCTGTCCCATTGGAGGCAGAAAAATGTGTAATTGTTGTCTCGTATTTGTACCTGTGGAATATAAACACACGTTTGACACATACTACCAGTATTTACTTGAATCCAGAAATGTGAACTTGCTGATACAAATACAGTAACCGAAGTGGGTTTAGTTGATCTGCATTTCTAAAAACCCTGCATTGTCAAATGTTAAAATATGTTTATCCACGTAAACTTACAGTCCTTGGAATAAATGTGGTGCCGCGGTTATGAAGGATCCTATGGCCATGAGTAAACATCCAGCTCCTATCAGTCGTGGTCTATGAAGCTGAGCGCCAAAGTAACTCACAAAAGCTATTACAATCAGATTACCTGAAAAGAACAACAATTGGTATCCTGTTAAAATCACTACTCATTTTATATTCCACAAGAGAGAAATATATTGCAAATTTACTCGCATTTACACAATAGACTTAAGGCCCCGATAACGTTTATCGAACATCTGACGCCGCCCTCACTGCTGAGAACGACGGTTAGATTAATCGAAAGCAGCGTTAGTTCAGACAGGCCACGTAGGCATAGGCCGTGATCAGCTGACATGGTCAGCTGTCAAATTGCTCCAACCACTACCAATTTCCTATGACCGGGAGGATATATATACATGGCACTACTGCCCGGGAAACATGCTCAAACTGCTCGCAACCCTCCCACCCTCCCTCTATAAGTATACTATCAAGCATACTTCCGTGCACCTTCTGGCAGTTGTCTTCTTTGTTTCAGATTACCAAGGCTTCCAAGTCCTAGCATCACGGACATCATCGCCAAGAGACGCTCATCCTCATGGCCAAGCTACAGTATAGACGTCCCGGATTTCACTGCTATGTCTACATGTTAAAACTGTTGCTTAAAGACATTACTAAAGTGTTTTAAATCTGTATATCACTCAAGCTGATGGTTTTATGAGGGGTTAATGCTAAAGCTCTGTATGTCATTAATTATGGAGCAAGAACCCCCATAAGGAACCATACCGCCAAAGATAAATTGTGTTCAATAAACTCAAGTAACTTGCCAAAGTGGTCTCGTCTGAAATATGTAAATATGTGCTGCGCGCTTTCCTCTCAATAACAAAATAAACAACACAATTGAGAAAACAGTAAGCATTTTTTATCAGAAAAGCATCTGGGCTGGGTTTCCCGATAACGTTGTCTCTTAGCGTGCTATGAAGACTCTTAAGGTATAACTTAACTGAAGGTATACCATTTCTAGGCGTGTTCCCCGAACCATACCTTAGGAAGCTGCTTAAGATATACCTTCTTACGGGCGACGTTACCAGGTGCTGTCCGTGGCGATGCTGCTGAATTTGTTGATATCGATGGCTCGAGAATCAATTATTCTCTCGTGCAGGGGCTGTTTATGTGAGAAAGCGGTGTTCTTTATAAAAGAAGCACTTCAGAAATAGTTGAAAATGCATTTAATAGGACTCATGGGACAATATAAAAAATAATCCAAATTATAATAGCCTATAATAGCCTAGCCTACATATTTTTAAATTGTATCATATATTGCTGCTATAATAACCATTTCAAATTTTTACGTGCTTTCTTCTCTTTCCCATTTTTGTTCGCTGAGATGGAGCTGTGATGAAATATTGTTCTTGTAAATACTTTCCAGCATTTCAGTAATAAAAGCGTACATCTAACGTACGGTGCTCGGCAGTGATCAAAAAGGATTTAAACAGTGAATTTTGAATCTCTTCTTGTAAACTCAGAGATGTGGATTCAGACGGCAATTAAATTACCACACGACCTGTTTGTCAAAAAACAGTAGGTACTAATTTGGCCAGGGATTTTTACACGTGTTGGGTGAGAAAAAACACTGATATTATGGATTCAGACGACACTAAAATCACCGACTTACCCCTGTAAATGTTTTAAATACCATACAAGCCCATGAGAAACAATTAGGACTTAACTGATAGCAGCCTATGCTTTCACTGGCCTTTAAAAGCGCTGTTTAATTAAATTAATAATATTGTATAATAATATAATTAAAAATCTAACAACAATCAGTGTAATGACAATTTTATTATTTGCATGAAAACACTTGAATTAGCCTAATTGAACACTGTCTGGGTATATTAAAACTTCAGAATTATATTCGTATAGACCTGCAACAGTGATAAGGTAAAGCTAAGAGTGGTGCAGACCAACCTTCCGAACGTATGACTTACAGAAGGTATACTTAACTAAGAACGTTTCGGGAAACACGTATTAACGATAAGGTACAGCTTAAGGTGTAACTTAAGAACGACGTAGCATTAAGGAGGTTTCGGGAAACCCAGCCCTGATCATAGCAACAATATATTTGCACAAGCTCTGCAATTCAGCACTCTAGTAAAGTCACTTCATGTTTATTTTATACAATACATTGGCTAAAATCAAGCAGCTTTACCGTATTAAACATGAAAAACATTATCAGTGTCTCATTTCATCAGTGTCTCATTTCATCGGAAGTACAACTTCATTTTTTCACTCGCCGGCGTATGACCTCGATGGACTGAACCGGAGAAATGAACCAGAGAAGATTTCCATGTGAAAGAAGGCAGAGCCTATTATGTAATCGCCACGGACCAATGGTAGTATAAGGCGTTTTAAGTCCAGCCAGAAGCGAACTCTTCCGGAAAGTTTGCTTTGGCAAGCTGTTTCAAACTCCCAAAACGATCTCCAAACAAAGTTAGTTTTGGCCTAATTTTGTTTCAAAATGATCAGTTCATTCTTTGATTTCGCTTAAGTATACCGGGGTCTTAATGAAACAGTGTGGCCCTTATACAATGTCCCTAAAAAGTATTTGGAGACTTAAGCCTCACTTAAAAATGTTTCAGTGTCACTGTATTAGATATTCATATTCAGAAATTCACTAAAACCACGTGGTTAAAAGTCCAAAATAGTTATGAATTAACATGAGTTGTTTTTGTTTAGTTTTTTTGTTATATGATGGTATTTGTTTAAAGCATTCTACTACATAAAGGCCCAACATATGTAATTTTGATTCTCACCAATTTCAAAACTTCCGTCAATGAATCCAATCAGCGAGCTAGGAATGTCAAAGCGTCTCTCAATCTGTGTGATGGAGCTCTTCATGTAGCTGCCCTGAAACGCTTTGGCAAAGAACACGAAGCACATGGCAGCCAAAAACATCTGAAAAAGAAAAACACAAGATTTTCTAGAAAACAAAAGTAAGCATAACAGTCCACCCCTAACCCTAACCTTAAAACTGACTGTATGTGGGGCAGTGAGCAGATCGTATAACAAATGAATGAGATTGTACCAGTTTGCCAAAACAGAATAAAAAAAGAATAAATTGTGCAAATTCTGAAAAGTGCCCTCTAAAACTAGCCTGACCAGCTACTGTACGTCCAATGCTAGTTTGAGCTGTTTAGCTGTACCATAATTTAATTATAATGCCGTGATTGTATGTTTTGTAGACAGTTCTGTGAAACCAATGACAATCGCTTACAAATTGCCCATTAAAAATAATAACTTTGATAATGACCCACAAAAAAAAGTGCTGTTTTGGAACACATGTATTTTGTAGGTCATGTCATATATGTATTCAATAACATATTGACATGGCAGTGACACATTACATATTGAGAGTTCACAGAAATTTAACCCACATTTTGATGACTAGTAAAACTAGTTTCTGCAAATTGTATGTTCATGTTGCACGAGTTAACCATTAAAATGTGTATGCTGTAGTTTGGGTCAGAAGCCATGTCATTGATTTGTTTAACCAAAAGGAAGTACACTAATCATCAACTGCCACTAAAACTGTGTCTCTGCCTCAAACATTGACCTTCTAGAGGGACTAATTTCTTAGTTTAGTATTTCCTAGTAGAGTATTGCTTGGGAATAGAAAGTTTGAGTAACGTTTTAATTCTTTTGCAGTTTGGGTCTAAAACTGAATAATTTACTCACTCTGGTGTCTTTACAAACCTGTATAACTTTCTGACTTTCTTCTAAAAAACGTATTTGGTTATACTTTATTTGGTAACATTTTATTTTACAGTGTCCTTGTTACACGTTACATGTAGTTATTGTAGTAATAACTATAAATTATGCAGAATTACATGCAATTAATCCTAAACCAAACTGTCATATTAACCCTAACCCTATAGTAAGAATATGTAGTTAATTTCTATTACTCTGTCTGCACATTACACTGTAATACTGACACCTTAAACTACTTATTTTAAGGTGTCCTTGTTAAACTGTAATTGTACATGTAGGTATACTGAGTAATATTAATTATCTACATGTACTCAGGGTTAGGATTAGGGTATGGTTTTAGTTTTAGTTTTTTAGTTTTTTTACATGTATGCATAATTTATAGTTATTACTATAGTAACTACATGTGACGGGTAACAAGGACACTATAAAATAAAGTGTTACCTTTTTTGGACCTCATTGACTGTCATTGCGTAGGAAGTCTTTTAAAATATCTTCTTTTGTTTTAAATATCTTCTTTTGAAAATAATGATTCAATGATGCAAACAGAATTTAATTCAGCTGTAAAGCAGCTCTTAAAGACAATAGTAAACGGTAATTATTCAGTTGAAATCAGTTCAGTGTTGATTCAGCTTACTTCATCAACTTTGTTAAGTTCATCAAATATGAGTACAATGAGCTCTGAAGAAAACAGTAATGTCATCATGTCAGCTCAGTTCAGTTCTCATGCAATAGTGTCAGTGCATTCAAGTCAATATATCGCCGAATATTAAGTGTCCCCAATTAAGCAAGCCAAAAGGCGACAGTGGCATCAGTGGATGTGAAGTCAGTCAAGTTCACACAGGTGGCTCAAATGGATAGTTTAGGCACCCCCCCCATAAAAAGTCATAATGTACTTCAAGTTGTTTCAAATCTGTATGAGTTTCACAAAAGAAGATATTTTAAAGAATCTTGGTAACCAGACAGTTGATGGACCCAATTGACTTACATAGGTTTTTTTTTTTTTTTTTTTTTTTTTTTTTCTATGAAGGATAATGGCTACCGTCAACTGTCTGGTTACTAACATTCTTCAAAATATCTGATTTTGTGTTCAACAGAAGAAAGAAACTCATACAGAGTTGAAACAAAATGAGGGTGAGTAAATTATGACAGAATTTTCATTTTTGGGTGAACTATCCCTTTAACAGGACAACCACAGGTTATTAACTATTAACATGATCCACTTAAGTTTGAAAAACAGAAAATACGTTGTCCAAATACTTTCTGTCAATATATATATATGCAATTTTTTATAGTTTAATATGCAATTTTCACTAAATGCTATTTCATAGTTTTTTAAAGATTTGCTCGGAAAATGTGCTAATGCTATTTTTATTTTTCCAAAATTCCACTTTTTTTATCATTATAATTACTGCATGTCTGTGTGTGACTTAATTGTCCAAATTTATTTTTGGGGCTACTATAAAAACTCTCAGGAGACGAACTGAAATTATGCAGAGAAAGTCAATAGAAAGTAAGTTGTTAATGGGATTAAATGGGCTGTTTCATGTCTTTGATCATAATGGGTCAATGTAATCAGGAAGTTCCAAAGCAGAAGAAAATGAATGAAAATTACCTTTAATTTGGAGCAGCATGGCTCTCGTGCCGTCTTCTGTTCCACGCTCATGATGCCCTGGAAGCACACGATACGAATGAAAGATGACAGAACGGTGCAGAGCGTGTTAACACCAGGACCATTATGTCCAGCATCATGTTATTGCAAACAGCATTTTTTTTTTTTTTCAGGGTCCATTGTTCGGGGTAAGAAAACATCATCTGAGGGAAAAGACCCCTGAGGGTGGAGCTGAGAGTGGATTCAGAAATTGCACCACATTTCCTGCCAGAGGAAGGGTGTTTTAAAAAAAATCAAAGTTTTCAAGAATCATGGACAGCAGGACAAACTTTGTTGATGTTGGTTTGATGCTGAAGACAATGAAATGTTGTGAGGAATATGTAAAAAAAATAAATTGCTTGACGCTGCAAGCAAAAAAAAAAAAAAAAGGAATTAGTTAAGCTGACTAGTTGTCACAAGTGGTTGCAAATCTAAATTATTATAAGGTTTAGAGTCAAAAGTCTAATAAATGCTCAGTTTAGAGGTTTGTACTGTACATTCACCAATTTTATCCTCTAAACTTATATGCAAAGATATATTTTTTTACAATGGTCATTTTTGCATACCTTTTAAATTCTACTGTTATGTTTTATAACTGTTAAACTCTTTATTTATTTATTTATTTGATGAAAATCATATAATAAGCTGTTTAATGGCAGATTGAGACCCCTTATAGTGTGACAAGCTTTTATAGACGTGTTACAAAATTCACAGATTCACAAAAAAAGTGGCAAATAGCTCTGGTATGTATAATTTAATAGAACAAAATGCATAATCACTACAGATAAATAGGTAGCACTTTACAGTGAAGTATCATCTGTTAACATTATTTGTAATTTAGGTAACACTTTACAACCGTAATTTATTAACTGTATTAACATGAACAAACAATGAGCAATTTGTTACAGTATTTATTCATCTTTGATAATGTTAGTTAATACATATACAGTCATTCTTTGTTTGTTCATGTTAGTTCACCGTGCATTACTTCATGTAACAAATATAACTTTTGGTTTTAATGTACAGTAGTTCAAATTTGAAGTGGATCAAAACCTTTAATCAAAGTTACACATGAATTTTGAACAATACCCGTTCTTGTCTATAGGACAACTTTGATGAACTTTTTTGATCCACTTCAAATGTTGACTACTGTATTAATGTTGAAATTAACATCAACTACTAAGATTAATAAATGCTGCAGTATTGTTCATTCTTAGTTCATGGTAACTAAAGTAGTTAAGTAATGAAACTTAATTGTAAAGTTACCGCTCTGCAAACAGGATATTCTTTTATAAACAACAAGAAATCAATCAGACTTATAGTAAAGACAGTAAGAGATGCAGAGATCATATGTACCTGTGCTGTTGCCGGTGTCCCTCGGTGGACGGATAGAGGACTCTGACACTTTGCTCACAGGTAAGGCCTTGTCACGCAATGTTATAACATTTCATCTAATAAGTAACCAAACAATCATGTCCATTTGCTAATCTTGTCAACAGACCACTTCTCTACAAGTGAGAGGGGGCTGGGGTTTCTCAGAGTTATACAAGGGGGCACAGCAGACCAACGCTGTCTCATAACGCTTGGACAAACATAGATGGGACGCTTCAGTCTAAAGTCACTGTTGCTGGAAGTAGTGTGTAAGGCTTTGGCTCAAATGCCTATACTGTCAAATGACCCTTCACTTCAATTTAAATACTCTATATGTCTGATAAGAATACTGCAGGTCCAGAAGTCCATCAAAATATCAATATTTATCAAGAATAATTTCATTATTATAAGAATAATAAAAACAGTAAATTGACAGTAAGTTATTATTATTATTATTAATGGAGTTTTTGTTCATTAGAACTAGAAATAAGCAAAGTAGTTAATCTCTCTGAGTATTTGGCGTAGTAATGGATATGACAATGTATACAGTATTTGGACTTGGTGGAATAAATACACTGCTATACACTAATATCGCTGCTGCTGCAGAGCAAGTACGGGACTTGCTACTGCCAATTCATACACCACACGCTGCTGTGAGCAAGTAAGACAAGCTGCTGCTGTACAGTATAGCGTACATGAGTTACCCGTAGCAGATCTATACAGGTGGAGCTGGGGAAGGTGGAGGGTTTCTGAAACTGCTACAGCTAGTGATGGGCGGATCGATCCTGAAGTATCGATACTTCGATACTGACGTGGTATCGAAAAGGATCGATCCTCACATAAAAATATCGATCCAAATGTGTGTTTTTTTACCAGTATTTTTTTTATTAATTTAGCACGCAATTCAGTGCGTAAAATAAGCTTCTAAGTGGAAAAATAAGCGAATGTTAGTGGATAATTGTGTAGGATAGAACTTTTTCTCCCAGTAATTTGGATACAAGACGAAACCAATCAATCACAGAGAGCGTTCGATGCTGGTGCTGCGCTGAGTTCACAGGCCCAGTGCGTTTGGCAAACGAAGCCTTGCTTAGATGACAGAGAAACAATCGGGAGTTATTTCGCAATAAACAAACCAAAAGTGTACATAACGGTTCAAAATGTTGATATCAGTAAGATTTTTTTAATGAAATTAATATTTTTATTCAACAAGGATCGATGCATTTAAATTGATCAAAAGTGACAGTCAAGGGTTTTACACTGTTAAAAAAAATCTACTTCATATAAATGGTGTTCTTTCAACTTTGTTCATCAAATAATTCTGCATAAAATGTATCATGGTTTCCACAAAAATATGAAACTGTTTTCAACATTGATAATAATAAGAAATGTTTCCTGAGCAGCAAATCAGCATATTAAAATTAATTATCATCATGACTGGAGTAATGATGCCGAAAATTTAGCTTTGATCACATGAATAAATTACAGTTTACTATGGCATAGAAAACAGATAGCCTATGTTAAATTGTAATATTACAGTTTTTACTGTATTTTTGATCAAATAAATGCAGAAGAGAATTAAAAATCTTACAGACCCCAAACTTTTGAACAGTAGGCTAGAACTAGTAGGTTAGTACTATAATTAGGGTAGTTTAGGTAAGTCACTGACTAATTACAGGCGAGTTGAGAGCACAAATCACAAAATATTTAGGCGTAGTAGTCATGAAAACATATTCAGATTTAGTATATTAATGATGCATTCACCTCATAAATCATGACATACTGCTCTAGCACAGGAAAGTGCATACAAGTTCAAGTGCATGCTTTTAAAATGAAAAAATATTGGTATCGGTATCGATATCGGCGATACTGGCCCTGTATTTACTTGGTATCGGATCGATACCGAAATTTGCAGTATCGCCCATCACTAGCTACAGCAAACTGACCAAGTATTTGAAGGTTGAGCAGCAAGCTCATTGGCTACTGTAATTGCAAGCAGATTGAGTTAATCAGCCTGAGCCATCTAGAGTTTCATGACAGAACTTTGTATTATTTTAACATGGAAAATAACAGTGGTTTTACTTAAAAATGTGAAAAGTTGTACGATTTTCTTGCTTTCACTGAAGCACTCAAGATGCTCTTTGAAACATTGGATCATAATATATATATATATATATTTTTTTTTTTTTTTTTTTGTGGTTCCTTTATGGTTCATAGCTGCTGCGGTCATTAAATAAAGGGGACATATAATGTGAAATTCACTTTTATAAAGGTGTTTAAATGTGTGTTCACCACAGTGTGTGTAAACAACCAGCCTATAATGGTAAAAATCCACCCATTCCTTTTTATAATCCCCATAAATCATAAACAGTCTCTTCAAAGGAGCAGTAAAAGCAGGGGGAAGCCTCGCCCATGACTGGTGATGGCAATTTGCCATATTGGCATATTTTATGCACTTAGTGAGCAGTCCGCCGTTTCCTCACTGTAGCAGTAGAGATACAAAACGTTACAAATGTTCTGTTATTTGATGTACCAAGAAACATAAGAATCTCCATAGACTCCCAATATCTGAGCCATTGAGGACACCATGGTTGAACTTTAATTTATTAAAGTGTTATATATTTGCGCTAATCATTTTATGCCAGACTGCTTCACAAATAGGGTGAGTTCTACGCTAGTCTAAGCCTTCGTTGGCTGAACGTCAGATGCATATAGAACAGGTCTGTGTGGTCCATATAAGCTGCGAATGCTCTGCATACCAAAGCCTTTCGTGGACTCGCTGATAAACGAAAATCACATTGTATTTGATAGAAAACTAACTAGACTAAATCAAGTGAAAAAAGTCATAACTGAAACTATTTTCACATTCTTTCATTTTCTCCATAAGGAAATTTCTTTTTAGCGAAAACTTATAAACTGCTAAAGACAGACCTACTGTGAGCAGACCCACTGTAACTATCTGAGGCTGTTAATCGATTGTCAGTGCATTTGTTAAAATGTTATCAATTTGCATTATTTCAACTTATATTTTTAAAGAGTACTTATATTTTATTATACTATTTATAATGTTATATTTCACTTATATTTATTTTATTTATAACAGGCATACATTTAAATTGACACATTCCATGGTGTTTCTTCACCATCATCTTTTTTTTTGTTGATTTAGATGTGTCCTCAGCCAATGCCGTTTAAATATGAAGCATCAATAAAAGGTCAAACATATTGGGAATAGTTTAGCTGTGTTGCTATGCATCAAGAGAGTAAGAAACTGAGCAGCTAACACTCTCTAGAGTGAACGTCTCTTATAATAAACCATCTGCAGGAGGTGCATTTTTGACATAACACCCAGCATGTCCTGTTAAATAAGTCACCGTTCGCCACTGATATAGAACACAAAATTGGAAAAACTTCAGGAGTTTCAAAGTAGTCATCTGATTGGTTGAATTCTACAGGATGTCTGGGAGACATGTGTGTTGCATTCTTTAATGGTCCGCCTAGAAACAAAGTCGCCATGATGCAAAACCCCCTTGTGGAAAAAGAAAGCCGACGTGTTTACAACTGTGACAATGAGTCCTTTTAGCATCAACTAAACGCTGCATATTCGCGCCGGTCTGTTATCGTAGGGACATTGACTTTACATTTCCACACCCCTAAACATGACGCGGAACAAAATGAACTGTGATTGGTTGCCTTACATGTCAATCAAACATCCTCTTGGGCGGTCCTTGGCCAATTAAAGCTGCAATGGTGTCCAGATATTCTGGCGTCAGTCTGAAGGTCTGGCTACGCATGACTAGTTCAACGCTTGATTTGAAGTTAAAGTTGTTTCTGAAAGATTTTTTAGATTAACATGACGATACATGCACAACACAACAACTACATAAATTTATTCACTAACCATTCAGAAATGTCCAGTTGCATTCTAAAAGTTGTAACTTCCTCCGGCTGCGTGAGATTCTCCTGTTTTGTTGTTGCTGGAGTATCTGAAGCATGAGCTGTAAAGGCTCCGCCCTCTTCTGAAAAGCTAATTTGCATTTAAAGGGACACGCACAAAAACAGCGTGTTTTTGCTCACACCCAGAGCCATAGAGAGAAAGAGTTGCGACACTCCCATAGACCTCCGTTGTAAAAAATGGCGGCGCTTTTAACCGCCTACTTCCGGGATTTGAAGATCGGATTAGTTCCAAACACTGTCATTTGGGCGTTGGACACCATTCACTTACATTGCTGCGCGTCGAGTTGTTCCAGAGTTAAGTTGCTGAAATATCGACCTATTTTGAATTGTCAACTGTCTATATTGTATCAGAGGCCATTTGCGATGCTTATACTGGTCTTCATTTGTACATGCACAGCGTAATTATTTATATTTTATGTTGGTTGTTTCAACCAATTTTCAAGCACTGCCTGCTAGCTAGTTAGCTAGCGCGACTTCGTCAGCTGTGACAATAAGAGTTTGGTAATGAATCGCTACCACCTTTATAGCAACTTTTATTTAATAAAATTTTTTGGGATATACTAACTTTTCATTATGTTTTATTGTCTTGAGTGAAGCGGCTTGTGAGAACAATGCTGGACCTCTAGGATTGTTATGGCCATCACCAGTCCTGTCTGTTTCATGGATCACCTGCCCCTGGTTTTTGTTTTTCTTGTTCACACACACTCACACAAGCACACATTTTTGTTGTCTGTCATTGTTTAATAAAAAATATTTTATTTGAAAACCTTCATTTGTATCAGCCATGCTTAATTGATGTCTCAAAAGCTGTAACATAAGTTACAAGTGTTTTGTTAGTTAATTGCTTAAGTTACTTGGATTGAGTTACAGCTACGCTTACTCTTAGCCTACTCTGTACACTAACCCAGAGCCATAGAGAAAAATCTTCACTCACTTACCTATAGACCCAAACATAAAGGCGTAAATTAGTTTTTAATCTGTTATAGTTTTGATAATGTGTATGGCTTAATCTTAAAATAATATTCTTAGTCTTAACATGATCATGTTTCACGTTGTGGTCCTGGGGGTGGCCACTTTCATCAGAAGAAGTGAGCTAGCTTCTAAGCGAATTCTGAACTGACCGCCACGGCAGACCTCTTTGTGTGATCACGAAGGTAGGCTAATGGCTGAATCAAAATTTATAAGCAAAATCACGGGAATCAATAGCCTAATACAGCCCAGTTGTGCTAAAATAAATATCATGAGACGTCCATCATCAGATGAATGATATGGAAAAGTTAAGTTAGAGCCGCTAAAGCCAGTGCTACTACCCATGCGAACATGAACACTAAGCTTTTCCCTCCAATATAGCCTAAAACTTATCTCCAAATGCAAAACTGACATTAACAAAATGCAATAATGCAATAACAGCTGAAAAAGTACTTGGGTGTGTGTTTTATTTTATATTTAACGTTCAATAATGCAATCGCTGCTGTCTGTCCCATAGAAGAACATGACAGCCAGCGTATGTTTTGGAACTATTGGGGCTTACATGAACCACGTGACAGCCATAGCGGCGACATCAAAGAGTGTCGCAACTCTTTCTCTCTATGGCTCTGCTCACACCCAAATAGGGGCAAATTTGACAAGCTATAATAAATTATCTTTGGGGTATTTGGAGCTGAAACATCACAGACACATACTGGGGACACCAGAGACTTATATTACAATTTGTGAACGGGGGTAAAATAGGTCCTCTTCAAATAAATATGGAGACATACCAAATACTACAACTTTCTGAAATTCAGGTACGTTTATCAATTCAACTTTTATCACTTTTCACTCAAATATGTATGCTGATAATATAATGCTGATAATATAATTAATTATAATTAAAACTATATTATTCACTTAGAAAAATGCAGTATAGCAGCTTTAGTGGGCTCTGGTTTTGGATCCCACTGTAGTACATTTAAGATATCGTGTATATATTGTTTTATAACAGGGAAATGTGAAAGCAAACACTATAAAAACAACAAGTTTCATATTAATTTATTATCTAATTAATGATTATTATGAATTAAGAATCCAAAGTGGATTACAAAAGCCTCTGAGGCCTTGACACCTGATATCAGGTTACAATCACAGGTTTGATTTGGTCATGAAATCATTCAAAGTACAGATACATGACATTAAATCATTTGAGACATGGTCAGAAAACAGAATAGTTCAAATTAAAAGTGATGATTGAAAACGCTGTAAAATATATAGCACATAATTGCAGTAGGTTAGGCAAAAAATGCCGGGATTATTATTTACACAAGACAAATAATTGATTTTGGAACAGACTGCCAGACAGATGTTAGACAATCAATGAGGTTAAAGTTGATTCCCTTGAGCATTTCAAACCATAAAAAAAATTCAAATGACAGAAATATGTTTGGCTTAAAACTAAATCATCCCACACATCAGCAGCTAATTATTAATTATGCATAAACAACACACAGGCATGTTAATCACATGTAACTTTAACTAAGGTTTTCATTTGTATTTAGTTAACTTGACCTTCGGCCTTGCATTCACAGCCTGTGACATGTTTGTATGTGAAGTGGGTCAGAGAGCTTTTGCTGCAAGTCAGCGTTATATTTCTCATCACGTAACCTCTCTCCTTACAGCACTGGTGACTCTGTTCAAGCTGCAGCGTCCCGTTAGTATGAATCCAACTGCAAGAAAACACAACAAATAAGGATCTGAACCACGTGTAACCAGTCCTTCTCGAGGGATTCAAACCGACATCTCTGGAATGGGATATATATATATATATATATATATATATATATACACACATACAGACACACATTTTCTTTTTTTTAAGAAATAAATGTTTTTTTTAACAAGAACACATTAAATTAATCAGTGGCAGCAAAGACATTTATAATATTACAAGACACTTATTTTTAAAATAAATGTTGTTCTTTGAACTTTCCATGCATCAAAGAATCTGAATAATGTAAAATGTAAAAAAAAATCATGGTATCATATTATAAACTTTGGGACCTGAGTTAAGCACACTTTCCTTAAAGGAGAACTCCGGTCAATTTTACCATTGAGCTCATTTTTTAGTAAATTTGGAGTGCTGTCAATACAGAGAACAACGACAAAAATCGGTGTTGCCTACACCGTGTTATCCTCTTTTTAAAATTTGCACCCTGTTGACTTCAATGGGGCAAGTTTTAAACCTGCTTTTAGCCTCTTAACATCCTTGATGTGTCATTACAAGTGCACAGCCAATGTGAGTGATTCCTTCAGAGTGAACACGGGTGAATCTGACTGCAGTAGATGTGAAAGATATGAATAAAAGTGATGTTAATTCAGCCAGCGCACATACCTGTATTTACATCCTGTTTTCGGTCGAAGTCCATAGTAGTCGATTGTCGAGTTCACGCGCATAGGTTTAGTTACCTATGATCACGCGCGTGAACTCGACAATCGAGTAGGATGTTAAGAGGCTAAAAGCAGGTTTAAAACTTGCCCCATTGAAGTCAACAGGGTGCAAATTTTAAAAAGAGGATAACACGGTGTAGGCAACACAGATTTTTGTCGTTGTTCTCTGTATTGACAGCACTCCAAATTTACAAAAAAATTAGCTCAATGTTAAAATTGACCGGAGTTGTCCTTTAAGGGGGCCTTTAGTCCCATTGGACCCTATTATTTTTATTAGTAGTAGATTTTCTTTTTCTTTTTTCTTTACCCTAAATTTTACACTGTGTATTTTTCAATTTTCCATAATTTAAGCACATTGTTTTGCACTATAGTTTTGTGCATATAGTAAACTACAGCTGTACAGGGGAACAATACGGGGATGTGGCTCAATATTTTTACATTCATTCTTTCATTCATTCAAAAAAATGCTGCAAAATGACACATGTTCTGACAATACCCTCTAGTGGCCATAGAGCTGTTTGTCAAGGAAATAATTAATGTTTGATAGATGTGTGCTATTTGCTTTTAGTTGCATATTATCTGTGCCTTTAGCACACAATACTACAACAGACCTTCACATGATCGTCCAGCGTATTTTCTATGAAAGAGGCTTTGAAATACTTGCCTGTTGTGTGTCTTACACTGGCCATCACAAATGGGAAGCTCGACTTCCTGTGTGCAGTCAGCAATTGTTAGGTTCATTCTTGTCACTCTGGCAGCACATGTAACATTACCTGTGATACACAGAACAAAATTACAGTCAGCAACATACTAAAATCATGAGTAAAAAAAAATAATAATAATTGTATAACCTTAAAATGTCTACTAAAATGGATAGCATAAAATAATAATTGTTTGACTGAATGGTACAGTTCCAGCAACAGTGAAACATTTGTGTAAACCTACATGAATAGCAGCAATGATGGTCATCCCACACTCGTAACTCCTGGACACACACAAAAACATAATAATGCAGTGGTTTTATAGAAGATTCAACCAGAAAAAAACATGCACATGTGCAACAAACTTGATTTTGTTTTGTAATACTGATGTGATTTTGGTCTCTCACCTCGGCACAGGTTTGCAGTGGACACACAGTTTTCTCAACCTCAGTTCCTGTCGGACTACAGCTGAAAGATTCACACGGATTTGCAGGGTCTGTCCACCGCTCGCCCACCTGAAGAAAAAAACACAGTTAAATACATTTGTTAAATATGTTTTGTGCTAAATTTAGGTACAGAAAGGTCTTTTAAAGGGGCCTCTTAAACTTTACAAAACAGACAAAACTCCCATTGTGAGTAAATATGTGAACTATTTCCTTTACCTTGTAAGTCCTTCCATTGTACTCGCAATTCTTCTCAACTGTAAAAGCAAAGAAAACATACTCTGAATCTATTTTTGCAACAGTGGACCTCATGATATAATCAATGAAAAAATATATTTATTCCAAGCAACAGTGGCAGTCTACACTATGTGGTGCCAGAAATTACCGCAGATGTGATTGTCACAGCAGTCAGAAACCATAATGGAGAAGGCGCTGCAGACTGGAGTAGGTCCGGGAGGTTTGGGTACGCACTCTTCAGTTTTAGTCTGGTTATTACATGTGCATATGTGACAGTTTGATTCCCATACTGCCCCCACCTAACAGACAGACAGACAGAGGATTACTGTTATGCAGTATTCACATGTATTGTTTAAAAGAAGCTTGTGGTTGCATTAATAATTGATCTCTTACCGGCATGGGCTCACCCAATGGCCCTTTACACTCTGAAAAATAAATATGTGTGAAATTCATGTATGAATGACCCATTCTAGAGAATATCTGATTATTTAGGAAAATTGGCAAAGTATTTTTGCAATGTCAGTTTTGATAACAAATGAGTTTAGCTTAATAGGAATTTTCTCATTAGGTCATGAACTGCTTTTCATTTTATAGTTGTTAATTGTACCAAAAATAATAATTCTGTGTTGGAAATGTCACGGCCACTTTAATATATCAGTAATATTTAGTTGATCTTGGAATAATTATTGTTGAAAAATGTATTACAATAAAAAAAATAAAAAATAAAAATAAAAAATTAATTGTCATTATTATTATTATTATTATTATTATTATTATTATTATTATTATTATTATTATCATCATCATCATCATCATCATCATCATCATCATCATTATTATGATTATTGTTATCCTAAAACTTTCCCGATTTAAATGAAACAACAAACAAAACAATAATAATAATAAAAATTATAATAATTGAAAATTATTACAATTAAATAAAAATTATATTTTGATAAAATAACTCATTAATATTTAGTTGATTTTGGAACTATTATTGTTGACGAATTACATATTATTAAAATTAAATAAATGTATTAAATAAATTATTAATTGTGAACAATAATCATGTTTACAATATCAGCAATGAATCGATTTGTGGATATGAATTGCTTGTATTATTTACATGAATTCATTGATTAAAAACAATATTACTTTAAATCTTGAGCTTTAAAATAATAACAGTTGTTTTGAAATGTTTGGTTGAATCTGTCGTGTTGGTAAAGAAAGTCACTCACTAGTGCATTCAGACACACAGATTTGCTTGTGATCTTCTGCAAGCATTTGGCCATCAGGACAAAAGCAGCCTGATCTCAAACCAACCACAGACGTTGCAGGCACACGAACTCTGAGGAGACAATAGAGTGACGGCCGTGAAGCTAAAGGTAGAAAATCACGAACATGCGATCCTATACCTTACCATTACGAATAAAAAAAACTCTTTAAGTGACTAATGGAAAAATCTAGACAAAGCAAAAGGTGGAGCACTGGCATTTTTCCTTGAAACTCAATCTTTTAATTGAGAGGTGAAATATGAAGCACTGTGGGAATCATTTAAAGTAAAATCTTTCTCACCCGCCTCGACAGACATCATTTGGAGACTTGCGACACTCATCGTACATCATTCCTTCAGGACATGTGATCTCTAAAATATAGTGGCACAGGCAAATGCATATTGTTATTGAGGACTGTTTATATTTATTTTCCTTTATATTTAATGAATAAGATCCATGGGTTGAAACTATTACACCAAAGATGTGCAGATGGTTTATTCTTTTATTTAGATTTTTCAATACATTTTAAGCTAATGTGGCTACATGCTAATGCAAACACAAATAGTATGTAAAAAGAGGATTTCTTACGAGCTCAAAAACATGGAACTTATCATCAAAGTACATAATAGTGCAGAGTATGACTAAGCAGATTTGTATGCAGTAAGTGGCCCTTTAACCCGAGTGACCGAGTTCAATGCTCCCAATAATCCCAAGGGCAGTGGTTTTCAACCTTTTTGACTCCAAAGCCCACCATTGTCCACAAAAATATTAAAAAGTCTGACACTCCCAGTTTAAGAGTTCTTGAGGGTTCCCATTCTTTTTAACTAATACATTTGCCTATCTTTTTAAGTCGTTGGTAATTTACTGGATCTAGAAGGTATCTAGAAATCACGTTTAAAATTAGACTACTATGGCCTGGTGTCACAGATAAGGCTTAGATTAAGCCAGGATTAGGCTTTAGTTTAATTTTTTTATTTTTTTTAAAGCATTACTAGTGTGAATCTTGAGAGTAAACAATGGCACTGGCATATTTTGAGATATGTCAGTGCAAATTGCTTTCAGTTAAAACAGCTCAATAATGCATTTTAGTCTGGGATTAATCTTAAACCTTGTCTGCGAAACCGGGGGTTTATGCTTTCAAATTAGACTTACTTATGCAAGTTGTTGAGGGGGTGATTAAAATAAAAAATTCCTCGAATCTTAGTTGTTTTAGATTTTGTTTTAAGGTCCTTGCACACCGAGTCCGAAATTCTCGTCTGAAATTTTCGCATGTTAAAAAAATAAATACGACCTCATGTTGTGTCAATCACGTTTGACACACTGCCTCCGAAACTTTAATCCGTCATAAAAAAAAAAACAGATTGGGTTAAATGTTCCGCATTTTTCACATCCGTAGCAAAGAGCCATTGTACAAGCGAACGCCAAAATCCAGTACTGTTTAGTATCAATTGGTTCACAGAAATTGTTGGTCTTTTTTATAATATGTGGCTCCAGTATCGCTAGCAAAACATTAAACTGAGCCACTAGTATCCTGATGTAAACTTTGAATCATTTGGGATAATCCTATAATATATATATAATATTATATAATATTATATATCAGGATAGATCCTTGATGAGGAGGTGGAACTGTCCTTCCGCTATACGCAATCTCAGGATTGGATGGACCCAATATTTCATCTTTCTTTTTCTCTTTTTAAGAAGAGAGAGGACAATAAAATCATCCTCACTGCGTGAAGACTCCATTCTGTATTGTTTTGCGAATTTTTTTTGCGACTCAGTATGCAAGGACCTTTACTTATTTTGAAGTCTTCTTGGGGCCCTAGTGGACCCTGTTACCCCTTGTTGAGAACCACTGCATAACGGGACCCTTATTTATCAGTGTCCAAGAAAACTTTTAAATGGCAAATGCTCTTTGTATGGCTCAAATAATTACCTTCAAAGCTTAACCACAATTAAATGAAACGCAATAAATGCTATAAAGTATACCACCTATGAATTCCACAAATTCAATACTCAATGAAACTCAAAGGATTCATAAAGACTTGCAGGTCTCTAAAGTGATACGTAAAGGCTTAGGTTAGGTTTGAAGATGCTGACATGTTGATATTATATGTATCAGTGTCTAAACGTACAAAAATATAAGTGTACTACTACTTTCTGAAACTATAATTTCATTCTGTTCACTTACCACATGAGCCATTGGTAAGGTATCTCCAGTCCACACAAATACCAATCCTCTTGCACTCTGATGCTGCATATTCCAGAGAGGAACAGGCATCAACACTGGTGTTGGATGAACAGTAGTCAAACTGGCAGTTCTTCTCCACTGACGTAAGATTGATCCTTTCACTGCACTCCGCAAACACCCTGAGTAAAAGGCAAAGATGTTAACAACACCAATTATATTCGCAATTATAGTCGCAATGCAACAGGCCAATTTGTTTATCCTTTTGCTATGAAAAAAAAAGAAAAGAAAAAAAGATTTTAACTTCCGAAACACTACTGTTATGCTTATTGACCTCAGTTGATATAAAAAATACCATACAGTGGCTTACTCATGGTGAAGAAGGTCACATATTGGAGGATTGCAGGGAGGTGGGGGTGGGGGTGGAGGTGTAGGTATGACAGGGAAACAAGGAACATTGATGGGTGCAGATTTGCAGTAGGGTTTCAGAGGGTCTTCTACGACCCAGTCATATGCAGTCTTATCACAGCAGTTGTCATCTTCAACTACTCCATTTCTTCGTATGCATGACTGACCACCACAAACACCTGAAAAAAGTCAAATGGAGCAAGTTTGCCCGGGGTTACAGCCATTATATACACTATTTATATCTTTTTTAGTTCTATAGTCTGTGATATAGGAACCATATTGTATATCATGTATCAATTCCCAGACAGCAACATAGTGTCGGCCCAGATCCAGGCCACATCTAGGCCACATCTGGTACATGTGGATTCAACGCTGTCGTTCAATGTTGCTGTCTGGGTTACTTTTAATCGTACAATCAAATTATTGTAATTACTTACCGCACTGTCCTATGGTGTTGTTTTGGAAGTGCTCTAATGCCAGGTTGATTAACAGATTGTTGAATGTCGAAAGAGAAACATAGGAACGGATAGGTTTGATGTAGATGTAGACCTGGCTATCACTGCTTTCAAACTTGAACACCTGATTTTCATACGGTGGCTTTATGATTTCCTGGTTCAAAGTAGACTGAAAAAAAAAAAGACAATCTGCTCATCATCCAAGTTAAAGTGAACTATAATCTCCAGTCATTCACAGAAATACAAATACCGGCAGAGAACTGTAGGCTGTGGCAAAAATCTGTTTTGTTGAGTTTAGGATGTGTCAGTTAAAGAATAATGGTGATTTTGGTATTGATAATAAAAGGTTTATTGACCAGCTTAGGCTATACACAATTTATATAGACTACTGTTGATTAAGAAAGCTTAAATATTATTTACAAAAAACTGTTGCATTTAACAATTGCAATTTCTGAAAGATGGTTTCCAAACTTTCAATAGCAACTTTAGTCCACCAGAAACAAAGAAACAAAAGCCTATTACAATTGCTTAATGTATTAAAAATTAGTTTTCATGAGGACTGGCTAGATCAGTTTAACTTTCTTTGTGGAATCATATTTTAAAATCTTCACTTTGCTTTTTTTTCAAACTATCCTTTTCATATTATTGGCTAGAGTAAGGTGAAATGTGGACCACACATTATACCTAGATTCAAATGTATGGCTCTGGGAGACTGATACATTACAACATTAGAAGAATCACATATTTTAAAAGTTTTTATTATTATGAACCTACCTCCACTGTGTACTCCTCTGTTACCATAAGTGTGACAATGTCATTCCAGTACTTTAATGTGATGCCCCTAGAGCAGGAATTATCAATTTCCTCGATACAGTAATAGTTGTCTACAGTAATGCTTAATCTGTGTTGCGGTTCTTTCTCATCCACTAGAGTGTAGGTGCAGTTGTCCATGAAGTCAAATGCAATACCCTGGAAGGAAATGTAGTGAGGGTCTCCATAAATCTGACACTGGCCTGAAAAAGGAAACAGGAAAATACAATTACGATTGGTAAAATTCGTAAAAGTCACTCTTATTGTTTTTCATTGGCTGGACAAATAGATAGCCCCACCACTAACTAATCCAACTGGATGAGTCATTGTTTATATGGCAGGTTGGTTTACTTACAGTCACACTTCAAGCTCTCACAGCAAGTCTCTTTATCTGTAACCAAAGACATCTTGTCTCTAGGGCAATCCGTCCTGATTTTGGGTGTTGGGCAGGTTATGGATTTTACCTCAATCACTCCAGCCTTACAGTCTTTATCAGCACAATCCTCTCTCCAAGTTTCTCCACATGACCAGCTTTGATTTCGCCTCACATCTTTGCACTCGCACACTGATTAAAAAATTACATAAAAATAAGATCCCTTTAATCAACACATGTAGCACATATAATTGAGTTTGAGGACTGTATGGTGAACATACTGTAATTCACGTGGATTTTAAATCTGAGAAATTGTTCCATATGTAGTCGTAGGCCCTGGAGTTGTGTTATAATGTAGAATTTTATTTGTGAGTAGTAGTTGTACCTGGAGTTGTGTGTTCAGTGGTAGGTATTGTAGTATTGGATACAGGCGTCATCGTTGAAGGGGTTACCGTTGAAGGTATCACCGTTGAAGGGGTCACTGTTGAAGGTATCACCGTTGAAGGGGTCATCGTTGAAGGGGTCACCGTTGAAGGTATCACCGTTGAAGGGGTCATCGTTGACGGGGTCATCGTTGTCGGATTTATAGTCGTAGTGTTCAAATATTGATTTGAGGATGATATTTCAGTTGTAGTTGTGATAGTAGGGCCAGTGACTATTGTAAAATCTAGTGGGAATGAGAGAAAAAAAGTCCACTAAAAACAATATACATTTGAATGGCAGTTTTAAGAGGTTTTTTTTCCAGTTATCATCACATTATTGGCTTTATATTAAGAAACCTTTGTTTAAATGTTAATTATAGCACAAGTCAATTGTATATTTGTAGTGGGTTCCATACCTGGTGTGGTCACTGTTGACACTGGAGTGGAATATTTTACTGAGGTAGTAGCTTCAGTTGTTGGCTGTATTGTGGTTGGTTGAGTGCTCTCACGTGTTAGTGGTCGTGTTGTGGTTTTATATTCTGTTGTGCTCTCAGTTGTTGGTCGTTGTGTTGTGGTTGGTTCTTCCACTGGAGTTGTGTATGATTCTACTGTGCTCTCAGATGTTGATAGTTGTGTTGTTGTTGTGTACTCTGTTGTCTTCTTTGAAGTTTGTGGTTGTGTTGTGGTTGTGTCTTCCACTAAAGTTGTATGAGATTCTGTTGTGCTCTCAGTTGTTGGTAGTTGTGTTGTGCTCTGTGAAGTTGGTTGCTGTGTTGTTGTTTCATCCAAAATAGTTGTATATTCTTCTGTTGTCGCCCTTGTGGTTGGTTTTTGTGTTGTGTATTCTCTTGTACTCTGTGAAGCTGGGGGTTGTGTTGTTGTTCCTTCCATTGGAGTTGTATATGATTCTGTTGTGCTCTCAGTTGTTGGTAGTTGTGTTGTGTATTTTGTTGTGCTCTGTGAAGCTGGGGGTTGTGTTGTTGTTCCTTCCATTGGAGTTGTATATGATTCTGTTGTGCTCTCAGTTGTTGGTAGTTGTGATGTGCTCTGTGAAGTTGGTTGCTGAGTTGTTGTTTCATCCAAAGGAGTTGTATATTCTTCTGTTGTCGTCCTTGTGGTTGGTTTTTGTGTTGTGTATTCTCTTGTGCTCTGTGAAGCTGGGGGTTGTGTTGTTGTTCCTTCCATTGGAGTTGTATATGATTCTGTTGTGCTCTCAGTTGTTGGTAGTTGTGTTGTGCTCTGTGAAGTTGGTTGCTGAGTTGTTGTTTCATCCAAAGGAGTTGTATATTCTTCTGTTGTCGTCCTTGTGGTTGGTTTTTGTGTTGTGTATTCTGTTGTGCTCTGTGAAGCTGGGGGTTGTGTTGTTGTTCCTTCCATTGGAGTTGTATATGATTCTGTTGTGCTCTCAGTTGTTGGTAGTTGTGTTGTGCTCTGTGAAGTTGGTTGCTGAGTTGTTGTTTCATCCAAAGGAGTTGTATATTCTTCTGTTGTCGTCCTTGTGGTTGGTTTTTGTGTTGTGTATTCTGTTGTGCTCTGTGAAGTTGGGGGTTGTGTTGTTGTTCCTTCCATTGGAGTTGTATATGATTCTGTTGAGCTCTCAGTTGTTGGTAGTTGTGTTGTGCTCTGTGAAGTTGGTTGCTGAGTTGTTGTTTCATCCAAAGGAGTTGTATATTCTTCTGTTGTTGTCCTTGTGGTTGGTAGTTGTGTTGTGTATTCTGTTGTGCTCTGTGAAGTTGGGGGTTGTGTTGTTGTTCCTTCTGTTGTATATGATTCTGTTGTGCTCTCAGTTGTTGGTACTTGTGTTGTGGATTCTTTTGTGCTCTTTGAAGTTAGTGGTTGTGTTGTGGTCGTGTCTTCCACTGTAGTTGTATATGATTCTGATGTGTGCTCAGTTGTTGGTAGTTGTGTTGTGTATTCTGTTGTGCTTTGTGAAGTTGGTGGCTGTGTTGTTGTTTCTTTTACTGGAGTTGTATATGATTCTGTTGTGCTCTCAGTTGTTGATGGATGTGTTGTGGTTGTGTATTCTGTTGTGCTCTCATTTGGTGGTAGCTGTGTTGTGGTTGTGTATTCTGTTGTGCTCACAGCTGTTGGTAGTTGTGTTCCAGTTGTTTCTTTAACTGGAGTTGCATATGATTCTGTTGTTGATGTTTGCACTGTGTATTTGGTTGTTTTCACAGTTGTTGATGATTGTGTTATGTATTTTGTTGTGCTTTGAGTTGTTGGTGATTGTGTTGTGTATTTTGTTGTGCTTTGAGTTGTTGGTGATTGTGTTGTGTATTTTGTTGTGCTTTGAGTTGTTGGTGATTGTGTTGTGTATTTTGTTGTGCTTTGACTTGTTGGTGGTTGTGTTGTGGTTATGTGGGTCATTGCAGTTGTAGATGGCTGAGCTGTTGATGTGTAAGAAATTGTAGTCGTAGTTGGAGCCGTAGTTGTTGGAGTGCAGACGATTTGTCCATCAAAGCATTTACTAAGGAAAAAGAATATAAACTATAATGAATGTGAACGGTATGTGTATAGTTCTTTAAACCTTTGATCTAAAATGTCTATCCAGCATTACAACAAGAGTCTACAAAATGGCTTACCAGCATTTATAGGGAGTGCACATTTCATCAGGAGGTGACAACACTCTGTTCATGATGTTACAAGTGCAGTTGTCCAAAGTGGTGCATTTACCTATGTTTTCATCATAATATGGGGTCTCCTCAGGGCATCTTGGATAGCAACCTGAAAGTTTCATGCAGTGCTTTATGAAAACCAAAGACATTTGGGGCATTTAAACTGTTTTCATATTTCTAATTTCTAGCAGTACTGACCCAGACAGCAACATAGTGTCGGCCCAGATCCAGGCCACATCTGGTACTGTACATGTGGATTTAACGCGTACCAGATGTGGGCCGGATCTGTGCCGACACTATGTTGCTGTCTGGGGATACATCTAGATCAAGAAGCAGAAGCAAGAAGGTACACAAATACCTTCAAGTTTTCCTGTAAAGCGTTTATTAGTGCCACAGGTCTTAACCTGGCCACAGGGATCGTAATGCCAGGTGCTTTGGCCCACATCATTGTAATAGTCACAATACACCGCTGTGGAGATGAACAAACACTGTAATCACTTGACTAACTCAATAATAGCCCAGGTATGTCTTTACCAGGAAATGCTCATTCTGGGAAATTCTTAATAACAATAGAATACAATACATACGACACAAATCTGGGGATCTCCATTTGATGCAAACGTCCTTTGCACTACATGCCTCTGCGTAAGATGAGACAGCAGTACAGAAACCGAGAAACTTTCCTTCAAACTCACAAGAACAGGACTCCAAAACACAGGCCTGGTAATAAGGTTCTGGATCCACCTAGTAGTCATACGAATGCAACAATTATTGGCTGATTTCCTCATGGGGAAAAAATCAATTACGAGCACCTGAACCAACTATCAAACCTAGAAACCGTTTGATGAACTTGAACAAAAAGGTCGTAATTGGTTGATATATAAACAGTGATTTGTTGTTAATGAACCAAGATTAACTTCAAGCAACAAACATCAGAAACGACATTATTTAGTTGACTAACGTCACTGCAAGGTACCTTCAGATGGCAATCTTTAAAGGTGTCCGATCTCAGGATCATACATCGCCGCTGAGCCCAGGCTGCACAGTAGGAGTGACGTTCACAGGGAAATATTTCATGGGTCACATCAGAGCATGGTGGATCTGCTCTCTTCCAACTATTCCCAAAGTCCAGAACATTGAAAACTTCTGAGGAGCTGCTCGTCAGAAGGTCGTTTGTCACCTTTCCATCAAAGTTCCCACAGAGTCCCAACACTCGGCCCTAATGTTCCACAGTTAAAAGAGAATATTGCATGTCTTTACCGCTCAGTAGTACCAGCAAAGTTTGCTGAAAGCTGCTGACTGAATGAATCGCATATAAAGCCCACAGGAGAACACCAATAACTGTACCTACTGCATGTAGGCGTAATTTAAAAAAATAAGCATCTTTCTGTTGTTTCTAGTAAATGCAGTGAGTTATGTCTTTGTACAGGAAACTTGCCCCTGATTAAGTCACAATGTGAGGATTGAATATGAAACTTAGACATAATTAAATGTGATTCCTTACTCTCCACTGAGGCTCTAGTTGGATGGTGACCCTGGTGTGTTTGTCCCAGATTACAGTGATGCCCAGCCTGGGAGCTGTGGTGATGATGATGTAGAGGCCCACAGTGTGGATGGAATAAAGGGGCTCTGCCAACAATGCATTCCCTGCCTGAAGTTTCTCAGTTACCTTCATATCACTCAACATCAGAGTCACTGTACCCTGTCAAACATTGAGCAAGTATGCATTACAATTTTTACTTGATAGAAAGTTGAAATATTGACAACATCCAACAACCATTTATATTCACAGAAGATCATATACCAGGAGCTCCACTGAGATTGCGCGGGAACACGTCAAAGACTCGTCACAGCAAGGAACGCTCTCAGATTTAATTGCAAACTGTCCACTTGAACCTGCGTCCTTTTACAAGAAATATTAGAGGTTAAAACATGTTTGGCACGTGTTTGAGAATTTTACTAGTACGCTGTACAAACACTAATTAAAAGTCAGGAATATGTTGAGCAATATTCAATAATTTGGGCATTGGTTGTTTTTTATTCACATTTGACTGTCATTGTTTCATTTTTATTGATTTAGTAGCTGTTTGACAAAAGCAACTTCTGCTAAGTTTAAAATACTTATACTCTTACTGTATTATGTATCGAACTCCAAGGTCACCCCAAAAGGGTAATTTATCACATGGCAAACACTCACCTTCACTAGAGTGTACTGACAGTGGCCATCGAATTTGTACCATTTGGAGTCAAAGGTGTGGTAATGCCCATTCCCGAAAACCTCGCATACTCCTGAACATGCCTCATCAATACAAGACCACTCACCACCTCTACATGTGCTGTGAGACACAAAATCATATCATTCAAATCCAGTGAACCCATGTTACCAATAAAAGGGTTATTGTATTTTTATTGGGCAGGGTATCTCAATTGTAATTTTTTAATCTCAATTCATTTACATTCCCAGTCTGGGGGAAAAACAGCTTTAGCATTCTGCAAAATATCTACTTTTTTGTACCACAAAAACAAAACCATATGGGTTTGGAACAATTATTCCTTTAAAATATGTGAACCTAGAAGACAAAGCTCTTACCATATTTTACAGTTTGTCTCCACACTCTGCCCAGTTTCATACACCCTCCCACTGAATTCACAGGTGCAGTTTTCATGAGTCACACAACCACCATTATGATCTTCAAAAAGTCCCCCAGGACAATAACACCCACTGATACAGCTGTTATCATCAGTCTGTAAATATATAGCATCAATTTCACTCCGACTCTTGCAGAAAAGGAACACTTTAATACTTGCATATGGTAGGATGTCATAATGTCAAAATTTTGAAAAATGCTCACCACGGGTTTGGTCAAGCTTTCACATGTCCTATGGGCAGTATTCACGGGTATTTGTAAACAATCCACACAAATCTTTCCCACTGTGCAATCTAGAAAAAAAAGCATAGAACTTCATAGAAATCTTAGGTAATGATTCTTGGATTTGCAAATTTCAATGTTGATTTGTCAGTGTTATATTAGTTGAAAACTCAAGGGTGGAGTTCACTAAGAAAGTAATCTTGTGATTCAGTCCGTATGTAAAAAATCGGTATTAAAAACCACTATGGAATTCCGCAGTGCCGCTTCAATTTAAATACAAATACTAAATGGAGTACCAAACCAGAACAGATAGCATCTGCTGTTTAGTGGATTAACCCCTGAATGTAGTATTTTGTCAAATGTACAAACTTGGGAAGAAAAAAAAAAACTTACTGCAAAATTTGGGACAATGAAGTTGTCCATTTTCACACAAGCTGTAATACAAGACAAACATTGTATACACAGATTCAGCTAAAAATTTTACTCAAAGACATTGTTTAAGCCTTGTTTTTATCCTTACCATTGGCGTCCACCGATAACCACTGGGCCTGGAGGTGTGACGCCTCCTGGGTGGTGGCAGCTGCACTGTGAGCGAGGACTGCAGGTCAGTTGGTTGCTCAGGTGAGAGTCTGATGTGCATCCACACCCTTCCACAGGGTCGTCCACCACCTCACAGGTGGGATCAGGGCCCGAGAGGGAACGGCATGTACGGTTACATGCCAAAGTGGCGTAAGTAAACCTCAGGTTGCCCATGCATGAAGGAACTGAAAAGCACAATGATAATTTGTAGAGTGGGTACTTAGCCATACATAGATGCTGACACATAATAATAATAAAAAGTAATAATAATAATAAAAAATAATTTCACATGGTGATGTAACCATAAGAACTTTTTGTAATCATACAGTAGATACTGTATTCGTAGATACATAAACAAAACATGAAATGTACATATCACAAAAATGTTAGTTTATTATTATTATTATTTTTTTTTAAATAATTAAGTTGAATAGTGGATAGTATGATGGGTGCTTTCTAAACACTGCTTGGTGAAGCTTCGAAACCTTTGCAAATCATTTGTTTCGAACCAGTGATTCGAAGCGCGTATCAAATCGCCAAAGTCACGTAATTTCAGTAAACGAGGCTTCGTTACTTCATAACTGTTTTGAAACGTTCCGAAATTCCAATGGTTCCCAGCTAGGAGGCCATCTCGAATTTGACCTGATCTCAGGTCAATTTAATACATTTGTTCACATTTGAATGACAAATTTTTATGATAAAAAGATGAGTTGTAGTTAGTCTTTAATTGGCCAGATTAACCAATCTACCAATAAAAAAAATCAAGCCTTACAAATGAATAAAAGAACATATTAAAAAGACACTTCATATTTAATGGTATTAGGTGATTTGCTAATACTATTTAATAGTTTACTCTTTCAATATAGCATTTGCAATTGGTTTGTAAAAGGTGTTATGTATGTTTAAGCGGAGTCTTCGCTGCATTTACACCATTTTGACCAGCAGGCATCACCAGTGTGTCACTTCTAAACAGTGAATCGTTTTGCAAAGCAATTGCTTAAGTTGTTTCAAAGAGTTGGAAATTTTTGTTTCTCTCAAAACTAGTGGAAAGTAATTCCCAACATGTGTTTGTCGTAGTCAGGTTACAGCAAAGAAGAGTTGAGGCAGAATAGACTGCAAGAGACCAGCAACCAACATAACATAGTTGAGAACAGACCAAGAACAACTGAAAATGAGGGCTACTGTATATACACACACACAGGGACAAACTAGGAAGTAAACGAGACAACTGACAAGACACAGGTGTGACACATAAGGGCAAAACAAAAACCATAGCAACTAACTAATGAGGGCTCAATTCACTACAAAAACAAGAGAAACACGGATGAAACCTTATGTTTGTAATGTTTCCAATTAAAACCTAATTCAAAACTGGTGCACAAGTTGCAACCTCCAGTCATATGCACTTTTTTCGAGAAGTTTGGGGAAAAAAGGTTGAAACTCAACGAGACATTTCAACTTTATACAATATTTTTGAAAAAAACAACTCTTTGTGACATGAAAACCTAAATACCTTTAAAAACAACAAACCTGAATGTCACCATATTATTTTCGCACTGAATAAAAGCTTGTCACTCACTGCAGTTTGTTTCTGATCTCCAGTCCTCAACAGTGATCCCTTGAGTTGCACAGGCTTTTGCATAGTTTCCAAAGGAGACACACAAACATCCCTGTAATGCAGCCGAGCACTGACATGTTCTCTTTATACAAGCCTGAGAAGAATCAAACACAGATTAATAACAAGAAAACAACCATGAATTTCAAACGCATCAAATATGTTTATGGATAGGAATATATCTGTACCTCGACAAAGGGCGAAACATGTACATAATCGTGACACACAGCAAACACTCCTTCTGGATCTTTCAGTTGGTCACAGTTGTCCTCAGCAAATATCTCTGCAAATGGAATGAATATTAGTGGTCATCTTTAAAAATAACGTTATATTGTTAAGTAGTTAAGCAAAAACATCCTTACCATTGTCAGTGTTGATGCATCCAGTAATTGGGGTACAACTGCCCATTGACCAGGACTGGGCAAAAAGCTGAGCCGAACTTTCTATGATGCCACTAAAAGTGGTGAAGTCATCGCTGGTGTCATTATTAAAAGTTCCACAGAGACCTATTATAATAAAAATAATAAAAATTAAATAAAACTTTCAAATTTGATTTTTTTGACCAATCGATTTTTGACCAAGATCAAATTTGACTCTATATATAATTATATTTTTCTGAAACTTGTTTGAATATGACTTATTCAAACCTTTGGTATTTTCGGTTGGTGGCAAATTCAAATATATTTGAATTTCTGGAGAGATTTGAACTTGCATTTTCAGGCCAAATGAAGTCTGAACTTGAATGAACATTGAAGACTGCCAAAAGACTGTGGCTGACTCTGAAACAAAACCCAATTACATATACAGTATAAGGAGAAAGTAATTTTTCAAAGCTTATGTTAATATTGCACATTTCGTCAAGCTTGTATATGAATATTTCAAACTCATGAATCTAAAACATTCCAAAAGAGCCTACCAGTCTGTGACAGGTCACTGATTTCAATATTGTTCATTTGTATGCTGTTTGCAGAGAAGGTATATCTTTCCTGGAATGAAAATAGCATTATTTATTTTATAAGAGCAGTGCATTTCATGATAAAGAATAATGTTTTTCCAATATGCCATTATGAAATTTTAAAAAAATGTAACTACAGCCCACCCTACTGTAGTATATCTGCAGTGTTGAAATGCAAATAATAATCTCATTTTTATTGATAATTATTAAGTTACAATGAAATATTATACAACAAAAGTTATGCAAATGTTAAAAAAGAAAGGAATGTAGATGGAAAACAGACAAACCTGGTTGATATTAAGATATGCCTTTTCTATGACAACAGTTTGCACAGAATACTGAATGCTCAATGTCCAGTTAAGCCCCTGGGTGATATACCAAATAGTATACATTTTAATATCAGTAAATCTCAAAATATCATATTTTAGTGAAATCTTTCAATTTCACTTACCCTTGCAGCCACAAATGTGCATCTGTCAAGTAGAGAATACTGTTTGCCATCAAATGTAGTGATGAATTGGCCCTCAATAATACATTTGGCTGGACATGTGTTTGCAGAACATGCCCATTTGCCTCTAATGCAGGTACTAAGGGGATAAAAACAACAAAAATGTCTCAAGCAGTTTTCATTTTTTTTTCCTACAGAATATATTCAAATCCCACATTTTTTACTTACAAAGACTGTCTTTTAATAAACCTTGTTTATATTCTTAACAAATAATAATAATAATACTATTATCAGGTTAATGTTCTCTTTTCTGGACTAGTTTCTTCTTCATTGTTTCCCTGTGTTTCTGTTCCTGTGCCCTATGTTCTCGCTTCTCATTTGTTGTCATTATTTCATTTGGTTTCCCTTATTATTTATTCCTGTCACCTCTCATCTAGTGTCCTTGTTAGCGCTGTAAATTTAATCCCTCAGTGTGAGTTAGCCTATTGTCCTGTATTTTCTATGATGTTGCGTGCGTTAGTTTGCTTCTGGTATTTCTCATATACTTCTGGTTTAGGATTATCTTCTTTGTTTTGTTCAATAAACTACATTCCTTTTCCTTGCCTGCTCTGCACGTAACAGAATACAGGACGGACCAAGAGAAGATTTAAACATGGATCTGCCAGTCGTTCACCTCCTCCTCCTCACCCAGGATGATCAAGGACCACACTAGAGATTTTTTTGGACCTCGTCTATCTTACTCACTTTTTCATTTCTCTCTTTTTTCTTTGACTAGACTTAATGAGAACTTAAAATAACTTGTTCCCCTGCCCGTTTATGGTATTTCGAGGGAGGTTTCAGGACTTTGTTAAGCTAGTGCTCTTGCAGAGTGGTTCCTCTTTCAACGTGGGTGAGGCGGAGGAGGACCATCTATGCCACTCACACGCTATGGACCCTGAGCCTGACCCCACGCCCCCCACAAACATAGAGCCAGAGCCTAAACCCGCAGAGGACCCTGTGTCAGTGGAGAGTTCGACCCTGGAGCCAGTGCCTGCAGCCATGTCCATCCTAGAGGATGTGCTAGTAGAGCTTGACATCCTGGAGCTGATTCCCATTCATCACCCCAGGAGCTTTATTAATAACAGGAGCTTTAGTTTGCTCCTGTTATTTCTCCTATGTTTCTTGACATCCTGGAGCTGATTCCTATTCATCACCCCAGCCCTGAGGTTGAATTGTTCCCTCCAGTCCAAGTGAATGTAATGGACTCTCTGGTCCTGACCAGTTCCCTGGCCCTTCCTCCTCCACTGGTCCCATCTAGCATCCAAGTCTCCTGTGTCTCCTCTGGTCCCGCCCAGCTCCAAGTGTCCTTCGTAGCTAATGATTTCACCTAGCTTTCTTCTCCCACCTACCTATGACAGCCAGTTCCTTAGTCCTGCCTCTGCTGGATCCTTTCAGTTCCTCGGTTTCTCTTCTTTTTGCTGCGCATATCCACCTCGGGTCTTCCGGTCACCAGCTCCACCTTTGCAAGTAGATCCCCTGGCCCATAACTCCACCTCGCCCTGTTGACCAGTTGGCTCCTTGCCCCCACGGTCCACCTGGGACCGTCGTCCTCACGGCTTCACCGGGCTCCCTTGTCCCGGCTCCACCTTGGTCAGTTGTCGTTCTGCCTGAGGCATGGACTTCCAGTCCTTTGGATGTGCCATGTCCCTCCACCCCTTCAGCTTTGTTGGGCTCTACCTTCCCTCCAGCTCCACCTTGCTCCACGGCTCCACCTTGGCCTCCAGGACTTACGGTGACACCCGGTCTCTGTGTTTCTTCGGCTCCGCCTGGTTCTCCAGCTCTCCTGGCTCCATTGCTGGTGGTCGGACCTCTGACTCCAACATGGCTCCTCCCTCAATTGGTTTCACCATGGACCCTCATCCTTGCTATACTCTGGGTTGTCAGCTATTTCCTCCCTCTTTCATCTCCTCCATGGCTTCTCCCTTCACCCACTCACCCTTAGACTATTCCTCCCATTCCCCCATGAACTCTTCCTTCCCCAATTGATTTCCCCCACCACCACCACTACCGGAAGGGGGGGATGATGTCTGGTCTATGTTCTTTTTTATGGACTTTTAGTTTGTTTTTCATTGTTTCTCTGTGTTTCTGTTACTGTTCCCTTTGTTCCTGCTTTTAGTTTGTTGTCATAGTTACTGATTTGGTCTCCCTCATTATTGATTCTTTTGACCTGTGTTCCATCAAGTTTCCTTGTTAGCTTTGCATATTTAAGCCCTCAGTTTCAGTTAGCCAATTGTTGGATGCACTGTACATAACAACTATTCCATATATATTATAAAAAAAAAAAAATACATAAATAGATTTTATATAACCAGAATTATCTAAAATATTGTTGCCAAATCAGTTATCCAGAATTAGAGGAGGAATCTATTGAGAAAAAATTCTAGTTCTCACCATGTCTGACACTTTGTTCTACGTTCCTGCCTTGGAGCATACGTTATCTTTGCATGTACACATGGACATTCTTCCACATTTATGGAATGGTAACCATCAGCATGATCATTCAGGACCTTTCCTGAAATTGCGTAAGAAGAACATTTTTGCAAATTATAAAATTAATCAAATAAAACTAGATTTTTTGCAACATCTGAAAAGTGAATGGTTATTTAAGGCATCATTGATGAAGTTAAATGCTTAAGGTTACAGACTTGTTCTAAAAATAAAAATAAATAATAATAAAAAAATCAATTAAATTAAAGTAAAATATCTGTGAAAACAAATTTCCTTTTTAAATGCTAATCAAGGACCAACCTTTAGCTGGCAGGCAGGTGCTAGTCAATTCTGTGGTGTAATTCTGTGGGTTGCTGCAGGTTGGTGGGAAAGCGCTACCTATCTCCTCATAGTGCAGGTCTCCAGGACAAAGAGGTTGGGCTGCAAACACGATGAATTCTTACTATTTAATATATATATATATATATATATATATATATATATATATATATATATATATATATATATACATATACATATAAAACTGTTAAAACTGTGGTTCTTACAGCAGTTGCTTTTCGATCTCCATACTGTCAAAAATGGATCGGAGGTCCTACACATAAGTGAGATCTCTTTAAAAAAGGAGCAGTTTGCTTCCTTATGCCACAAGCCATTCATATTTTTTTTACATAGCTCAGAGTATATGCTACGTTGTTTGCCAAGACATTCCTGAGCATGGGAAATAACATCAGTACAAACCTAAACAAAAAAATACAGATGTGGTTAGTAGGCAATCAATGCATTTTAAAATATATTATAGTTTATAATACAGTACATCATGTAATCCTTTGCATATTGTACAAATATAAACCATAAGGCAATGCATTATAGGATTATAAAGGATAACTTTATAATTCATTTTATGTACAGGCTTCATAGAAAGAACAACACTGTAAACAGTTCTGGGTAGTAATTGATTATATGTAATCTGGATTACCTAATCAGATTAAAAAGAAAATACATTTTAAAATACTCATAATCATAATACAATTACTTTTTATTGATTACATTATTTAATATTCACAAAATGGCAAGAAATAAAATAATATTTATTTTTCTTTATATATATATATATATATTTTTTTTTTTTTATCTATATGGTACAATATTATACTATTCAATCAATGGTTTAAACAAGTTAGGTCAAAATAAATAGTAAATAAGTAAATTTTATTGCAGTCCTAAACTTTTGCTACAGTATTTTTTTATGGTAAAGGGCTGGCAATTTAACCAGCTTTTTTTTTTTTTTTACCTCAAATTTCATGTTATTTTTATCAGTTTACTGTTCATATTTGTTCAGCTGTGCAGAAACTCACATTGTTTTGCAGTGCAACAGAGTCTTGTGTCAGGCATTGCCCATCAGAGAGAACACTGGCAGATATCAGCTGCTGCATAGTTTCTATGAACAAAACACCATCAAAAATTATTATATTATTATATCTTGACACTCTTTATTTAAACAGTACATACCAATTGAGCACACTTACCTGAGCTGTTCTTGTGCCCACAAAGTCCACTCATACTGTCCACTAAAACCTGGTCCAGTTCCACCTATAAAAGATGTCCTCAAAGATTAAAATATAGTACAGTCAGAGTTGTATAAAGACGCGCAATAATGCAACAATACATATTTTTGGTTCAATTATGTTTTGTTAAATCAGTAAAGAATTTTGAATCTTTCAGACCGTTGTCTTTAAAGGAAACTCACCCAGAGTGAACTGACGCCTTTAGAGACACTGTACCAGGTGACAGACAATGGCAAAACTTTGCTTTGGAGCCTGGTATAGATTCCATAATGAAACACATACTGATAAGTGTGGTCGTATGGAAGCGGAATTCTGTGAAAAGATCAACAATTTTTATTTTATTTTATGTGTGCTTTAAAAAAAAAAAACTGCCTTAATTATTTAAGTTCAATCAACTTGGATGTTTAAGTCATTTCAACTTAAATTACATTAAAACAAGTTAAATCTTGTATAACTTATAAAAAGAAGTGAACTTATTTTGATGAGTTAAAGCAATGTAAAAAACATATGTTGTCATAACATTACTTTTTTTTTTTTTACTGTGCAGAAATACTTAATAATTACAAGGAATACTTCTAAAAATGTGGCGCATATATTTATTTAAAGGCTTCAAAATGGTATCCTGCATGATATAGTATTAATAAAAATGTAAATATGTTTTTGATTAATTTCATGTCAAGCTTTTATATATTCTAGCAAAAACCCAATTCGGAAAATCTGTGATTTCGGTCGTCAAATATTTGATTTGATAATTATATGCTAATGTCATAAAATCATAAATACAAGAAATTACAAAACAATTACAAGTAGTTCTATACAAATACAGAAATTGTATTCAACTCATCTAAATTTAGAAATGCCAAACCTGCTGCCTTCCACTGTAACAGTGTTATTGTGAATGAGAGTCGTGATTTTATTGACAATGATCTCCACTCTGTCCATCAGGCCGTTCGGTCCACGCTGGACGATGATATGACAGTTCACTCCAGCATGAGTGAACCGTGTGAGCGTTACAGGACATGTCGACTTCAGATGAAATGCGGTTTTGTTGAAGGTATAAAAGACGCCGCTGCCATACGTCTTACACACATCTAGAAAAAAAAGAAACCAAAACAAATAGGACCAAAGTAGACATAACAGCTCATTACTGAAATTTATGTATTTATTGTGACAAATGGTTTGTCTCATAACAAAACCAAGTCTATTTTTTTTCTCACTATAATACTAACACATTTATAATTGGACAAGTAATCAAGCATGTATTAAAGTAGATAAAATGCAATACTTTCTTACTTTGAGCTGCAAACCCAGAGTAGATTTGGCCTGCAAATTAAATGAGAAAAAAGTTTAAATTCCTTTTTTTTTTTTAAATAAATGTTAAAGTAAAAACAATTAACTAGATTAATCATTAGTCAATATAGCACATTACTTACATGCTTTAATAAATTAAACTATATAAATAATTTAAGTAATCAAAATGAACCAACCTGAGAATACAACAATTATTCCTAAAAATATTGCCTGTTGCAGAGCCATGGTAGCCGATAACCTGATAATCTGCTCACTGGTGCATCAGGACTACAGAAATGTGTCTTGAAGCCCTTTTATGGTGAGATCCACTTCACCAATTTGAATAGCATGAGGAAATAGCCACTAGATTAAACATTGACTATATGTACATGAACTAATAATGGGGTATGTAACACAAGAGCAAACAAAGTGTTTGCAAATCTCTTTATTTGACACTGCTTTGTTGTTTACCTGTAATGGCACGTAGGTCATTCTCTATTTCACAAAGTTCCTGGTTCTGCTCTGTGAACAGGTGGATTTGATTACAGGAACTTAGCTTGCTGATGGGAATAAGATCCCATAACTCAATCACGGAAAATGTTAATCTTTTTTTTTTTCAAATGTGCATTTAAAGAACATACGCAACTCTAATCCCAAACATTCCAAAAGGGAAATTTTTGCAGCGATGCCATGGAAGAAGCGTTTTTGATTCCAGAACCTTTCAGTGAACAGTTCTTAAAATAACCTTTTTTTTTTTCTCTGTGAGAATAACATTAATAATCTAAAGCAGCGGTTTTCAATAGGTGAGGCGTGCCTCCCCTGGGGGGCGCCAAAGAGCCACAGGGGAGGCGCTGGCACAACACGCAAAGAAAAAATAAGGCTATTCAGCTCTATTGATATCGGTAATTGTGTGTGCGAGTATTATCTTTAAAATGCGTCGTTTCCTTGTCCCAAGTCAACAGAAGTCAGCATCAAGGAAGGAGACAGGACCCAGCAAAAAACGTAGGAAATATGATCCTGAGTACTTAAAGTTAGGTTTCACCTGGTCGGGGTCCGAGGCTGCACCACTGCCGCAGTGTGTGGTCTGCAAGGAGGTGTTAGCAAATGATAGCATAAGACCACGCAAACTTCGCCGTCACATTGAAACTAAGTGCACGAATTTAGTGAACAAGCCAGTTGAGTTTTTTGAGATGAAACGTGATGATTTGCAGTCACAAAAAAGTATAATAAAGTCGTTTGGCACTATTAACATGAAGGCGACAGAAGCATCTTATCGTGTCGCGCTACGTATAGCGAAGGCAGGCAAACCCCATAACATTGGCGAAACATTGCTACTCCCTGCAGCTAGAGATATGTGTTCAGTGATGCTGGGAGAAGCAGCTGCTGCTAAACTTGACACGATCCCTATCTCTGACAATACCATCCAGCGACGAATATCAGACATGCACTGTAAACCCAGATTTTGTTTCTAATTAAACTTACGAGTGATCATTACTTATTATTTTATGTTTAGTAAAAACCTGCTATCATTACTAAACAACATTAGTTGTTTGTACTATTTAACTGAAAGATTCATTGCACTAATCAGGTTTAGCAGAGATAACTTGGTATGTTTAGTTTCATAAGGAAGGGGAGGGGCCAAATCAAAAACCTGCCTGGTCACGTGAAAAGACCCGCGTCTAACCAAGGGGCTCTACACCTGGCGGGACGAGTATTGAGAATTGTATTGAGTATTGAGAAGCAGACGGTATTGAGAATTAACAGAGGTTTAGATGTTGATGAATTATTGTTTAATTTGTAGTCACCATAATGGTGATAAGTGTTGGCTTTAGTTGGGCTCTTGCCCTTGACAATTGAACATTAGTTTTTCTCTGGCTGCTTTACCTGTGTGTTTAAAAGGCACAATTGTTATAGCAAAAAAGCCAAGAGTATAGTGATCCAGTGACTATGACTGCATATTGATGTAGTCATCTATAAAGATTATAAGTCATCAGCACCTCATTTCATCTGTTTAATCTCTTATTGTCTGGGTCTTTCCATATGATTGATATGAATGTTAATACCACTCAACATGTTTAGTTTCAGCTTGTGTAAAAAGTTAGGATTCCATGTTAATATAACTCAACATGTTTAGTTTCAGCTTGTGTAAAAAGTTAGGGTTTCATGTTAATACAACTCAACATGTTTAGTTTCAGCTTGTGTAAAAAGTTAGGGTTTCATGTTAATACAACTCAACATGTTTAGTTTCAGCTTGTGTAAAAAGTTAGGGTTTCATGTTAATACAACTCAACATGTTTAGTTTCAGCTTGTGTAAAAAGTTAGGGTTTCATGTTAATACAACTCAACATGTTTAGTTTCAGCTTGTGTAAAAAGTTAGGGTTTCATGTTAATACAACTCAACATGTTTAGTTTCAGCTTATGTAAAAACTAAAGTGGTATAGGGCAACGGGTTTCCACACGATTTGCGAGTAAAGTCAACTAATTCGGGTTAAGAGTGTGGCTTGTGATGTCAAAGAGCAGGTCCTGGACTGTGTTCGTGAAAGCCCCTTTCACACCATTCAGCTGGACGAGTCCACTGACGTCGCACACTGTGCTCAATTGATGGTGTACGTTCGGTTTATCAAAGAGCACAGTGTGCAGGAAGATTTTTTGTTTTGCATTCCTCTACCTGCCCGCACAACAGCTGACGAACTTTTCAAGGCCTTGAATAACTTTTATCAGGCTAATTGCCTTGACTGGGGCCGGTGTTGTGGGATATGTGCTGTCTGGAAGCACTGCATTATCCATCGCCAAGCTTTAGCAACAAAAACGATGCCCCAAGAATTGCGTGCCGTTCTTGATGAGGCTGTCAAAATTGTGAACCTAATTAAATCGCGTGCCTTAAACGCCCCTCTGTTCTCAATCCTCTGCAATGAGATTTTCCACTATAAAGAACCTTTTGTGCACTGGATGTTAAAGCTTCTTCGATGCCAATGAAAAACCTATGCATTTACTTTCTAACATCCTCAAACTTTAAAATGATTAAAGAAAACCAAAACAAAGGTTGCATTGTAAATCTTGTGCAATTACAGACATAATTTATGACCTGTTACCAAGAACATCTTACAATCAATTTACTTGATTCTCTTTTCATTTTTTTATTTCTTTTCCCTCCTGAATAGGTAAATTATTACATCCTTCTGCTCCAGGATAAAAATGCATGCCAAGAACCAGAGAAGATCCTTATGGTAACATGACTATTAACTTGTGATAGATGGTTAATATTAGATAAATATTAGCTAAAACAAATAAAGCTGGTTAAGGATATCCTTTAGAAGTCTTCAAAGCAGCATTCACCATGGCACTATTATGTATAATGTTAAAGCTAGACATATACTAATGGGTTTATTTTATTTTATTTTACTTTTTAACTATTTTAAACTACATTTTCTTGAGTCTTGTTTAATTATTAGTATATGCAATGTAAAGAAGCTGTAAATAAAACAAATACTGGGTAACACTTTACAATAATATCTCATAGTAAATGTATTAACTAGCATGAACTAACAATGAGCAATATATTACAGTATTTATTCATCTTTGTTAACATTAGTTAATAAAAATATAAATGTTCATTGTTTGTCATGTTATTTCACAGTGCATTACCTAATGTTAACACATATAACTTTTGATTTTAAGAATGTATTAGTAAATGTTGATACTAACATTAATTAATTTTATTAAATGCTGTAGATGTATTACTCTTTCTTAGTTCGTTAACTGATGTCAATAAATGAAACCTTATTGTAAAGTTTTACCGATTACTGAAATACAAGATAATACTATTTCAGCCTTTCTTCTTATTTCATGTTTAATTCAGTGTTACTTGCTGTCTCTTTGTAATTATTTGTGGAATTTAGCAATTTATTCAAAGTCCTACACCAATTTTTTCAGTGTACATGCATGGTTTTTATTAAGTTGTGAAACTGTGAATAAATGGTGACCACTCAAATAATCTACAACATATAACTTTATATACCTTTAATACATAATTTGGTTGCACTTTATTTTACAGTACATGCACTTCCATACAGAAAAAAAAAAAAATTGAAATATATTTTAAAGTGTCAAAAATATATGTGGCATATATTCCAAATACATTGAAATATATTTGCATTGTTGTTCACTTATATTTATCATTTTGAAATATATTCTGAAATATAACAAAAATATATGATGTTAAGTGTGAAATATATTTACATTTATAACATGTAATGTAAAATATATGACAAAATATATGGTCATAAAATGTTTAGCTTGCTAAAGAAGGGTCAAAATGTATTTTGATCATAGTAATTCCTCTACCTTTTCCCCTATACACAACAGTAGGCTACCATATTTCACTACTGTATTATGACACACAGCTATAATAAATACTGTACTTACATTTAAATGACTGCAATGTAAAATTACAGATAGTTGCTTTCCTAGGACTATTAGGCCATATTAGGTGGCACGTACCTAACACTAAGTGCAATTATTAGATTTATTGTTGTGTTTTATTGACATCTTTCCTGAAGTCATTTAAATATTGAAAATATGCACAATATTTATGATGCAAGTATAACAATTTGCAAAAGTTAAAACATATATGAACATATATGTTGTTAGTAAATATATTGACATATAAATATATTCACATATTTAACTAAAATATATTTTCAAAAAAATAAAAAATATATTTACATATATTTAACTAAAATATATTTATTGGGCCAATTTTGAATATTTGCATATATTCCAAAAATATATTTCAAAATATATTCTGAAAATATATTTCAAATATATTTATTTTGTGTATGGGCTTACGTGTACTTACCAAAGAAAGTACTGGGTAATTAAAGGTATCTACATGGGTTAAGGTTAGGTTTAGGGGTAGGTTCAGGGTCAGTACCTTATTACCCAATTATTGTCATTACTATAATAAGTACGTATGTGGATACATGGGGAACAGGACTGTAAAATAAAGTGCTACATAATTTTTTTTTTACCTTTATTCTTGAAAAAAACATACCTATATTATGTTAACTACCACTGAACACTAAAGCAACTGCTAAACCTGTAAAAAATGTTGCCTCACAATAATCAACAATTGAGAGCATGTTTACAAGTGCCATTTACAAGGTATATTCTGTCCAACAGGTGGCAGTATGTCTGTTTGTCTGGCGTTGTTGTACGTTCAATCTATCACTCTTATTTTGTACTCTTATGGTAAACGGAGATAGAGATTAAGAAGGTCTCCCAAAAATCAACCCACAAAGCTGAATCCAAATGCAAAAAGTAATGTTTTCATGCCCATTAGAGATGAAATTACTTGTTTTTCAGAATGTAGGCTAATCATCAACAATCACTCCATCAGCTCAAGTAGTGTCCAAGCATATCCGTGTTCTCAGTGAAATGGTGCTGATTTACCTATAATCAATTCCTATAATAATCTAAATAACCACACTCATGGACATACTCATCTCAGATTAGCACTCTTATCGGGAGAAGTCAGTAACCTAGGTGACTGTTTGAAAACATGAGGGGTAGACTACTGAACACTCACTAAGGCTTCTGGTAGAAAACTGCTGAACAATGATAAAGAAAAACAATGTCCTATACATATATCAGCAAGATTAGCAAAATTTTTGGAGATTCTTCTGTTTTATTGTCATGAATATTGACCTCTTTTGGCAAAATATCAAAAGGTTTGTTCGACTTGAATCAGCAATGCTCAGACCGGTCGGTGCATGACGTCAAATTACCGCGAGAGCGATTAGAGAGTAATTTTTTTTAGCGCTTTTCTCGACACTCAAAGCACTTTACATAGAAGGAGGAATCTCCTCAACCACCACCAATGTGAAGCATCCACCTGGATGATGCGACGGCAGCCATATTGCGCCAGAACGCCCACCACACACCAGCTTATTGGTGGAGACGTATAGCGTGATCTATAGAGAGAGTTTTAATGGTAACTTAGCGAATATTTAATTACTATAATAGTGATTTCTTGCTATAAATAGGCTAATATAAAAAATGTGGAAAACATTGGTCAAAAATGCCATTTTTATTTTTTTAGTTCAACTGTCACAGAATTGAACGCACTGAATTGTGGGATATCAAAGGCAGTGAAGGATACATCTATGCTGCCTTCAGAAATCGATCAGATGAAGGTATTTAAGTAGAAAGGAAGTGAAGCTAACAGTGGATTCAGACGTGCCTTGATACCTTTGTGCCCTGGAATGCTTCCATCGAAGGAAGGATTTTTACACTTTTAGACGCAGGCATGAAACGTGAAGTATATCAGAGTGAAACAGCTTCTCGAACAAGAAAACATGTAAGGAAGGACTTGAGTTTGTCCATCTATTAGATGGTTGAGGTTTACATCACCTTAATGCAGTGCTTACAAAAATTAGCTTCACATAGGGCTTTATTTTTAAACCAGCTGTCTGACGGGCCTATTCACCTACATCAAAAGAAAAATGTGGTTGAATTAACTGATTGCGCAGCTAAAACTGATCTTGTCCCAGTTGAATGCCACTAATACGACATTAAGAAGGAAGAGAAGATGAAAGGCAGAGACTCTCAGCCTCATAATAAGCTATTTTGTAAAGAGACGGATTAACCATTCTTTACCAATACAAGCTCAAGAATGTGTGTATGAATACTAGGATAATCAAATAATAAACTATCAGCAAATACTGATATGCCATTATCAACAATTCTGTGTATGAAGTCATTAAGAGGCATTTCTGTGGTATGAAACCACTCAAGTCATTGATTCAGTGGACCAAACAGTATCTTTCAGAGATTGTAGCATCTGATGTCAGCTATTCTCCACTGTACTTAAATCAATCCAAATAACAACATTAATTAGCACTTCAGTTGATCAAACAGATTTGATCAACAGCTCCACTCAGAAATATTCAATTTCCATTTCCTGCTCCACGCTCTTTAGTGAGAGAAATCAGAGCATTCAATCTGCTCTTAAAACCTTCACTTCCATTAACAAGAGAAAACTCGTGCTTTGACTTTCAAAAATTCCCAAACCGATCTCATAAGACCATACAAGACAATTTTACAAGGTGACGATTTTATATGAATTCAGACTGTGAACTTAAACCTAACCCTCAGTGGGGCGTGAGCTGATCTTACAGAGATTCACCTTATCCAATTATCCAGCAGTTCACCAAAACATAAACTAGTTACGAATTGCATGAAAAACCCAACAGAAAACTTGGAACAGAATGTATATTGTTAGAATGTATATGTACCATATACAATAAAAAAAATAAATGAATGAATAAATGAATGATTGAATGAATGAGTGAATGAATAAATGGATGAATGAATGAATGAATGAACGAACGAACGAACGAACGAATGAATGAATGACACATATCACGATCATGCCAGGCTCTCCCTCACTCATCCGATGGTCATATTAACCAGAGTACTTATTACAGACTACATTTCCCATGATCACACACAATCTCAGTCATTGTCTGGCCTTGTCTGATGCTACAGACTCCTTCCCAGCTCCTTCCCAGCTCCATGATCCTGTTTTCCATGATTAATAATCCTGTTACCTCTTCCATGTCTATCTCCAGTCTTCTCAGTCATCCCCAGAACATGTTCCAGCATGTTCCCTTTGTGTGTGTGCGTGTGCTCATCCAAATCTGTAAGCAAAAGACTCAAAGTTAACCATAAACCTATATTCTCCCCATCTACGAACTCAAGCATCACAACTTACCTGTTTACTGATTTGGTTCTTGCCCAAAACTGTTCATAAACAGCTTGTTTGAGTTTTAGTTATACCTTGTTTCCTGGTTATTTCAGTCTATAGGCCTACGTGACACACACACAAACAATCTAATTAAGGTAATATAATGCATATTTGTCAGTAATAAATTAAATTTCTGCAGTCAAAAAATAAATAAAAACATGGAATACTATTTACATGTATTTGGTTTTAATTGAATAATACAATTTTAAAAATGCATTTATTCAATTGCTTAGAATCCGCATAAATATGTTCATTATGAAACAATTAAATTTATTCAGTTCAAAAGTATGAACATGCTTAAAAGTTAAAATGTATTCCATTTATTCATGATAAATACACTCACCTAAAGGATTATTAGGAACACCATACTAATACTGTGTTTGACCCCCTTTCACCTTCAGAACTGCCTTAATTCTATGTGGCATTGATTCAACAAGGTGCTGAAAGCATTCTTTAGAAATGTTGGCCCATATTGATAGGATAGCATCTTGCAGTTGATGGAGATTTGTGGGATGCACATCCAGGGCACGAAGCTCCCGTTCCACCACATCCCAAAGATGCTTTATTGGGTTGAGATCGGGTGACTGTGGGGGCCATTTTAGTACAGTGAACTCATTGTCATGTTCAAGAAACCAATTTGAAATGATTCGAGCTTTGTGACATGGTGCATTATCCTGCTAGAAGTAGCCATCAGAGGATGGGTACATGGTGGTCATAAAGGGATGGACATGGTCAGAAACAATGCTCAGGTAGGCCGTGGCATTTAAAGGTCCCGTTCTTCGTGATCCCATGTTTCAAACTTTAGTTAGTGTGTAATGTTGTTGTTAGAGTATAAATAATATCTGTAAAATTATAAAGCTCGAAGTTCAACGCCAAGCGAGATATTTTATTTAACAGAAGTCGCCTACATCGAACGGCCCGTTTGGACTACATCCCTCTACTTCCTTCTTTAATGACGTCAGTAGAACAGTTTTTTTGACTAACCTCCGCCCACAGGAATGCTCCCTCAACTCTACCGAAATTCGTTTATGTACTTGCGCACTTCTTATAACTTACTGTGTTTACTCAGCTCTTACGGTGATTTTCTGAAATAAAACTGACGCTTCATCTTTTGTGTGATGTACAATAAACTTTATTAAACTCATCAGTATATGTTTGATCATCATTCGGACCTGGTCCGAAACAGCAGACTTGTAGGCTATTAATAAATAATGGATACATACAAGCAGATGACAAATACGTTATAATAACCATAATTAAACTACTAAACTATACCTGTTCCATCTCTATACAGCACTCTGACTCTGTAGGCATTATTGTCTGACTTGAAATGAACACCGTTACTGAGAGTTTCTGATATTATCATCATTCCGTGAGATGAAATTGTCCTGAGACTGAGCACGAGCTCATGAAGCTCCGCCCCCTGGGTCGTCCAGCAGCAGCTTATTTGCATTTAAAGGGCACACACTAAAACAGCGCGTTTTTCTGAGCCCCAAAAAATGACAATTTAAACATGCTGTAAAAAAATGATCTGTTGGGTATTTTGAGCTGAAACTTCACATCAGAGACTTATTTTACATCTTGTGAAATGGGGCATAATACAGGACCTTTAAACGATGCAAAATTGGCACTAAGGGGCCTAAAGTGTGCCAAGAAAACATCCCCCACACCATTACACCACCACCACCAGCCTGCACAGTGGTAACAAGGCATGGTGGATCCATGTTCTCATTCTGTTTACGCCAAATTCTGACCCATCTGAATGTCTCAACAGAAATCGAGACTCATCAGACCAGGCAACATTTTTCCAGTCTTCAACTGTCCAATTTTGGTGAGCTTGTGCAAATTGTAGCCTCTTTTTCCTATTTGTAGTGGAGATGAGTGGTACCCGGTGGGGTCTTCTGCTGTTGTAGCCCATCCGCCTCAAGGTTGTGCGTGTTGTGGCTTCACAAATGCTTTGCTGCATACCTCGGTTGTAACGAGTGGTTATTTCAGTCAAAGTTGCTCTTCTATCAGCTTGAATCAGTCGGCCCATTCTCCTCTGACCTCTAGCATCAACAAGGCATTTTCGCCCACAGGACTGCCGCATACTGGATGTTTTTCTTTTTTCACACCATTCTTTGTAAACCCTAGAAATGGTTGTGCGTGAAAATCCCAGTAACTGAGCAGATTGTGAAATACTCAGACCGGCCCGTCTGGCACCAACAACCATGCCACGCTCAAAATTGCTTAAATCACCTTTCTTTCCCATTCTGACATTCAGTTTGGAGTTCAGGAGATTGTCTTGACCAGGAACACACCCCTAAATGCATTGAAGCAACTGCCATGTGATTGGTTGATTAGATAATTGCATTAATGAGAAATTGAACAGGTGTTCCTAATAATCCTTTAGGTGAGTGTATATAAACCTGGTTATTGTGTATTTAAAACATTCAGTTTATAAGTAGGCTACTATTTACAGAAATATTACCAGTTTCATTTAAGGCTGACAAATATGCATCACATTGTTTATTAGTTTATGTTAACACTGTTTTACAAATATATAATGTGTAAATATTATTAGTTCGCTTGTGTACTTACAGTTCAGTGTGTTAGGCTATATACTCAATTTCTTTTTTATTCAATATGTCTATTTTTTTGTATAAAGTTATCTGAAAACAATGTGATGGTAATTTTGCAATGCAAAATTAAATTCTGTTTTATTTATTTTTTCAACAACACTCAATTTAGTTCAGCTTGAGAATAAAACTAAATATGGGGGAGAATAAAACTAAATATAAACAAAATTATGTTTTGTTGTAAAACTTGGATCATCTGTTGTGCTTAACTTGTTTGAATTGCAATTAATTAAATTCCTCTTCCTGTAATTTCAATGCAATTTCAATTCAATTCTCTGCGGGACATGGCCAGTTCAAAAAAATCCAACCATGATTTGAAAGGGAGCCAAAAATGTTACATTCTGCCTTTTCCCAATCATGTTATCTACTATATATGCATTCTGAAATGTTTAATTAATAAAGTGTTTAAATAAGACAAATCTATTTAAGATCGCAATTGTTTCTCCAAAAATCTATTAAATGGAGACCAAATGGTGACGTATACTACGGTCGATTGGTTAATAGATTTTTCTCCTGAGAAAAAAGACCCCAGTAATCTCACATGTGCTTCCTCTGCTCAGATATGACAAAAGCCCTACAAAAGTTGCAAATCTTAATATAATACATTTCTCATCAAAACACTTCCAAGACAAAATTATCTCAACAATGAACCATGTTCATTGAATATCTGATCTAATCTAATCATTGTCTAATTTCTGTCCATTTGTGTTTCCAAAGAATTTCAGGAGATCTAAATGAGACATAAAGGAGAACCTCTGATCAATACCGTTTTCCCATAGGAACTGCTAAGATGCACCATTCCAGCTTAATGTCAGTTTTATCATGTTTAATGCGGACAAACCCAGTTGTCCACAGAGTTGTGCAGTGAAAATGAAGCAGGTTTTTCGGCAAAATGTACAGAGTCTCAGCTGGTTTGCAATGAACAAATCAAACAAAAGTAATTGAAATAGCTTAACACAATAAATGTTTCAAGTAGTTTTCCCAAATTCAAATGAAAATGCAACTTTTAATGACTTCCGCAGTCTTAAAATTATTCAACCCCTTGAATAAATCCCTCACAAATACACAAATCTGCAAAACAGGTGTTGTCTCAAGCACACCTGATGCAACTCATCAAGGGCTTCATTAGTTGCACCAGGTGTGCTTGAGCTAGAACACATGAAATGTCTGAACTGGCTAGGTTTGTTGAGTATCAAGTTTGACTGCATGTTAGAAATATGGCTAAATCAAAAGAATGGCCCAAAAAGTTAAGAGAAGATATCGTCGCCCTTCACAAACAAGGAACGGGATACAAAAAGATAGCGAAGGCACTAAATGTTCATAGAGACACCGTTGGAAGCATAGTTTGCCAGTTCATAGTTAACGGAACAGTGGTTCTTCCACTACTTGGACGTGGCAGAAAAAGTAAGCTATCAACGGCTGCAACCAGATTTCTGAGAAGGCAAATGGAAAGCAAGATGGATTTATTGAAGTATCAGGAAATCCTAGTAACTTCTACGGAAGACTGTATTCTCGTAATTTTGACTTTATTCTCAAACTATTACGACTTTATTCTTGTAATGTTTTAACTTTAATCTCAAAATATTTCGACTTTATTTTCAAAATATTTCGACTTTATTCTCAAAATGCTACGACTTTATTCTCGTAATTTTAGAGAAATTTTGTTTTAAGGATTTTTTCTTTTTACGTTGCAGTTCAGGGTTTTCGTAAAATTTACATATTTTGAAGTTTTATATATATATATATATATATATAAATAAATAAAATGTTATATAATAATAATATATAATGTATATATAATAATTGTTGATACAAGTTCACATGTTAATTAATACTTTAATGAGAGACAAGAAAACATACTGCTAATAAATATATTTGGCTTACTTGGCTTAGGCTGGAACAAGACACTTGACCAGACCAGAAATAACCCCCAGACTTCTTAAATTATTTATATTTTCAAGTTCACTTTTTATAGTTTCTATTTTTTTTTTTTTTGGTCAATGGATGTATTTATCTGCACATGTGTTGGTGTGTAGCTCTTTGACGCCATGCGCACGTCACGATGACGCTGAGCTCTACCTTTTCCTTCACTCTCACCACTGTCTGATCCTTCAGACTTCACGCACAGAGCCGTGACACAACTTGTCAGGATTCAGACTAGACAGACCATTCATAAAACCCCATCAACAACACAACAGCAAGTCAAGCTGGACTCATATCAGCCCACTTCTCCAGTTCATCCTCTTTGACTTACTGTGCGCATTTTTTTCTTGCGGTTTTTCACTTATGTCCCGCAAATCCAGCGATGACTATAATCTGCGTAGTATGAGCAATCTGATGGGCGAGAGGAGGAAGAGAGCGGCGGATGATGGAGAGCGGAGTCTCATCAAGGCTCCGTCCAGCGCGAGCCTCAGCAGCGCCGATCCCTCAGCAGCGTCTCCTGCGCCCGCAGACCTGGAGCGCGCGGCGCGCAAACAGTTCCAGCAGGATGTCACGCCGGGTTTCGTCTACGTGCTGGCCGCGTTCTCCGCTATCGGCGGCTTTCTGTTCGGCTATGACACTGGGGTGGTGTCCGGAGCGATGCTTCTGCTCAAGAGGGACATGAATATAACTGCCCTGTGGCAGGAGCTACTGGTGTCCGGGACTGTTGCCGCTGCGGCGGTGTCCGCGCTGCTCGGCGGGTGTCTCAACGGGTTGTTCGGGCGGCGGGTGTGCATCCTCACGGCTAGCTTTGCCTTCGCCATCGGGGGGATAGTGATGGGATCTGCTCCTAATAAGGAGGCACTGCTGGTTGGACGACTCATAGTGGGACTTGGGCTTGGTAAGTGAGACACACCTGACCGATGGTGATGCATTCAGTGTGCTCTTGTCATCAGAAAAGTTACTATGAGGTTGTTTTGTGTCGTGCTTTTGTATTGTATTTCAATCTTCAGTTGATTTGTGGATAATAAGCAAATGTTACAATAGTTAACATGAAATAACAATGAACAGAACTTCTACAGCATTTATAAATCTCATCCTTTACTAATATCAAATGTTGCCTATGTTAACATCATCAATGCTCTGTGAACTAGTTATTAACTAACATTAACAGACGTTAATAAATGCTGTAAAAATATATTCATTGTTAGTTCATGTTACTTGAGACCTATTGTGAAGTGTTTACTATTTATGTAATTTAAATTTTAAAATGCAATGATTATATCAAACAGATATAAATGTTTAAGGTGATGTAGTTACTGTAGCTACATGTTACTACATGTATTTACTATATGAATAAGTAAATTATGCATAATTACATGGAACTAACCCTAAACCAAAAACCTAACCCTAACAGTAACTCTATATTAAGTACATGTAGTTAATTAATATTACTCAGTACTTATTTGAGTAAGTGCAATATAACCATGTCAACTTAAATTGAAGTGTAACAAATATTACTACATTGTAAAAAAGTGGTCAATATGCAGTTTTTAAAGAGATATTTCTACCTAAGCTCTTAAATAGCCTAAACGTATGTTTATCTTTATGTAGTCAGGTTGATTCAGTCTTAATAAATAGCATTTTGGAATTAACCAAATAAATAACTTTATAAAGTTACCTAACAAAACAGTTTCTGCATTTTTGTTTTTGTTTGTTTGCTTTAAATAAACAGCATTTTTAGAAATCAGCGACAACACCTTTCTCAATAGTTTATGTAATGTATGTCTACAGTGTTCAGCGGTCTAGAAACAAGCATCACAGGAGCACTTTTTGTATTTATTTTGGTATTCATTTGCTTATTAATTTAAACAAATTGTTTGTACTTTGTACCATGCTTTTTCTTTTCTTAAAACATCATACGTCTCAAAAAAAGGCCAAGCCAAGAATGGCAAAATATTTAGTGATCTTTTATTGGTTTTAACCATTTTGATCACAAATCACTGGTCAGGAAATAAGCAAGAATTGCACAAATGCTGTAGATAAATTAACTTAGCACTGAATAGCCTTCCCAATCTTGCAGACAGCTTTTTACAGGAAGAAGAGTCTGTGATGTTCCACTCCATGTTGATGGCTTCAAACAGTTCATGAGTAGTTGAAAAATGTGTCCTAATATATAATATGAGACCAAATATTCACTATATGGTTTTAAATCTGGACTGTGTCCAAGGCCTGATGGACTTGTGCTCAAGCCACTTATTGGTTGAATTTGTGAAGAGTGAAGTGAAGCAGCTCACTAATACACGCAGCTAAAAAGGCTCCACACACAATGACACAGTCTCTTCCTCCATGCGTCACTGTGGTAGAGATGCATTTATTATTATACTTCTCATCATATTTTTGAAGACACCGCTCTGGAGCATCACCATGCAACTCGTGTTTCATTGTGATTCATCACTCCACACACATCTTTCCATATTCTGCCAAAAAACTTCATGTTCTCAATTTACCAATCAGCACAAACACTTCATTACTGTGATCTTCCTTTCTACTCTATACATTTTCTTTCCTACACCCCATGACGCTTTGTGCGAACTATGGGAGTAACTTCCGTTAAAAAGTCAGTGAAAGGTTCGCTCTATGAATGCAATAATAAGCATTTTCAAAAACTGGGTACAATGAGATGACATTATTATATTCAGCCTTCAACCATCGAACATTAAAATGACATAAAAAGTGTAAAAGCATTAACAAATTACTACCACTGTAGTAATATGCATGTCTGCAATATTGAGTTATTAACTAATGTTGAGTTAATCAAAAATGTTCATTAACTTGAACGCTGAGTGAAAATATGTGATTTACGTCATATTGACAGACAATAAATATTGTATTTACCTGCTTTAGAAACGTTCCAGTAAACACTGCTTATAGGAATAAGAAGTGAAAAGGGGGAGACAATTACATTTTAAAGCATCTGTGTGAAACAAACCTGGAAAGAGACATGAGGATTTGGGGAGAAAAATGAGAGATTCATAGTGCATTCCAGTGAATTATTCATGATATGTACTATCAATTCAATCAGGAGATCAGACAACAAATGCATAGTATGTTGTCTTTTTCATACTGTTACAGCGGAATACAAAGACAAAAATGAAAACAATCAGGAGGAAAAGAACGCAGCGACTAAAAAGAGCTCTTGACATAGATATTCTCGTTATACCACCTCACATAAAAATACCAAGCGTTACGTTATTCTCTTTCAGTCTAGACAAGTTAACGTGAAGGAAATTTTTACAGGATTATTTGTAGAGCAACCTTATGAATTGAAATTATTTGTTGCATTATTTTTTGAGTGGAACCTTCCCAAACCGGAAATGCCTCCCATAATCTAAAATGCAGTAGGCTCATTAGGAAAAAGTGGATTGGAGTTTTTGTTTTTCGTCTTTTCGTTGTCATGTGGCCTTGTTGTGAATGACTTTTTTGGATACCTTTGTTCTCTTGCCTCTTTGTAATGAGATGAATAAGAGTGTGTTTCTTTCACATTTCCTTTGTGTCCATTGCTCTATTCAGCGAATCCTTCCAGCTTAGTAAAAAAACAGAGACAGTTCTCTAATGTATTTAGACAACCCGGGATGTGGCCAGTAACATGTCATCTCACAATGGAAGAAATCATGCTAGACCACCATTAAGTTTAGCCCCTTCCTCACCCATGGCCACTACAGTCTGTTATTTTAGCTCTCCTAACCATTGCAACTGATTCCTTCTGCAATGTTCCTTAAGCTTCGAGATGCAGCCCAACCACTTCCCAAGTGGCTAAGGTGGCATATATCATCTCTGCTCTGCCTGGCAAAGCAGTGGGGTTTGAGGGCGGTCCAGTTCTCCAGTCCGCTTTTATCCAACAATTCCGGGAGGTGTCGAGCAACCAATGCGGGACTTACATGCCGGTGAGTAGTTATTGTGTCTGAGACACTCAACCTTACTCGTGGTGGAATATGCACTGTGCTTCTTCACCCTTGTAATGTCTAGCAGTTCGAATGAGCCAGCCCTCCTCACCACGTATCATCAGGAGCTAATTGTCCTGCTTTACAGATCCAGCTCGCATAGTGAATAGTTTTCATTTCGGAAGTCTGCGCTTCAGATGCTTTTCCTGGAGGAGACAATGCAGATCAGTTTCACCTGGCTGACTCTGGAAGTGCAAAGGAGTATACAGGATGAGCGGTTATGTTTATACTTAATGAACACCATTCATTGCTCTACCATCCATACCTCACCCTTCACATTGAGATTACCAATACGGTTCTATCCATACTCCTGCCCTCATATACTCCAGCGCAGCAGGGAACTTCATAGCCAAATCACTACTCTCTACATTTAAAATTCAACTGAAAAAATTCAGCTCCTTCATCAGAAATCCATTGGTTCCAGATTCAATACCCAACAGGATCACTCACCCTCCAACCCAGGGACCTCCACAGATAAACACTCTTAGTGTTGTTAATTACACAGAAGATGTTGTACTGGGACTGCCATGGCTCATTCATCACAATCTGACTCTTTCTTTGGTCCACTTGAGATGTGAGCAGTTTGGGTGAGCAATGTTTTAAAGGTTGCCTGTCCATTCCTGTTTGTCCCACCACCATTGAGAGGCCCTTGATCCTTATAGCATTGACATTCCCCCTAAGAATCAAGCCTTCCTTGAAGTGTTCAGTCCACTCCAAACTGGATCTGCAGAGCGCCTATAACCTCATTCGTAAGAGATGAGATGACTTTACACCTCAAAGTCGAGAAGTGCCAGTTTAACTTTAACTGTCCATTTCCTGGGATATGTCATATTGTTTCAAGCAAAGTGCAAGCTATCACATCCTGGCCTCAACCTTCCACCAAGGAGTAACAATGCTTCCTCAGCTTTACCAACATTTAAAGGCTGTTCATTTATAATTTCAGCTCTCAACAGGGTCCCCATCCTCTATCAACTTGATCCAGAGCTCCTCTTTATCGTTGAAGACGACGTATCTGTTGCCGGGGTTGATGCTATCCTGTCCCTGAGACAGGGAACTCATCCCAAGCTCTATCCCTGTGCTTTTTCTTTCTATTTTTTGTGCTGTTCTCTTCAAATATTGTCCACAGCAGTCCAGAATTATGATATAGATAACTGTAAGCTTCTGGCTATCAAGATGGTTTTATAGGAATGGTGGCACTGGTTTGAGGGCCCTAGCACCTCTTTCAAGTCATCACAGACCAAGACAAGCTTGAGTACCTCAGTTCCACCAAGAGACTGAATCCATGCCACGCTCCCTGGGTACCCTTCTTCAGACCAAACCCACATACCCAATTGCTCATACTTGCAAGAACCACTTTATCGTTATCTCCTGGATTGGCCATGGAGGAGTCACAGAGGTGTTGGCACTGACCCAGAAGATAATGGTGGCCCCATCTCCTACACAACATAACTATATTCTCACATTGTTCCCACATTGAATCTCCAAGGTTCCAACTATTTTTTAAATTATGGATTTTCATAGCTTGACAAAAGTTTTAATGTAAAAAAAAGTAACAAAAATAAATGAAGACAGTTGGTGGGTTGAATGCTGTTTTTATGGTAACATGTGTGTGTGTGTATGTTGACTTTATATTTTTTGGACTATTTAATATCTGTCAGACCTTTTTGCCTTTTGAATAGTGTTTCAATAAATGCACACAGTGGGCTTATTTCAAACGTGTTCAATGTGGTTGATTTTTCTAAAAGATTGTACACTGTCTTTTTAATTGCTTTGCTTAAAGGATACCGAATGAGTCATAGTGTGTGTAAGATCACACGCTTTGATAAAATTTCATGCAGTGCTTCATTGAAAATTCAGAACTATTTTTAACTCAGGCAATTAGTACAGAGTCATAAGGATTCACATGATTTGACTGGGTGAAGACTGACAGAGCTCCACAAGCTCAAGTGGTATTTTTCATTAATGATTCCAAGGTTGGTTCCAAGAATGACCTGAATATCCCATGAGTATTTGGAAAGAGCAATTTAGCCTGATGCTTATTGTCTAGGATTACACAATGTCATTAGGGAAGATTGGTGTTTTCTCAATCCTTACAGTATAATGCCTGGCTGAGTAATGCCATTTTGATTGCTCAAATCCAGATAATTGCCATTCAAGCATTATACTGTGGACCACAATCCATATATTTATAATTTTAAAGGTAGGCTACTATTACTTTAAGTAATACACACACAATACACATTAGGGCAGTGGGGTTGGCGTGTTGTACTTGGGGGTGCCTCTTTTTCCAGTAATCAAACCAACCATCCAGAACACCCTGTTAGTGTTCTAGTAACCACAACACCATGGCAAACAGGCACAACACACTAATATCTTTATTGTCGGCGAGTCTGAAATCGGATAGTCTGAGTAGGTGCTATATTTGAATTTGAATTTACATTGCGGTCGATAAAAAAGTACGCTCTATATAGTATGATTGAATATGGGTAGTATGAATGAAATTCGGACGTACTGCACCCACCATGTTGTTACTGTCACGTGACCTACCAGCATCAGATGTGTCGCTTCACTTCCATTCATGAATCCTCTCCCGTGGCCTCATAGGATAGTAAAGTGTCCATCGAATGTGGGCTTCAGAATCTCGGCAGAAGTAGTAGGTCATCCAGCAACTTTCCGGCTAATGTTTTTTGAAAACTATGTATTCGGACATACTACTCTTTTGGCATACTTTTTTTTGCATGCTATATAGTATGGAAGTATTTGATTTCGGACACTAAGTGTGAGTTTTTGTGTAGTTATCTTTGTATTCATGAAGTATTTTATTTTTCAATTTCTAGTACTATTTGAAAATACTTATAAATACATTGTCTTGTAACTTTTCTGAAAGGTCATTGATCTGATAATTAACCACTGACTTCTGGTTTAAGTGATTGAGCCCAATTACTTCCAGGCTGACCTTTGTGAAAACACAAAACTACTATGGAGCAAAAGGGTCAGTTAAACCATCAAATTAATGACCTTTTCCTCAGCTCATTATGTTTATTTAGCAGAGCTATGACGGCAAAGTACGTGTTTACACTACTGTATATGAGTCATATCATTAATGCAGTGTTCAGAAAGTCAGTCTTAATAGATTTGGGCAATTCCTCACCCTAACAATCCTTCAAACCGGGTGCAGATCTCTGTGCTAATCACAGATGGTGTAAAGTAGAAGTTAATTTGGCTTGGCAATGTCTGAGCCAATGGTGTGATCAGAGAAGTAGCTAAGCTGTTTTGACAATCGTCTGCTGTCTCCATGACTCCTCTACCGCTGTGGAGCGAAAGGCCATTAAAGCGATGGCCTCTCACGTTGAGTGTCTGGGGTAGGCCGTTGAATGAAGTGGGTGTGTTTTTGCTTTAAGACACTCACTGTTGCTAATAATAAGAGACAGCTACAGCTTCAGTCTCACACTAATGAGTCCACTCTCTTGTTTAGCAGCTAAACCAAAAGCAAAAGCATCTACAGTTTTTTAGTGGACATAAACAAGGCACCAAAACAACATAGATTGTCTCCACTTCCTCTGACTGACTGTTACATCATTAGGGCAGAGCTTCAATATTGTTATTGTGATGTATTGTACTCAGGAAATCTGATTTTGAATAATGATATCAGTGGATTGATACTTGCTAAGTATTCCCTAGCGCATTTAAACAGATTTACTGATGGCCATTAATGTTGAAATAAAACACTCACACTGTAACTCTCATGCAATATCAATAACATTGCAAATTGTGATTCAGTTGTTTGTGTTTTCAGTACACATGGATGTTCTAAAGTGAAGTGAGCTGCCTCGCTGTCTACATACTTCTGAAGCAGCTTCCTAACCAAGACAAAACCTCACAAGTGACTAATGATGTTCTACTTCAGGATCTAAACTTTGTTACCGGCAGCATAGTAATAACTCTCTGCAAGATTGAGTTAGCTGATAAGCTTACCATAAGAAAAGCTCGAAAATAGATAGGACACACTTTTTTTGTGAAATTGGTTTATTTGAATGAGCTGGAACAATTTTATTGAAATTTCTTAGTACTGAACTTATTTATCATTTGTGAGTGACACTAAAAGTTAATACTCTATCGTGTTCGGAAATAGCGTTCCATCTACATTAAACCCTACCATAATCCCAGTTAACTAAAGCAAACATGAGATTTAAGCCATTTACTGAAGCAATCATAGCATTTAAGCTCGTTTCTACAAGTCTTTAAGCTCTTTTATTGTGCAATGCTGTACCAGGTAAGCTACCGAACAAGTTTACTAGTAGTTTATGTAATATTTTACAAATCATGCACCATGGTTTTGAAGCGTTTTGAAGTCATAACATAGTATTATGCAAGAAACCACATGAAAATTGTCTTTATTAATCAATAATCTACACTTGTAATCATAATTTGTGTGAATAGAAATAAAAGTTGCTGGTGATATAAGCTGTAAAATGTATGTATAGGCATATCTTTCCAGTGAGCAGGTTGGTTAGGATGCATCCATAGAAGGTAGCTGCTTTTTCAGATTAGGTTTTGGAACATACCATTTGAGACAACTGGGCGAGTTGTGGTTTCATTGGATATGCAAATGATTTGATGTTTTGCCCCTCAATGGCACGTATGAAAAATATCATGCTCCACACCGTCATCTTAGTCATTTTGAATGATCCTTCCATGATCCCACATGTATAAAAAATGAAGGATTGTCTGTGAATAAGCATTGTTGGATAACCTGCATCAAACTACGTGAGAGGAGAATACATCCTTCACTCATGCGAAGTCAGTGTCTTTCAAAACGTAAATAAGATGCCAATAACAGCTGTCTTCTCACAGTATTGATTAACCTCCTTGTGAGGGAAGCAGCGAGGCGTTCCCATGGCAACAGGTGCGTTGTCTGCCGGGCAACGAGAGCGACAGTGAACCGGGGCTATTAATAGACTTTATAGCGAGGGGTTATGTCGTAGAGTAGACCTTGTCAGATTAATGTGGGCATGCATGGACTTTTTGTTTGTTCTCCTGTGTAAATATCATGTGAACACTGGTCCTGCCACACCCCATCACACTTCAATTTCCTTCCCATCCCAGTCTGTTGGAAGCAAATTCACATTTTATGGTGTCCCTGCGATTCCAGAAATCACTTGCTTGTTGAAAATTTGCATAATGTGACACATCTGTGATGTAATTGGTGGGAATGAGAAGGATGTGGCCTGGCTGTGTCATCTCTTGAGCCCCATGTGATTGGCAGGGAACACGGGCACACAAAGCATATTGTTGCATGGTCCTTTGTAGATCTGAGAGACAATGCCAGTGTAATAAGGCTTTCAGTGTTTGGGGATTTATTATGTGGTGCATGTCTGCAGTACTAGATTCGGATTCGAACAGCATTACTGGCATGCATAAACTCACTTTCACATGTTAAATAAAATAACCTTTTTTATTGTGTTTATTTATTTATAATATTTATTTATTTTCTACTTATATATATATTTATACACTACTATACTTTAATGAAAATGTTCACCCAAAAAAATGTCATTTAATGACCCCTATGCCATTCCAAATCCATATTATTATTATTATTGGTTGTGGAACACGATATGAAAATTAAGCTTTTCCCCGTTATGGTTGAATTACAGAAGCTACCAGTTATTTTGCCAAGAGAACTCTTTTTTATTATTTATATACGTGTGTCAGACAAAATCACTGAAATGAATTAGTTAGGAATATACTGGCTATTAGGGCTGGGTAAAAAATATCAATTTCTCGATTTTAATCGATTCTCATTTTTACGAACCGATATCGATTCTTAAATCCCAAGAATCAATTAGGCTAGTCATCCTGTTTTCAGTTGATGAATGGATGGAACATTGTAGCACGCATCCAATAAATCGCAATAATCTTTGTGCTTTGTTACTATTGATATGAAACAAAGTTTCCATTTTCTTTTTCCATAAATACCGTTGTGGCGCTTTGGCATGAGATCGCTATGGCGCAGCCGCGGAGCGCATATGATCTTCCCTTCCGCCTTAATAATACCAGTTACAGCGCAAAATAAACATGAATGAGCATCTGAAAGTGGGTTAAAAGATCCATATCATGTCACATGGAATCGCTCAATCAGTGTTTCAACCGTGGAAAGACATCAGTAAAACAGCTTGTAAACAATGTCATGTAACGCCACATTTACCTCAGAAAAACCATATCCAGTGACCATAAACTCGTTAGTCAGCTAGAAAAATTAACTCTAGAGAGGAGCATTTTGCTAAATATATGCACCATTTTACATATTCATTATAATTTTTAATGTTCTTCAATATTTATTGCATGTTTAAATAAATCTGTCAGGTTTTTATGACAGCCACCATTTAAATGTTTATATTTCATATAACTTTATTATTATAAAAATAAATAAAAGTGTAATTAAAGTGTTTTTTATACAAATCAGTTCATGTTTACCTTCAATAATAGTAGGCTAATGAAGCCTAGTATGCTACAACTGACTCCCATACAGTAGTTTACAGAATTAGTTAAGAGATTTGTTTTCCTTGAGAAAATTTGCCATGTATTGTACCTGATAGCCATGTATTGTACCTGATAGCCATGTATTGTACCTGATATCCAAAATAATCAATATTGAATTGAATCGGAATCGAAATCTAATTGAATTGTGAAATTTGTGTCAATGAAAGTGAATGGAGCTTGGGCTGTCAACCTCAAAAATTATAAAGATTAACTCTAGAATATATAGTGTACAAATAATATGGGATAATATGTACAAAAAATATATAATATGGTGCTTTTTAGGAATGCATGATATATCGGCTACCATATCGGTATTGTCCAATATATATATTTTTGAAATGTTATCGATATATTAAAGCCGATCAGTAATTAATTATTTCCTTCAGCTGAGACACTTCAGATGCGCACTGTTCGCCATGATTGTTTTGAATTGCTTGTAATATGATAGGAATCACTTCAAAACAGGAAAATACAGTTAAGTGCAATATGTAGCGCAAGTCTGTCATGAAGGCTAAATCATTATAACTGTTTGCTTGGGACATGGATTTTAATGGTGAGACTTTTGTTTTTGTAATCAGGCTCTCAAAAATGATATACAAACTTGGATTTAGATTTATCAGCCAATATAGCCCGCTGTGAGTTTGTAGCAGCAGGTTGAGTGAAGGATTGAATTTTCATTTTTGGGTGACTCATTCCCAAGCGTTTGTGCTTTGGGCACTATATTTTCTAACCACAAGATAGATTTCGAAAGCAAACCTTTGTAATAAAAGACAAAAGGGTGCAAGAAAATTCATTTTCCGTTGTGCTTATCCATGTTTTTGACTTCTTCCATCCATTCCATACAGCATACTCTAATGTTGAAATTATTTTCTATGTAATACTATGTAGGGTACAACGGGGCTTAAGTAAAATGCTTAAAAATTAATATAGATTTACAGTGACAATAAATTTTATTTTATTATATGATTAATATAATATTTTTAAATATGATGGATTCTTTATAAATATGGTGATTATCTCTAAAGTGGACACCCAAGTTATGTTATTTACCATCTGAATCTAACCATGTCATGTCAACAAATGGAAAAGTCAGACGGCTGTTTATCATCATGTTAATTATTGTGATTTTCGCCCAACAGCATTTGTTACTTAAACCTACAACATTTAAAAAAAACATCAATTAGATCAAATTACCACAGAATCAACGTCGAGGATCAGCCAAATTTCCACGTGCATCTTGAAAAGTTTAATGTTTTGGAAAGTTTTGTGCCATCTAGGAAAATCAAATCAAAGGCACATTTTACCCCGGTGCGTATTTAGCCATGTTGTACCCTATATAATAACTCTTTATCATGTCAACAGAGGCACTACAATTTCATTATCTTTAATTGATATTTCAAAACTGTTACTGTTCATGTCCACCATCATCCGCACAAAAAAACAAACAAAAAACAGCTGGAACAACATACTGCACTGTAATGTCTTCTAATTAGTTTCACATCTGTGGAATGTGAGCAGCTAATGGAAATGTGCCAAACCAAATGGGAAATAGCCTATATTTGACTGCTATATATACATCCGTCCAGGTATTGGGTCCATGACCATTCCTGTGTACATCGCTGAAACATCGCCACCCCACCTGAGAGGACGCCTGGTCACCATCAACACACTGTTCATCACAGCGGGCCAATTCATAGCCAGCCTTATCGATGGGGCCTTCAGCTACATGCAACATGGAGGCTGGAGGTAGGAACATCAAGTCTTTGGGTTTTAATGGCAGAATTTGTATTGTTTCTTTTCTGTGGTGTCACATGCGGAACAATGCAATGACCTTATTTTTTTTTAATTTTGAGAGTTAGTATTGAATGATTTCTATGATGTTCACAATATATAGCGCCATGGCAAAATAAATGACTGAGATGTAACCTTGAAGTCTGAATTGAGTGTGATGAGAGAATGAATTCACTGTGTGGATTTGTCTACCTCTGTGTGATGTGAAAGTCAACTCTACTGGAAAGAATCGTCCTGTAGGGCAGATCCTGTAAATCATTTCATTCTCACTCTCTGTAGCTTGTCATAATAAACCCTCAAAACAAAACAAAATAAATGTTACACCAGCAAATATCCCCCTCACAATGTGTAGCTGTTGCTCTGGGAAAGAAAATGTAAAAGAAAATGTGTACTTGATGGAAATGTTGCCATGCATTTACTTTTATCTTCCCCATCATCAAAACCACAAATCGCTCTATGTAAATGAGGGGATTACTGAATAACTAACTCATTCTCATGATAATTTGCAGTAAATAATGATTCAAAGGATGGTTAGGTTCATACAAAAAGTTATGACTGTTTTTGCTTAATTTATTTTATTACAGCCATTAAGTTTGATGTTTAGATCGCATGGTTAGGTTTAGTATGATATACAAACTATTCCCTTATCTTGTGGAAGTTATGACAGGTTGGCTTAACTGGCAGATATTTCTGGTAAAAATCTAAAATGTGATTAATTTTCTCAGAAATATTAAGCACAAGCCTATCTGTTTGTCTCCACACTCTGTACAAATTTTATTTCAGTCTAAGATTTTAGTAAAATATGGGTAACACTTTACAATAAGGGTTCTTTTGTTAACATTAGTTACAGTACATTAGTTAATTTGAACTAACAATGAACAATACAGAATTTATGAATCTTAATTCAAGTTAATTTCAACATTTACTAGTACATGATGCATCAAAATGTGCGTCTATTAACAGTAATTAATGCACTATGAACTGACATGCGTGAACATTTTAGGGTTAATGTTAATAAACACTGGAAAATGTATGTCTCATTGTTAGTTCATGTTAACTACATGTGTATATATATACACACACACATATATATATATATATATATATATATATATATATATAGGCCTAATGTATAAAATCTGGTCATATTATATGTACAAGTATGTATTTATTCTTAAAACAAGAAAACACAATTTCTGGTTACACTTTAGACGTTCTATTAACTATAAGTAACTTTGCAACTTCATGTTAAAGAACCAACTCTGAACTATTAGAAACTACATGTCAACTAACTCTCATTAGACTATTAGTAGACTGTTAGGTTAGGGTTAGTAGAATAAGTTGACATTTACTTGCAAAGTTGCTTATAGTCAGTAGATTGTCTGTTTTGGGAGCATCAAAATAAAGAGTTGACATGTTGACGTGTAGTTGACATGTAGTTTGCTTATAATTAGTAAAATGTCTAAAGTGGATTTGTCAAAGGAATGCTTTTTTTTTAGTTCACACCATTAAGCCTATACCATTAACGTCATGTTCTGTTCACATCAGATGTAGTTTTAAAAATAAACTAGCAACAAAGCGTAGGCACCATGTATCTTTCAGCAGCTGAGGATAAGTGACTATGAGACAGAAACAAAGATGTCTTCATCAATCAATTAATGACTTTTTTTTCATTTGTGTAGGTATATGCTGGGTCTGTCAGTGGTCCCTGCATTGTTGCAGTTCCTAGGGTTCCTCTTCCTACCAGAGAGTCCTCGCTGGCTCATCCAGAAAGGTCTTACCCAAAAGGCCCGGCGCGTGCTCAGTCAAATCCGTGGCAACCAGAACATTGACGAGGAGTATGATACTATCAAAAGCAGCATTGAAGAGGAGGAAAAGGACTGTGGAGGAGGTGAGAAAATATAGTCTTGCAAACACTCACAGATGCAAGTAGCTCAAAGAAACACAAATATAGTCTCAGTTCACTGGTTTCATTAAATGAAGTACTCAAGTGCACAAGAGAACACCATGTGGATATTGGCAAACTTAAGAAGCTTTCGCGTTTTCACAGATTTGCTGCATAAATGAGCCCGGAAGTCATTCGTTTTAAATGGGAATTGGTGAATTGAGATGAAATGAGTATCGGACACTGCTACAAATGCGGCAAACTTGCGGTGACCAATAGGGATGGTCAACAAGTCTAGAACTAGAACTAGTCATTAGACTGATTCAAACCGATTACTAATGAGTTGAGTCTTTTTAACCAATTAATATAAAAATAACTAACCCATAAGGCTTATTTGTTAAGTATTTTGCAGTAGCACTGTATATTCAGTAGTGACGCAGTCCCAGAATTCTGCTACAGCAAGGTGTCTAATTCTACTCCTGGAGGTCCACTTTCCTGCAGAATTTAGCTATGCTTAACACACCTGGAAGTTTCTGGTGATCCTGAAGACCTTGATTAGTTCAGATGGTTCAGATGTATTTAGTTGGGGCCAGAGCTAAACACTGCTGGAAGGTGGCCCTCCAAAAGAAGAGTTGGACACTCCTGTGTTACCGAGTATTTTGGTAAAATGTTCCAAGTGCAATGGTCAAAGAATGCTGATCAAGGGCAGTTAACGGATCTATGATTTATGTCTGATAGCAGTTAAGTAGGAACACCTACTAGCAACAAACAGTACAAAATCTTGGCAACCTCAGTATCATTACATTTTTATCCTTATGAAAGCAACAAGAACAACAAATCAAAGTAATCGAAGCTGTGGCAGCAAGTCTCACAGAATCAGAAAACCTTGGGAAATGTCAAGAGTCAAGGGACAAGAGGATATTGGAAAGTGGATTAGTTCTGTCCTTAATTACCTCTGATTCAGAGGTAACTGGCTGAAGAGGATTTTACATCCTACTTTTCTCTGCAGAAATGAAGGTGAAGGAGCCCTTTAGAGTTTTCAAGCTCTATCCAGAACAACAGTCCTATTGTGGCACATTCGAAAATGCCTTTTTGCACGTTTATATCTGCTACAGTCCAGGAGGTAACCTGGTGGAGATTAATGGAAATGAAAGGGGAACAAATGTTTCTTAATGCCGAACAGTACATGCAGGGCACACCAGCAATAAAAAAACCCAAAGGCGCCACAGGTGTTCATGAACCAAAATTCATTAGAGTCAACCTATAATAGTCAAATGCAATGGAAGGCAACATTACCAGCAATTCAACGGCACAGCAGGGCAGAAACAACTACTGAATAGCACATGTACTTGAACAGCATGTTTCACCCAAGCAAATATAATTCGGCCATAGATGGAGCCAATTACTAACAATGGGAAGTCACCCACCCCCTAACCAGCCCTTATACAACCTTGTTTACTAACCAATCACATGTCAGTCATAGTCTCCCAGGCCTTATTGCCACTTTAGAACATCTAAATATGATTGACACTTTGCTATGGGACAGGTTTCTGACCTCAGACAAGTCATTGTGAAACCAAGCCGAAGACCCTATGGACATTATGGTGATTACACCTTTGACAGAAACACATATATTTTCTGGTTCTGCAGCTGTGATAGTGTTGATCTCATGCTTTCATCACTCAAATGTGAAAGGTCACTGTTCATGGGTTTCAAATGGGCAAATGTCAATTACTGTGACAGTAGGTAGTAGTTACAGGAGCTGAAGTGAAGCAATTGCAGTGATTGTTCTTAAAGGGTTAGTTCACCCAAAAATGAAAATTCTGTCAGTAATTACTCACCCTCATGTTGTTCCAACCCCGTAAGACCTTCGTTCATCTTCGGAACACAAATTAAGATATTTTTGATTAAATCTGAGAGCTGGATCATAGGCTTCTAAAGACGTTATAACTTGCTGGCCCAGAAAATGCATTAAAGACATTGTTAATATAGTCCAAGTGACTACAGTGGCTCAATCTTAAGTTTATAAAGCGACAAGAATACTTTTTGCGCAAAAACAAACAAAAATAACAACTTTATTCCACTATTCATTTCCTTCTCTCTGGGCCTCGAGTTTTTTCATGTAGTGTTTTAGCGCAGCGCGTCTGTGTTGTACGTCACCACGTAGGCTCACTATTGGCCGACGCTGGTCATGTGTGTGATGCATGTGACGTACAACACAGACGCGCTGCGCTAAAACACTGCGTGATATATATATATATATATAAAACGTCTTTAAAAGCCTATGGAGGAGTGCTCCAGCGCTCAGATTTAATCAAAAATATCTTAATTTGTGTTCCGAAGATGAACGAAGGTCTTACGGGGTTGGAACAACATGAGGGTGAGTAATTACTGACAGAATTTTCATTTTTGGGTGAACTAACCCTTTAAGGGGTGTTTGGAGCAGAGGTCGCGTTAAATGAAAAATTTCCATCATTGACATCTGAAGGCCGTCCGTCATTTTGACAGATTACACTGAGGGTGATCTATTGTGGTGTTTCTCAACTGGTGGGTCGCGGAATGTGTAGTCAAGAAAACAACAACAAACGTAATTTTACGTTTTTTTATGATACAAATACAATACTTTTATTTTGAAAGACGTGCGTGAAAGCTAAAGCTTGTCAACAGCTTTAGCTTTCACGCACATCTTTCAAAATAAAAAGTAAAAATAAAATCTTCTGTCAGATGCGGTTTTAAGTTGTAGTTTTGCCTGAAAACACCGCTTTGTCAATATTCAGTATCTGCTGTCAGATGAGATGTTGTCAGGCTAAATGTCAGTGTCATTACTACAATGTTATTTTCATAACTTGTTAGGAAATAAAGTCTCTCACTTCAGAAAAACGAACTTTTCTGTCCTGTCAGTTGTTATACTGTGCTTGCAGCGGCAGCGCACACTGTAAATCACTTTATTATTAAAGGGGGGGGTGAAACACTCTTAAGTACCTACTGTATAGAGTAGTATTGCATCCTTCATATCAGTTTTATTATATTTATAAAAGAAAGATAGGCTGTACCGAGTCTTTCCGGAAAAAAATGAGCGGCTGGAGGCGTGCCGTGTGGGCGGTGCGTACGCACCGATAGCTAACAACACACAGACATTTGAAGCAGTTTTACTCACCGCCTGCAGTTCCAACGCACGACTGTGAACCTTTATCGTTGGGACTGCTCCATCCTTAAGCATTAGATGATCTGCAAATCCGGCGTCGAACTGGGCCTTGTTTATGTGACCTGTGACTGCAGCGAGCACAGCGCTTTGATGGGCGTACTGCTTTCGCTCTCTCGCTCTGGTCTACGGGTGCGCGCACGCCCTTCCGGGAGAAGTGCCCTTAGGACCCGTATAAGGAAATTCCGCCCCATCTGACGTCACACATGCCCATACTCGAAAAAAACTTTCCGAAACTTGTGACAAACCGGAAGGAGTATTTTTGGCACAGAAATACTCCATCAAACGTACAACTTAATTTTTGAAACTTTGTCCATGTTTAGCATGGGAATCCAACTCTTTAACAGTGTAAAAAACTCAGTATGCATGAAATAGCATTTCACCCCCCCTTTAATAAAGCGGAAAAGAAACTATGAGCATGCAACATTGTTGTCAATTAGTAAGTCAGTTTGGAGAGACAGTGGTTTGCAGAAACTAAAAGTCATTCATTTACTTTTAGAATTGGCTAATTTTTGTAAGTAACAAGAGTAAGAGTTCAACCAAAGTCCCAAAGTCAGTTCATGCTGTGGCCACATTTGCATGCCCTATTTTCAGCATTTCTGGTCACCAGCATAAGGTATGTTTTGCAAGCTGGGACCAGCATGGGATGCTGGTTGCTGTTTGCTGGTCCCAAGCATGGGAAGCGGGAGTGCTGGTGGTCCAGCTACACCAGCTCATTCTTGCTTGAGAACAGCATGCTGGTCCACCAGCTAGACCAGCACTATACCACCAGCATTAACCAGCCTGGACTAAAATGGAATTTATGCATGTTTCAACAGGGATCGACAGGGAGTGTGTGTACAAAGGGCATGTTTCAGTACACTGACTGTTTCTATGGGAACAGCAGTTGCAGTGATGTGATGACTTTACCAATTAGTGGTTGGATCTTTAATTTAGAGGGCGGGATTTAATTCTCTCGTTAAACCAAGCACCATCTTGGTATATATATTCCTTGGTTCAACAAAGAGTTTAGATGCAAAAGCCTCTAAACGCTATCTCCGTCAAAAATTCGATAATGATATTGAGCGAATGCTCTCCTCATCAAATACTTTAGTTTAAAATCTGTTAAAGTCCGGTTCGTTGGCAGAAACCGCTAAACGCCACATCCCTTTTGTCAGTAAAAGCCTCCAAGTCCACAGAGGATCCAATCGGAAGATATACATCAAATCATTTGATTTCAAGATGGATGACGGCGTGCGCATGAGCCGGCTTTCAACTGCAGAGCTGCAAGTTTTTATCATGTTTTGTCCATCGTTACAGTGGCAATGACAGGATTTTGCGAGTAGCAAGTAAACACAACAGTGTTCCTTGTGCTGCTGTAAAACTGACGTGGAAACGGATGTGGAAGTCACTTGCATCACAGCTCCCCCTACTGTGTGGATTAGTTTCTTCATTGTTACATTTTGAATTCTGCTTTCATCATTTGCAATCTTTACAGTTGCATTTTTAGTAATTTTGTCTTGTTTTCCAACTATGTCTTGTTGTCCAAAGAGGTGGTCTTAGAGGTTTTTGTGAAGGAAAAAAAAAGTGCACATGGACTTACCTGGTTTTGCAGCAAAATTCTGTCAAATTTGTTAAATACCAATTAATTGACTAAAGTGACATTTTTGAAAGTAAGCCATTTCAATAACTGACTAATAACCTTTTCATTGCCATTAAGGTGAAATTACTGAACCTAAAGATAGGAGCCTGGTTAAAAAAATTATAATAAAAAAAAATGATGTTGGTGGTCTAGCTGGTGGACCAGCACACCCGCTTCCCATGCTGGGGACCAGCAAACTAACATACCTTATGCCTGTTAATCCCACAATCCTCTGCACAAGCCTGCCACTCAACTCCCACAGAGAAAACACCTGCCCAGCCCCGCTCACTCCACACCTGTGGACAGTAAAAGTGATATCAGCGGTAACAGTTTGCTTGCACCACATCATTTCAGTGGTGAGAATATATTTGCATTACAATCATGACGCATTGTCCTTCTGTGCGGATTGGATGTTGTTCTGTTTTTGTTTGTCGTCTTGTTTGTTTTGATTGTTCCTGATGTGAAACACATCAGGACTAATAGAAAAGGAAATGGTAGATGTGGAGAGGATCAAGGGAAATGTAATGAGAAATCGTCTAAATGAGGTGACACTGTTAAACCTGCCATCTGGTATCGCAAAGATGGAGACAGCTAAAATGAAACATCACACATCAAGCGAGAGAAGTGAATCAGCGAGAGGAATGATAAATGTAAGACCTTTTAAAACAGTTTCCTTAGCCTTTTTAATAAAATCATATTGATTTGTAAGGATACAATTAAGCAATATTACACTCACACTTGTGTTGTTGTAGGCTACTGAATATTTGGGGCTGTTTTGGGTGCCTGAAGATGCAAACTTTTGAAAACGGGCTTCAAAGTGTAAAACGGTCTCCGTGTAAACAACAAAAATGCTAATCTCTGTAGACGATGACCTCATGCACATGTGTATTACGTGTTCAGTCTATAGTGTTTTATCGCCATCTAATGGCCTGGCAGCAGAATACAGCGTTTTTAGTCGTTTTCGCGGATCCGTGTGAATGGGGATAGTTTTGACAATGGTGTCGTCTGTACGCGGAAAACTCAAGGAAAAACTATCAGTTTTAAGCATTTCGTTGTCGTGTAAATGTACCCTTAGCCTGGCCATGCTAAAGCTCCAATTTGGCTTACTGGGAAAATGTGACTATGATAACATTACTGCAAAATGATTTTATGAAGTTGCTTCTTGCACATTTTGTGACGTGGTAAAGTAAAAAACGTGTTCAGTTTTATCTGAAACATATGAACGCAAAGTTTTATGATGTATTTGTTGTACGTAGCGACTAAAAGGCTAATGCTCAATCATGTTTGAAAATAATGAACCACCTATACCTAACCGATAGTGATTACAAATACAAACATGAGAAAAAATGCATTTTCTGAAGAAACCATGCCATTTTAGCTTGCTTTGACAAGTCTTTGTCTTGACACGTTTCACAGGACTCAAGAACTCTGCATAGGGCAAGTACAATGAGATGAGCTACTGATCAAGTTTACAATGGCAGAAAGGCCATACTTATGAAGCTGTTAATGCGAAAATCTAAATATATGAGAATACAAATCATGCACTGTGGTAAAAGTGTTATTAATCGATAATCTGCCCCTTTATCATAATTTGTGTGAACAGAAATACAATTTGTAAGTGTTTTACTGGTGTTCATTTCAACTGGAAACTGCAGTGAACTGTGTGAATAGGCACATTTTTTGGAGTTTTGCAAAAATGTAGGTAGAGGCATGGTTCTCCAATGAGTAAGAAATATAGGGAGTATTAACGACACCCTGAATGAATAATTCAGAGATTTCATGAAACTCTTATGGAGCTCATGCCTCTAGGAAATTTGGTTAGATATACACATGGAAATACATGTTCAGCAGCACATATTAAATTTGAATAAATTAACGAATGATAATGTGTATTTATGTGTGTAGATGTGTTTTTTCTTGATTTGTATAACTGTACATCTTGTACAGTGTGCTTTTATGCACGGTGTTACACCTTTTTAACACCTTGCAACTAAACGTCTGCTTTCATCTCCAGACTTCATTATCCCCTAAGTGGCAAGATTTGCAAGTCTTATTTATAACATGACAAATTGAATATTACAATGCTGAAGGTGTTGTCTTTTACTTCAGTAGTCAGAGTTGAAAAAAAGCAATATATATATATATATATATATATATATATATATATATATATTGTCCTGAAAGTAATGAGAATTTCCAGTGCATTGTGCAGTCTAATTTCACATTTAGACTGAAATTATCTAAATTGAGCTGTATATTTAAAAATATTATTATTTTAAATATACAGAATTCAATAATATTTTCACTCTATTTGCATAATTTTACTAAATTCCCCCACATATTACATGTGTCGTATTTCATCTCAAACATGCTCTTTTCAGACACTGTTGTCTCTTTGGTAAGTAAACTTAACTTACATAATAATAATAATAATAATAATAATAATAATAATAAGAAGAAGAAGAAGAAGAAGAAGAAGAGGTTAGTGTGGTGGAAATGACCTCCAGTCCTATTTTTCTGAAAGACTGATACACATTTTCACAAAATAAGTATTGAAATGACCTATTTTTATACATAAAAGACACAAGTAAATGATTAAAAAAAAAAAAAAAATTGTAGACTGAATAAAATATATTTCACATAGTTAGCTATAAACATCTTAATAGTTCAGCATGATTCTCTTCAAAATGTTCCTCCCTCATTAAAATAGTTGACCTGAATTAGAAAACTGAAGGTATGTTTAAATTACAACGATGTACTAAAAACTGAAAAGTTTGCGTTTTTCATGTACAGGCTACAACCTAATCCCTGTTCACACGGATCTGCGAAAACAACTATATTAGTCATGCCAGGCCAGTAGTTGGCGATGTCACTTTGTAATGAAACACTACGCGCCTATAGACTGAATACGTAATATGCTTGCGCATGACGTCACTGTTATTAAAAATTCACATTTTTGTAGTTTACATGGAGACGATAACGGTATCATTTTCAGAAACTTGCACCTTGAAACATGTTTTCAAAAGATTGCCGTCTAAATGACCATCCAAAAGCTATAAAAAAAAATCAGTTTTTAGTTGAAAATGGTGTCATGTAAACACCCCCCTTCCCCATCCCCCGCTCCCCCAACTATATAATGTCAACTATAGCGCCCCTTGTGGCAATACTGAGAATGCAACATGTATTTCCAGTGGATTGTAAACAGCACATTCCGTATTTTCACATTTCATAACTCTTGCTTGTGTAACTAAAAGTGTTTTCATTCATGTACTAGCCTAGTTTTCAGGCCTATGGTCAAAATAGCTCTTTTTTTAAGTGTGCAAAAAGCCTTTCAGACAAATTTTCTGTAAATGCATGACTCATTTTTGTTTATTTTGTGTATGGGTGTATTAAACTGTATGTTTGTTTGTTCTGATACAATCATAGTGATCGTATCATAGAGCGAGGCATTGAAAATAACCTATATTATCCTTTGATAAAGCATAATGTAAGAAGATTGGATCTCAGGCTTTTAGTGCATAATATTAACAAGACCAGAGAGCATTAGAACATAATGATCTATTCAGGAGTTCTGTGATGTTTGCCATGTTATGTTCATTCAACATACAGTCTGTAGCTTTTATAATATAATGCTCTCAGTTAAAATATACAGTTAATCTTTTGCAACCTTTGTGTAGATGTTTCCCAAATGAGAAGGAACAGAGACTACAGGTATGACAAATCGTGCTGAAATCTCTTATCTGCCATATCTAACTGGACACACAAACATACACACACACACAGCAGGCGAAAACTGTCACAATGATGATGCCTTACAACAGGGATAGGCAACTCCGGTCCTGGAGGGCCACTGTCCTGCAGAGTTTAGCTCCAACCCTAATTAAACACACCTGAACAAGGCAATCAATCTTTTCAGGATTACTAGATAGATACAGGCAGGTGAGTTTTTATCAGGGCTAAAGCTAAACTCTGCAGGACAGTGGCCCTCCAGGACCGGAGTTGCCTATCCCTGCCTTACAATATGAGATGTGCTTCTCATTGCAAATTCTGCCATTTTGGTGACATTTATGAGGATTGCGGGAACAGTCGCTTAGAACAATGTCCCAGAAATCTTGAATAATTTGAGCTTTTTCAAGCACGCTCAATAGAAGAGAGGCTTTTCATGCATTTTCATACAGTTCACACATAATAGCTGATGATGTTATTAGAAAGCTCTGTGGATTTGGACTCTTGGTCTGAAAAGAGCTCTAGGAAGTGAAATGTTAGTGAATACATGCTGATAAAAGTGCGAGAAAACATTGAAATATTGTTTAGATTAGGAAAATATGTCCCCAGATACTGTATTTAAAACCCCATGAAATGATTTTAATGCAATTTTGTTATTTCTAAATCATTTGATTTGATTGTGTCTTTAAGACTATGTGAACTAGGAATGTTAGTAGTATAGTAATCATACAAACGCCTTCAATTATTGAAATTCAGTTTTGTCAGCTTTAGTCATTTTTAAATGTTTTTTGGGTGATCTCAGTGAAATAATCTGTTAAATAAGCAGCTGGTGTCTCGCTCTAAAATTAAAGCCATTTATGATGTGCTTTTGTGTAAATCGTGTTTCCAATGACAACAGCACTGAGATCAGGTGATATTCAGCGGCCCTGGTATCTGTCTCAAGAGGGTAAATGGGAGCGAGTTTAAGCCAGGGGAGACAGACAGTTGTGTAAAGTGTATTTGTCCCTTATGTTCTCCTGTCATCTGTGAAAACATAATTTTCCATCATTCTGTGGGATATTGTCAGGCTGGAATGTGCTGTTGACCTATTGCTTTACACAATATCAAACCACTGAAAGAAATTGCCATTTTGTTCTTCTCTTGCCCTTAAACGTTTGATTTTGAGGAGATAGAATGTCCTTTATGATTGTATATGATTGTAAAGCGTTTTGGATATACAGTAGTACTTAGTAAAGCACTGGATAAAATGCCTCATTCATTCATTCTTTAAACCTTTTTATGAGTAAATATCTTTTAGATTGCTTTGTCATCTCTCTAGTTTATTATTATTATTATTATGACATGTGTACTTGATCTTGTTTAGGTGTGTCTGTGTCTTCATAAATCATTTCATTAAAGGAATATTTGTATTCAGATTTGATTTTGTCTTCAAGTATTGATTGGATCGTAGGAAGTTGGGCGTTGCTAACTAAATGGAGGCAGATCTAAATGTCAGTTTGCAGTCAGTTGTGAAGGATATTTAGTCCAACCCTCGGCCGAGGGGCACGTCATGAAGAGAACAGATATCGTTTTGAGGGGAAGGGGAGGTTAACATTTTTGATGAAAGATTACAAGTATATGATTTTTTATTTTATTTTTAAATGATGTGCACGGATAAATATGTTATGTCTATTTCTGGGTTTGTGTTTTGTTTGAGTTGTTAGCCTGTTAGTTTTGCACTGTTCCAAGTTTACTTCATGTGTCTTACCGGTGTGTAGTTAATTAACTTGTTTTTTTCCCTAGTGATTACCATCACTCACAATATAAAAATTCCCTCCATCACACATTATACCAAAATCCACTTGAAGTTTGAATTCAGGACATGTGATAAATGTTTTACAGAATTTCTGAATTGCTAAAATTTCACGAAACCATCACCCACTTTGTCAAAACCTTAAACACAAAACCAAATCTTCAAACTACTGTATATTCAGAGAACTGGCTCTTCTGGCAAAATCAAACAATTGCCTTAAAACCATTTTATCTGTGCTCAAAATCAAACAATATATTGTAACAAAGTAAACAAATTTTGTAATTATGTAAAAAAGTATAGTAATCACAGCTTACAGTAGTAAGGTGAATATATTGTAAACTGTATGTACTGCAAGTGTAGTATTGTACTGAATCTTGTATAGTATTGAATGTCTATACAATACTACATACTACTATATTAAAGTGAATGTCTATACAATCACCTAAATATGTAAACTGTATGAAGCTTTAGAGATTATGTTTTATGCTAGTAATCTGCTCTCACAATGTCAACTGTTTTAACATTGGGTGGTCATGTCTCTAACTTCACGGCATATCTGTAATTAAAGAGAGATGGAAAAAGTGTAAAAGAACAAGAGAGAACCTCTATTCTCCTGTAGGATTTTTCTTGGCATATTAATATTAAATGAAAGTCAGAGTACAGCAGAAGCTTGATCATATTCCAGGCTGCTGCAGTTTTCAGCAAACCTCTTCCGACTTTTACCAATAAAGAGTCTTGCATGTACTAATCACCTCATCAACTCTGCGCACACACACACACACACACACACACACACGCACACACACAGACACTCACACACACACACAGACACAGACATACACACACACACACACACACACACACACAGACACACATAGACACACATTCAGTGTCTGGTCTCGTCTCTACCATCGTTTGGCTCATGACTTACTTGAAGTATACACACCTCTGTGTCCAATTCACCAGTCTGTTCAAGTGAGAGAAATTCACCAGTCTGTTCCTGTGAGAGAGAATTCACCAGTCTGTTCCTGTGAGAGAAATTTACCAATCTGCTTCAGTGAGAGAAATTCCCCAGTCTGTTCCAGTGAGTCATCTTCCGCCGTCTTTTCCACTGGGAGAAACTCCCCAGTCTGTTCCAGTGAGAGATTTTCCTGCAGGCATGAAAACAGGTCAGGGGTAAAAAAGGTGAGAAGGATGCGGCATATACCCCCCCCCCCCCCCAAAAAAAATAAATAAATAAATAAATACATAAATAAATAAATAAATAAATGTAATGAGTAGGAACGCGGAGAGTTAACACGGACAGCTGAAATAAGTACAAAATTCTCATTTATTAACCCTTGTGCATCGTTTAAATTTACAACCTTTCGTTATGTTTGTGGCTGAAAACAGCCACTACTTTAAACTGCTGTAAAAATGTATCAGATAAATATTTGTTTCAAATTTTTTTGCATAAATCTATTAATCAGCCTCAGTCCTGCTCAAAAATACTAAATGTTTAAAAAAAATTCAGGATTTTAACTCTTTAATTGCCAAATTCGTAAATGATGTCACTGATTTGGGAAAAAAAAACACACAAAATGACTAATTTTCAATATAAAATGTGATTGTGGACTGGATTTTTTTTTACCTTTTATCACAGTCTTGGACATGTCAAAGATTAGAAACAACATTAGTTTTGATGCATTGTTAGTTTTTGTGCAGCATCAGATTTTAACTTTTTCTCCCTCATATACTGTTTGTGGCTGTTTTTGCCCCATTGACTTCCATTATAACCACATTTTTTGATTGCAAAGCCATGACACCATATAATCATGCATTTTTGATTGTTGGTGGTTTTCCCTGTTGGGAAGAGGTAAAATTTGTAATTTTTACTGTTGATAACCAGGTGGAACCATTAACCCTTTAGATAGGCCTGTGCAAAAAAAAAGCTTAGTTTCTGGCTTTTACATGGAGTGTATATGGAGTATAATAGCATAATAAAGTGTGTGTGTGTGTGTGTGTGTGTGTGTATGTCAGTGTGTGTGTGTGTGTGTGTACTCACCTTGATGCGTCTGAGAAAATCAAAATATGCACCTCAGCTCTCAGAACTACATGGAGTAAACAAAAACAAAGTAAGTGTATTTATGCATCTGCTGCCTTTTGATGGTGAGAAATGCAGACTAAACAAATACAAAGCAAGTGGATTTAAACACTTGCATGCAAGCCTGCTGGTCATTTGATGGTGAGAAGAGCAGCAAGCAACATGAGAAAGGGCTTGACTTGTAGTGAAGTTTCAGAGATGATTATGCAGCCTGACCCCTCCAGCGAGCTGCACGATGTATCGTCTTCTCCCTCTGACACCACAGACTCAGGAGAGTCAGATCCTGATTTGGATGTGGCACCCTCATCATCCTCTCTAGCTTCCACTGAAGGCGAGGAGGATTCGGAGGATCCTGGATCTGGGTGGATTGGGAGAAATGGCGAAGTGTGGTTTTCAGTCAACTCCCTTTCTTCAGCCTGTCAGAGGCGTGACTCCAGGGCCGACGCGCTATGCCATCGCAAGGATCTAGAACATGAATTCTGTGTTCAACGGATTCGTTTTTTTACTGAGGAGATGATTGACCTCATTGTCAGCATGACCAACCTCCATGGGCGCCGCACAATGAGAAACGGGGTGGACTCCACAGATCTCCGTGCCTACATGGGGGCTACTGATTTTGGCTGGCGTCTACAGGTCCAGAGGGGAGTCCACACGTTGCCTGTGGGATCATCGCCTTCCCCTCCTATTTTTACTCCGTAAAAGACAGATTGAACACAGAATCCATGTTCTGGACGCTTGCGATGGCATAGCACGTCGGCCCTGGAGTCACGGGAGTTGGCAGGCTGAAGAAAGGGAGTTGTCTCCGCGTTGGTGGAAAACCACACTTCGCCATTTCTCCCAATCCACCCAGATCCAGGATCCTCCGAATCCTCCTCGCCTTCAGTGGAAGCTAGAGAGGATGATGAGGGTGCCACATCCAAATCAGGATCTGACTCTCCTGAGTCTGTGGTGTCAGAGGGAGAAGACGATACATCGTGCAGCTCGCTGGAGGGGTCAGGCTGCATAATCATCTCTGAAACTTCACTACAAGTCAAGCCCTTTCTCATGTTGCTTGCTGCTCTTCTCACCATCAAATGACCAGTAGGCTTGCATGCAAGTGTTTAAATCCACTTGCTTTGTATTTGTTTAGTCTGCATTTCTCACCATCAAAAGGCAGCAGATGCATAAATACACTTACTTTGTTTTTGTTTACTCCATGTAGTTCTGAGAGCTGAGGTGCATATTTTGATTTTCTCAGACGCATCAAGGTGAGTACACACACACACACACACACACACACACACACACACACACACACACACACACACACACACACACACACTTTATTATGCTATTATACTCCATATACACTTCATATAACTCCATGTAAAAGCCAGAAACTAAGCTTTTTTTTGCACAGGCCTATCGAAAGGGTTAATGGTGCCACCTGGTTATCAACAGTAAAAATTACAAATTGTACCTCTTCCCAACAGGGAAAACCACCAACAATCAAAAATGCATAATTATATGGTGTCATGACTTTGCAATCAAAAAATGTGGTTATAATGGAAGTCAATGGGGCAAAAACAGCCACGAACAGTAAATGAGGGAGAAAAAGTTAAAATCTGATGCTGCACAAAAACTAACAATGCATCAAAACTAATGTTGTTTCTGATCTTTGACATGTCCAAGACTGTGATAAAAGGTTAAAAAAAATCCAGTCCACAATCACATTTTATATTGAAAATTAGTCATTTTGTGTGTGTTTTTTCCCAAATCAGTGACATCATTTACGAATTTGGCAATTAAAGAGTTAAAATCCTGATTTTTTTTTACACATTTAGTATTTTTGAGCAGGACGGAGGTTGATTAATAGATTTATGCAAAAAAAATTGAAAAAAATATTTATCTGATATATTTTTACAGCAGTTTAAAGTAGTGGCTGTTTTCAGCCACAAATATAACGAAAGGGTAGTAAATTTGCCCACAGTGTACTGTTGAGTTTTTGAAAAATTTCAAAGCATTTTCCCAAAATATGTGTCAAAATAAGATTTGTCACCAAAAATCATTCCATTTGCTGAAACACAGAGAAAGTTATGGCCAAATTTAGACTAAAAAATACCCCATAGTGGATGAAAACATCCCCAACAGCACATAAGGGTTAATAGAATTTAACTATACCCCACAGTGATGAATCCCCCCCCCCCCCCCCCCCCCCGTAAGAAAATGTTGTGCTTTTTAATGTTAAATTCATCAATCTGGTGCAAATTAAACAAAGAAAAATGCAAAACTCTTTTAGTTACAGGGCCCTATTTTAACGATCTGAAATGCAAGTGTCAAAGCGCAAAGCGCAAGTGACTTTGTGGGCGGGTCTTGGCGCTGTTGCTAGTTTCCCGGCGGGATAAATGACTCTTGCGCCAGGCGCAAATCTAAAATGGGTTGGTCTGAAGCAGCTTCATTATTCATAGGTGTGGTTTGGGCGTAACGTGAAATAAACCAATCAGAGCGTCATCTCACATTCCCTTTAAGAGCAGGCGCGTTTGTTCTAAAGCGGATTCCAATCAAAACGGCGGATTTGCCAGGCGCGCGCCAGGAGCGGTTCACAGCCGAGGAGAGCAACGCTCTCGTCAGGGAGGTTGGGGATGGAGAAACCCACCCAAATTAACTTCGGTTAAAAAGGCGTATGATAATTTGGGTAAATGTGTAAGCTAGATGTATGCTTTTATAATAAATTGTCTGTCTATCTATCTATCTATCTATCTATCTATCTATCTATCTATCTATCGTAATAATGTATGATTTGCAAAAATGAAAACTGCTGCTTCTGTGTAGATGAGAGAATCAAAGTGTATGCGCGTTGTGCACACGCTTCATTGATTATGGCCAAGCATGCGCCCTTAAAATAGCATATGAATAACATGCGCAACGCGCCACTGACTTTAAACAATTTTTTCCTGGTTAGTGGCGCAATTGTTTTCTAAACCTGCAAAATAGCATGAAGGAACGTTTGCGCCGGAACACACCTCCTTTTTTGCGCTGAACCGCCCAATGAGCGCAAGTTCATTCCCTAGTTTAGCGACGTGCTTCTGTGGAGGGAAAAACGCGCTTTGCGCGGGTGCAAAATAGGAATGATACATGCGTCGCTGTACAAAGTCAATTGCGCTGGGTGCAAGATAGGGCCCACAGTGTCTGTCTACATTACTACTACAATAATAGTTATAATATTAATCCCATGATAGTAATAGCCATATATTGTAAAACAAATGCACTGAAAAATAAAGGAAACTTTCATAATTAGTTTTGTACTATTTTCTATACTTGAAAGAGTATATTTCTATACTTCACATTAAAGATTTGATTGGGCTAGCCCAGTGTCAATCAAGAAAAGAACCAATGGGCCGCTGATCTACGTGTTTCATCGGGTGTCAGAGAAAAAAAACTATAGAGAGCCTAAGTCCCGCCCCTCCGCTTCCGGCTCATGGGACCTTATTTCGGAAAAAATATGGCGAGTCAATGGCGAGAGACAACTTATCTTTTTATTCCGTCTGAACTGTGCCCTGAATTACACATATGATGTTTGTGAATTTAAAAGTTAATTATTAAAGTCAAGAAAGTCGCAGTTTGTCATAAAACAGAAGAGTAACGTTTAGTTTTATGTGAAAATCGCTCAATGAACTACATCTCTCGTCTCGCACTATGTACGTCACAAGATCCGTTGCTCGTATGTGTGTATTCTGGCTCAAAACACTCAGGCATGACGGCGTTACGTTAAGATTATAATGTAAGAATATAGAAAAAATGACAGACGTTAGCTTCAGTAAAGTTAGCTTCATTCATTGAGAGAAAAGGTATGACGTCCCATGTGCGCCTTCTGGGTTTGTAGTCTTTGTAATTACGTATTACGTACCTCAACAGTTTTACATCAAGCTGCGACTTTCTTGACTTTAAAATGTATCTTTTAAATTGACAAACATCATATGTGTAAATCAGGACACAATTCAAACGAGATCAAAATATTTGTTGTCTCTCGCCATTGACTACCATACAATATTTTTCCGAAATAAGGTCCCATGGTGGTCGACCGGAAGGGGAGGGACTTAGGCTCTCTATTTACTACTACTATTTATCACGCATTAAAAATGCCCCAAACCAGTCGTCTGTATGATAATCTGAAACAAGGACTGGTGAGCCGTTGTCCTGCTTCACTTCACAGATGCTGAGTGAAAGGAGAATTATAGAATGAAAGGATACTCATTTAAATGACACTTTATTCATCAGGAGAACAGCTCGTTCAGCGCGTCATACGTCGTCCTTTCAGTTTCGGTTTTCAATCGATCAAGTTTTTTCACGTTCTCTCGATAAACCACCCCTTTCAATCCGATCGAAATTATTTGTAATAGAGCTGACACTTTGAGTTTTTAACGGGTTATGTTAAAGCCCTACTTGTTATTAATGTTTTTATGAAATATCTCTAGTGAATGCATCATATCACCGTATTATTTATCGCCATGCGAGCCACAAATTAAAGCTTGGCGAGCCACATGAGGCTCACGAGCCGCGCAATGAATAACACTGCACTGTGCCCGCTCGCGATATTATCTCGCCCACTTCTATGTCAAAATTAAAAATAATGACATTGGCAACATCGCTGTCTGTATCTGACAGGACAGTTAACATTGTAAGCTAACTTACCTCAGGCTTGCTTTCCGACGTGCGGTACTTTGTTCGGCAGTGTGTCCAGTTGTCAGACTCGCGGTGTAAAAGACTTTGAAAACATTTCTGCCCTAACATTACTCTTGACTCGTATTGGCTGTCATGTTTAGGCATTAGGAATGATGATTGTTTTTTAAAGCTGCGAAGTTTATGGTAACTTTATAGGGGATAAATGCTGGCCTCGACCTCGACATGTTCCTGAGTATGTTCCCATGAGAAATTCCAGAGTCCGCTTCAGTTCCAGAGTCCAGTCACAAGCCTCTTTCAACCTCAGAGTTCAGTCCTGAGCCTCCTACAGAGTCTGAGCCAAGTCCAAGGACTACTAAAGCCCCAGCACCTCATTTAACCTCAACTCAGAGGAAGCAGAGGAAGAAACAGCCCTCTGCCAGTCTAGCCCCTGACCATTGCCCAGTGTCTGTTCCAGCCCTTGACCACAACCCAGTGTCTGCTCCAGTCCCTGAACACATCCCAGTGTTGGCTCCAGCCCCTGACTTTAGTCTAGTGATGGCTCCAGCCCCTGAGCACAGCACAGAGATGGCTCCAGTCCCTGAGTTCAACTCAGTTTTCAGTCACGAGTCCAGAATTCAGTAATGAGTCAGCTCCAGCCTCAGAGTTCTGTATCGAGCCCATTCCAGCTCCAGGATCCACATTGGAGCCCACTCTAACCCCTGAATCAGCATCAGAGCCCACTCGTACCTGTGAGTTTCCTCTAAATTTACCTCCAGTCATTGAGTCCGTACTAGAATTCTCCCCCCAGACCAAGAGTCCACTCCAGAGTACAGTCCGGTGAAGGCTCCAGCCCCTGACCAGAGTCTGGTGAAGGCTCCATCCCTGTGCCCGCTCTTGTCCCAGAGCTCAGCCCAGTTCCTGCTCTACCGCCAGAATCCTCAGCCAACATAGCCATCATGCCAGAACCCAGCCAGATACTTCCAAGCCCAGAGAATTCAGAGACCCCTCTACCAATGATTGTTCTCCTTGTGACGGCAATGGCCATAATGTGTGTTTGGGCCGCACACTGCTCTCCCACCCATAACGGAAGTGGAGGTATTCATCCCAGAATTTCATGTTTGCCCAGAGACGACCCGGGAGGTCGTTCCCCAGTCTTCTGTCTATCCAGATGCGTTCATGAAGGTAGTTTCCCAGTCTTCCGTCTAGATATGACCACGGTACGACCATTCCCGAGTTCCCTGTTTTCCTGGAGACTGGATTTCCTCTTAGGTCATCCCTGAATTTTCTCTCTGCCCTAATATGACTAAGAAGGTTGTTCCCGAATTTCCTGTTTGCCTTAGTGTCAAGGCCACAGAGGCCAATCCTTCATGGTCCCCTGAGCTACCTGCACCACCAGTGCCACCCTGTCCAGCACCAGGACAGGTGCTGTTTTATTCAATAAACTACTGACAACATTTCTACCAAATTCCAAATAAAAATATTGTCATTTAGAGCATTTATTTGCAGAAAACGACAACTGGTCAAAATGACAAAAAAAGATGCAATGTTGTCAGACGTCATGACCTTACTCCAGTCCTCTACAGTTCAATCCTTATGGTCTTTTACAAACCTCAGCCTGGCTCTTCTTTGTTTGTCATTGATGAAGGGCTTTTTTCTAGCTTTGCACGACTTCAGCCCTGCCCCTAGGAGCCTGTCTTCCATTCCTGCCGTTTGCCATTCTTTTTGTAGGTGACTTGATGTTATCTTACTGTTGTTGAGTGACTCTGGGTTCGGGCCAAAATTCTGAGCCAGAAGCCTTCCCCCGGACAGCACGCCAAATACGCATAATCTTTACTCTGTTTAATATGATGCAAGTGTGAACTCGTGAAGCACTAGAATGAGAACGAGTAAGAGTGCATGGCTACATCACACATGTGCCTGCCCTCACGGTCACTGCACAAAAGTAATATTAAAACTTTATTTTGGAAAAATACTTTGTATTGCAAATCTTTATATCAACTGGCTTGTTTTGGCAGCTGTCTGCGGTCTCCCAGTGGCTTACATTATTGTCAGTTTATTGTTAGTGATTAATTTCCTGCAAAATTAAAGATAATTTATATGCTTTCATGTCCGAAAACATAATTTTTTGTCTTACATTTCATAATAAACTCAGACAAGCTCAGTACAGACTCATTTTCTGTCCGTTTATTTTCGTGAATTGGAATGTGTGCAAATGATTGTGGGTGATTTAAGGTCGCGAAGGATACGTCCGATGCATCCTTCAAAACAGGCCGAATGAAGGACGCGAAACGAAGGCTGCCTTCCAAGGATCCTTCAAATTGAGATGGCCTTCAGCGACATTTGATGACGTGGCAGCCGAAATATGCAGCCTTAGTAGGATGCAGCCTTCCGTTTGAGAAACACCCATAGTCTGGTCTCATCTCTACCAAGACTGCTATCGTTTGGCTTATGACTAACCTGAAGTATACTCACCTCTGTGTCTAGTTTCTCGTTCCTGCCTCTTCTTCAGTCTCTTCCTGAGTTGCTGCGTGGATTACCTACAAGACAAAATAAAGTTACCATTTCTCCTCAGTGACTGTTAACGTGTGTGTGTGTGTGGATCCTCACCGGCCTGTTCCCCATCTACGTTCACCGTCATTGTTCATGTTGCTTTCACTCTGCCATAATCTCCTTATAAATCAATAAAGAGTTAGTATTATTGATACTCACCTATCTCTCGTCTGTTTTCTCTGGCAATATGATACATGTTCGACAGCTTGATTGAAGATGTAGTCTCATGTTAATAGCACTAGTAAGTCTAATTCATTCATCACTCAAATGTTTTTTCTCAGAATTTTGCATTTCATTTTTGTAGTTAAAGTGGTGTTTGCTATAGCAAGAATCACTACTAATGCTCATACTTACAAACCCCTAATCGTGAGTATCTTCACTGTAAAAAAATATATGATCAATCCGTTATGACAACATGTTTTTACATTGCTTTAACTCATCAAAATAAGTTAAGCAATTTTCAGCTTTTATTTGTTATACAAGATTCAAATAATTTTTTTAAGTCAGTTTAATGCGATTTAAGTTAAAATGACTGTAATATCCAAGATGGTTGTACTTAAAAATGCAGCAACTTTTTTTTTACAGTGTATTTACGTAACTCTTCCAGCATGAGTTCCGTGACTTATGTCAAAATAATTGGATGAAATGATGTATGAATTTATTGTTATTTCAGCAATAAAACTAGACGAGTTGCATGTCGAAATATGATAGCATTGTACAATTACATCAGAATATATAACAATTCAGTTTAGAGCACCTTCATAAATTGTATAAATAACGAAGCAAAAACACACCTGATGCACCTTTCTTATCCTGCATTTTGTTAAAGTAAACCTTGCTGTATTTTGTGTGCAATAACCTACAACGCTCCAGCGACTACTTAGCAATGTGCTAATGGTGAGTTAAAGTTCATGCCTCCTGTCTACCATTAAAGGTTGTATCAGTGATTTCAGGCCCAAAAAAAAAATTAGCGTTTTTTTTTTGACGGCATGCTTATGGGGCGGTCAGCTAGCGGATCGTTAGGAAAGATTAGATGAATGTGATCTTTTTTTGGGGGGCCTGAAATCACTGATACAACCTTTAAACGGTCAAGCCCCAAACTCATACCACTGGTTAGCGGCGTAGCTCATCAGGCTAGTAGCTCAAACAATTCAATGTTTTGAAAGCACCACATACCTGCATGCAGCATTTATATTTTAAAGAGAAATCCACCAACGAATAGCTTATTTAGAGTTGAGATATTTTAGTACTGAAACACCGAAAAAGTTCACATACACTTTTTTTCAGTTTTATTTGAAGTGGTTTGTGCATGGTTACAGTACTGAACACTTACAGTAAATTAGTCATGTCTTCGTTTTTTTCTACTCTTCCTCTTTCTGTCATGACTCTGTGAACCCCTCCCCCTCCCCCTCCCCCTCCCCCACCCCCACCCCCACCCCCACCCTTATGGCCATGGGGTGCCATCTTCAAACAATATGCTTTTGTTCATTGCATCACTGATGCCTATAAGCTTTGTGCCGGTGAAATGTCACTGCCCATCTGGGAACATATAGTTCTCTCCTTTCAAAAGGCCACAAAAGTGAACGCTTTTATGACAAAACCTGTGATAAACCTGTCAGTATACAGACCAATTATGTCTGCGTGGAGGGAAATATTGACATTTTGTCAATATTGGTGTAATATACTGTTTAGGGAGCGTAATTCAGTCTGTGAAATTGAAGTCAAACCACTGACATAAAATTGATGATTAAAAGGTCCATGTTAATTCTTGAAATACAATTCTAGAGTTCTGTTTAGTGTATACTGCACAACGTGTACTGCATACTGCCTAGTATATACATTTATTTTAATTGTATTTTTGGGCTTTTGCCGCTTTTATTATGGGAATGGGGGTGGGGGTTGAAGTAGTTGAACGTTACATTGTTGTCATAGTGTCAACTAGTGGCTGAACTTGAGCAATTAAAAAAATTGTGTGTTATGTTCTATTTAGTTCAGTTGACTTCTAGTTTGTTTTCATCCATCACATGTGTTTCTTTGTTTTCCCGCCACTGATCAGTCACCATGGACACTGACACTAATCATCACAGCTGTTCGTCTTTTAGTTAATCATCTCTGTGTATTTAAGTTCCTCCCTTTGTGCTGTTCATTGTCGATTGTTGTTTGTGCATTGCACATTGTCTTGCATGTTGGCTTGTTATTCTGAGTTCGTAATAAATCGTATGTTGTTTTATAATCATCTTCTGTGGATAAAGAATGGAATGTATTTTCTTTCTCTTTGTATTTTTATATCAATATGGTATCCTATTCATAACCTATACTATTCAAATATATTTGGTAAACGGGTTAGGTCAAAAGTAATCTAAAAGTAGTCAGATTATATTACCTTAATGTGTAAATGGATTACGTTACTAACTAAATTTTTCTTCATGTAATTTGGAATCAGTAACCGACTACAATTTGTGATTACCCAGCGCTGGTGACTTTCTTTGTATCTTCTTTTCAAAGCCTAGCAGAATGAACAAAGCTTCTAGGTGACAGTACTAGAGAGAGAAAATGCAAGAATAAGCGTGAGAAAGCGAGACCTCACTCCCGTCTCCTGGGCACGTCTGGAAACCTAGCAACCAGTTACCCAGGGCACTCTTGAATAACTACCCAGATGCCAAGGTGCATCTGTGTAGCAGAGTGGCTCAAGCTTAACCAAGGCCAGAGATAGAGAGGCCGATGTGGTGACTGAAAACAGGGATGCCTGAGAGACGCACATAAAATAAATATCAGCCTGTCTAATGGCACATTCATCTTATTGTTTCTTTGTTGCCAAGGTGTATATGAAAGTAAAAGGCCAACGTTCTTCGCCTGTCCTCTATTGCACTGCCTCGTGATAACACACAAGTGGTCAGTCTGCTATCTTTGAATCGATTCAGATATCGCTGACAGGGATTTTTGTTATCAATGGAGGTCACTTGTTCTCAGGCAACCTTAGCGATTGTGGGCTTCTTTGTTGATAACTTGATCAGATGGTGTATTTCTAGTGCGGGTGGTTATGGCATTGAAAGGTATGCTGTAATGTTACTGTAAAGTGAATTATTCGGTCAGATAGCACAATTAGAGAGTACGATTTTTTTTTTTTTTTATCCTACATCCTTAGATGACAGATTTTTTTTATTTTTACATAACAAATGTATTGCTATAAATCAGGGGTGCCCAACCCTGCTCCTGCCGATCGACTGTCCTGCACAGTTCATCTCCAACCTTAATCAAACACACCTGGCTTTAATTTTCAAGCGATCCTGAAGATGTTAATTGGTTGCTTCAGGTGTGTTTGATTAGGGTTGGAGATAAACTGTGCAGGACAGTTGATCGGCAGGAGCAGGGTTGGGCACCCCTGCTATAAATGATGCATAAACATTGTTATGATGTAGCATTGCTCCTGCCAATGTTTTGCCACATTCATTTTTGAAAGTAAATTGTTTTTGTATATGTCTTTTTTTAATATTAAGCCTTTCAAATTCAAATTACATCAAAATTGATTCATGTAATTATGAATAATCATTATATTAGCAACACTTCATCATAGGTCTACTACACTTTAATACTATTCTTATTATTATTTCTTGTTATTTTATTTATCATGAAGTAAAACAGTGTGGTGGTCCTGGGGACCCACAGCTCTGCACATTTTATATGTCTCCTTTATCTGACACACCCAGTTCAGCTCATAGAGCTCTTTCCTTACGTAATGATGATCTGAATCAAGTGTGTTAAATGAGGGAGACATACAAACTGTGCAGAGCTGTGGGTCCCCAGGACCATGATTGGAAACCACTGTGCTAGAGCACAGTCAACACTAGACAATGAGCAAACTGAACTGAGGGCAATGTATATAAAGTGAACTTAATGAACAAAACAAGGATCAGGTGAGTGAAATCAATGAAACAATGAGTAACCATGACAACCAATCAAAACATATTTAGTAACTTTAGCTGTGTTCGAAATCACTATTCACTATTCCCTTCATCCACTCATATTGAGTGCACTCAATAACGTCCACTGTGGTTTCAGACACCACTACAAATGGCTGTCCCCTCAAATAGTGCCCTATTTAAGGGTATAAGGAGCAATTTCGGACACAGCCCAAGACAACTAAGGAAACACGGGAAATAATGAGAAACAAACTAAAAGTCTATGAAAATGAAACAACAACTGAATGTGACAGTAACATTATTTGCTTTATTTCAGGTGTGTTTTTTAGAATGTCTTTAAAATGTACTGCAGCATAGCCTGATAAAACCAAACTCAGTGTTATGAAATGCTAAAAAAAAACATTCACTGTAAAGAGATCGTGTAACAGTAATTGACGTGTAAAATGACTTCCACTTAAAGAAGCTCCTGCCACACTAGTCAAGAGTGCACACTCTAATTGCTTTCAGGGGAATTTAAGAAAAAAGGTGTTTTTCCGGGCTAGTGTCATTGCAGTTGAACATAATTGGGGATTCCATGATGGTAAGGATCAAAAGGAAAATAATTACCTTCTCGTAAAAAAAACCACAACAACAACAAAAACCGTAATGCCAACATTTCACTGCTTCAGTTAATGTCTCACCCTTTGAATAGCTAAGCTAACTGGCCAAATGGTTTCCATGGAGATGAAGAGGAGATCTTTGCAAATTTAAGGGTGTAAAGTATGTTAAGAGAAAATTCAAGTGCTCATTTGCAACCCTTCTTCAAGCACGTCCTGATTTTCCTGACCTTTTAGAAGCGTTCCTGAGTCAACATACTTTGTTGATCCTGGAACAACATTCCTATCTGAACATTTTGTTCTAAGCATATCTCTACCCCTAAACCTAACCCTACTCATAACTTCCCATACATAAGAGGGAAATGATGCTTAAAAGCACCTAATCCTGGTTGTAAGGCTAAACTTGACATAGACTGTAAACTTGTCCCTCAAATCTGATTGGTTGATTGGAATGTTGTTCCAGGATCAACAAAGATGTTGCTCCTGGAACATGTTGCACTTGATGAAATCAATTTCTGCCTTCTTCAAATAGGCTATATTGGATTGGAATACTGGCGTACATACACTTTAAAGGCCCTATTTTAACGATCTAAGCGCATGGTCTAAAGTTCACTTAGGGCGTGTCCGAATCCACTTTTGCTAGTTTAATGACGGGAAAAATGGTCGGCGCACCATGAGCATGGTCTAAAAAGGTTGTCCCTATTCTCATAATGAGTAATGGGTGTGTTTTGGGATTTACGTGCATTAAACCAATCAGAGTCTCATCTCCCATTCCCTTTAAAAGCAAGTTGCGCTCGCACCATGGCAGATCGCTATTTATAGGACGGAATTTGATAGTGGAAAGACCGAACGCGTCTCCAGAGTGCAAACGGAACTGCTCGTGCGTGAGGTAAAAGTGCGCAAGCAGATCATGTACGGGACAAGCCGGATTCCACCATATCTTTATGTACACAATAATAATCTTTTACATTGTAATCCTTTTATTTTAAATATTTGGCAGCGTCCCTGTGTGTTTAATAAGCAGAGTGTACGCGCGTTGTGGACCCGCCTATAGGCGCACATTACTAACGCGCTCATTAAATAACAAAAAAAAATATTGCGCCATTGACTTTAGACCAGGTTTCAGTTGGTCAATGGCGCAGTCTATTTCAGTTGCCTCAAAATAGCAATGCGCCAACAATGCGCCTGAACACACCTCGTTTTCAGACCAGCACGCTCATGGGTGCACAAATGGGTGCAAATGCATTTGCTAAATGATTGCGTGAAAATGATAACTGTGTCGGACTGAAACTATCAAAAACATTTGCGTCGTGCTTGGCACTGCATTGTGCCGGGTGTAAAATAGGGCCCTATAACTTGTTTGTTTTGTTTTTGTTTATACTAAATTCCTTTGGGTTGTAAAACAGTCTTAAGCTTAGAGCCTGTAACAAGATCAAGATTGTAAAACAGACTTTGTTGCAAGCAGAGAATCAGAACCAAATACATATTGTGCACAAGTTTTATTAACTAAATCACAAACATAACTAAACTAAACAAACATACATGCATGCATAGATAAAATGGTGAGTGATAGAATGGAACCGGAAGCAGGAAATGGAACTATGGAAAAGATACATTTAACTATGAGAAGAACCATCAGCTTATCATTTTCAGAGCACCTCATTAAATTGATACTTGCATGGTCTGTGCAGTGGACACAATTCTTGAAGCAGTTGAAAATTGAAGTCGTTGATGGGTCCGTGAGTGTAAAATGTTACTGTACAAGTTGCAATTGTTTTCTTCTCCGCTGGATGGAGAAGATATGATGAACTTGCATGGTTATTTCGACGCTGTTCTCATGGCTGGAGGGCAGATTGTGGCCTGCCGGCCCTGGGCCGGAGAGAGCACGCAGGGCAAATGATGGGAGTTGCAATGGACTTCTTCTGCATTGAATGAAGACGTTGAACTCCTGAGGTTGTCCTTGATGCTGTTGTGGTTGAGAGAGTCCTCACTCTCCTGAGTGAGCACATGGCTGGTTGTGAGTCGAAGCCTGCTGCCCTGGGGCCTGCTGAGGCCACGCTGGACAGCACGGCACCCTGAACGCACCGAGAAGGCCAAGAGAGTTGATCGTTGCCCATTCAGTGATGGTAAGGTTGGAGTTTTCTTCTGAATTGGACTGAAGAAAATACAGTCTGACTCCTTTGGGAGAGTGAAAGCATAGCAGGCGGTGGTCACCACAGACATCAACCCGAAGAAGCAGCAGTAGAGAGCCAGAAGAAGAGAGAGGAGGGTCACTGTGAATTTGTCTCTAATAAAGCCTGAGAAAGGCCCCACCTCTCCGGGTTTGCTTGACCAATGAGAAGGGTGGAATTTCCAAGCGGGAAAATTCCTCTGTGGTTGATTTATGAATCTTTGTTTTAAGCGTGCTCATTTGCATGTGCAGCTGGATTGGTTTCTGATGACGAAACTAAGAAAGATTATTGTAATACTAATATGTTGCACATCTATCGGCATATCATGTACACAATCATTCCGATCTTCAAAGCACCAATTTATAGAGACCAAACATGGTATAGGTGAGGTTACATTGACCATTGGTTCTATAATAAAATACATAGTATCAAAGAAATAATAGTATCAAAAGATAATAGTATTCAAAGACACAACACAAGACAGTAAATCATTCACAAAATGTTCTGAGATGCATGTTAATTTCATGTTAATCAGTTCATCGATAAATTAATGCAGGAAAGTCTGTTCTAATGTCTGTAGGTCTTGTGGAAGGGGCCCTGTTCACATTGCTAACAGTCATAAAACCAACTTATCTGATCGTGGTCATGGTAACTAAGACCTTCTTGTCCTGTTTGGGGGGATGGGGCCACAGATCCCAGAGTGAGTTTTAAATATCATTTGTTAAACTATAACAAATACTTGTGTCTGACTTGTCTCAGTCGTTACACACAATACCAGATGTTTACTGACTGGTTAAAACTCTACTGTACTAACAAGCTGTAGACTTGTTGAATCTAGAGACCAAAATATCACAGTGGACTGCTTTGACTTGGCCAGTAAGAAACCACCAAAAATCTCTAGCAACGCCCGTACAATACAAGAAAAATTGTTGGGAAAAAATATGTCTGACTGAAAGTTGAACTTTAAAACAGATAATTAAGGAAACCAAGTAGTTCTTCACATCATCTTAGACACGATGCAGATTTGTTGTATAACTTCCATGATGACTTCTGGGGCTTCCTTAGTTACCATGTTCCCTAAACCCACTGCAATTAGATTAAAAGGGCACACAGATGTTTTGCCAGTTTTTTTTTTTGAAGTAAGGATTGCATGTCTGAGTGGATGAAGTTAGTGTCTCATTAAAAGCACTGTTCCTCTGTACAGTCCTATTCCTAGTGGTTCATAAATTTGAGTTTGGAGCGGTAATCAAATAAGCACCTCTAGTCGCTGTCTCTGGAGAATATCCAGTCATCACTCGACACGAGAACCTGCAAGCTTCCTCTGACAATATCAGACTAACACAGCACAATTTCACTCCCAATAGAGGTTTATGTGTGGGAGTGTATAGAATTATAGGAATAATACACCCAAACATGAAAATTCTGTCATAATTTTCTCATCATGTCATTTCCAAACCCCTATGGCATTATTTTTCTCTATATATACTTATGATTTTTCTGTAATAACCTCTGTGCTGATCTTATTAAATGTTTGAAATCAATTTAATTCATGTCATTGTCTTGGAAAAAAAACTAACAAACGCATGTGCTTATTTTAATGCCATGGATTAGCCTCCTTTGATATCAGCTTACTAAGAGTAGGCAGCCATTTTAATTTCAAACATTTGAGAGATAATTATTGTGTTAAAAGTTGTTTTTTTTGGTCACACTGTGAAGAGATAATTTTTGTTGACTAGATTTTGTCCTCTGAATAAAAATGTCCAAACAATACACTTGAATTTCATGATTTTAAATAATGAATCATAAAATATTCAATATATAAGAAGGTTTTCTAAATGTAATACAAAATAAAAGACATGTTTGTGTACAGTTTACAGACAAAGACACACAGCAAATGTTAGTAAATGTAATGAGTGTCAAACTACCATTTCTCAGTTTTGCTTCTTCCTGGTGCAGATCATATTGTCGGTCGTTTTGTAACGTTATAAAAGGGCTTTAATTCAGTCTATATACTGAATACCATCCATTCCCAAATCTACAGCCATGAAACCACCATAGCCCTCAAATCTCATTTAATCAATTTAATCGCTGTGTAAATGGGGCTTTAACTGGGACAGAGGTATTTCTCATAATAGGATGTGTGAGTCATTCTTGTTGTTGATGCAAGTCTACATGTTGACGTAAATATGTATTTATATTTGTGCTTCCAGAGGGCCCAGTGATCTGGCGCATGCTGACCTACCCTCCGGCTCGCCGTGCTCTCATTGTGGGTTGTGGACTCCAGATTTTCCAGCAGATTTCTGGCATCAACACGGTCATGTAAGTCTCCTTCACTCAATTCTCAGGTGTTCTTTGAATCTCAACTGAAGTACTATCAAGTCTGTTAAAAAATTTTTTTAGTATTTCACATGTAAAGCCAGTAATAATGCCAATCTAGGTTTCTTGGACCAAAGCAATAGAATGTCTACAAAGTATAATTATCAAATATATCTTGATTTAAATATGTCTCCTTTTTAAAAAATGCCACACATAGATGTTAATTTATGTAGGAGGACAGACTGTTTCACAACTGATTCAAAATTCAGAAGTTGTTCATTCACATTCACCGATGTGACTGTGCCTTTAATTCTCATTTTAGCTTAACTTTAATGGATACCCTTCTAAAGTGTGATTTCCTCTTCGTGATCTCTTGTCTTTTTCGCTCCTTATTCACTGACTATTTTTCAAGCATTGAAAACAATCTCGGAATGTGTGCTGTTGCTAAGCAACCCCTCATGGCAAAACGAGAAGTGTTTATGGGAGAGAGGGAGGGAGAGGGGAAAATTGTGTGTGTGACTGTGTGTTTACTTATTTCTCAGCTGTCATTTTGGAAGATGACAGGTCATGACAGATGGATCCTAAAATGGCATTTTCGGTCAATCAAACACCTTCATTCTTATCCTTCTGTCGTTGTCAATCAATCTGTCCAAAGCAGGTTTAGACAGACAGTGTAGCAGTTAAAACTGACAGGTACACTCACACACATGTATGAAGTAGTGTTTAGTAGGTTTAACCTGATGTGCTATTTCATATTTACCCACAATCCCCTACTCCTCAATCGTTCCTGCATTGTCAGATGTCAATCCTTTGTACACAGGAAGTCTTGTTGTGGGATGTGTTATCTGTCAAGCTTAACCTCTGCACGAAGAATTTGTCAATACCTCTCATGGAGCAAATGTCTTGGGGGACGTGTGCCAATTTGATGTCAGCCGGAAAAATCGATTTGGTTCAGAAAAGCACACATCCAAAAGCACACATCCAAATCTTACACTGCTATACGGTAATCAATAATATCAGAAAGGTGATCAACACATCCTTAAGTTGGGGTCAGACGGATCGGACCTCAACCTGAGAAAGTAGTCACTATGTCTGATTTCAAAGAAATTGATGGCAAAATTTTGGAAGAAACCGTACAGCACCTTAAAACATCAACCTGCGCCCTTGACGCACTTCCCACATTCCACATCACATTTTTCAAAAGTGTGTTAAACTGTTTAGAAGCCCCATTGACTCCCTGTGCCAATGCATTGATGAAGTGAACTGTTGGAAGTCAGGAAACATGGTGTGACACTAGAGTCAGACCTTAGTTTCAGTAGTCATGTCAAAGCAATAACTAAATCAGCATACTATCATCTGAAAAATATTGCAAGAATTAGATCCTTTGTTTCCAGTCAAGACTTAGAGAAACTTGTGCATGCTTTCATCACCAGCAGGGTGGATTATTGTAATGGACTCCACACTGGCCTTCCCAAAAAGACCATAAGACAGTTGCAGCTCATACAGAACGCTGCTGCCAGGATCTGAGCAGAACCAGAAAATATGAACATATCACACCAGTCCTCAGGTCTTTACACTGGCTCCCAGTTACATTTAGAATAGATTTTAAAGTATTATTACTGGTATATAAATCATTCAATGGCCTAGGACCTCAATACATTGCAGATATGCTCACTGAATATAAACCCAACAGATCACTCAGATCATTAGGATCACATCAGCTAGAAATACCAAGGGTTCACTCTAAGCATGGCGTCCGCTTTTAGCTATTATGCCAGCCGCAGCTGGAACCAGCTTCCAGAGGAGATCAGACGTGCTCCTACAGTAGTCACATTCAAATCCAGACTCAAAACACTTCTGTTTAGCTGTGCATTTACTGAATGAGCACTGTGCCACTGTTCGTCCGACTACTTGTACTGTATTTTCTTTTCGTTTTTTATTCTAAACTGTTTTTATTCTTATTTCTTTTGATTATTTTAATTTCTTCTATGTAAAGCACTTTGAATTACCATTGTGTATGAAATGTGCTATATAAATAAACTTGCCTTGCCTTGCCTATATGTAAATATAATGGCTGCCCTTATGGTGCGTTCACACCGGACGAGAATAGCGCGTCAGGCGCGAGTGATTTCAATGTTAAGTCAATGCAAAGACACGTTACGCGCGTAAAAAATTCCTGCGGCGCGGTAGACGCGAATACGCCTCATTCACGCGTCAAGTTCGCGTCTGTCGCCCGAGTTGAAAAATCTGAACTTCTGCGTCAATTCGCGCCGCGTTAACCAATCAGGAGCCTGCTTGCTGCTGTCACGTGGTGAAGTGACAGTTTATAATGTTATTTTATGTTTGGCCTCAATAAATTATTTTGTAATATGACTAAAATGCACAACAAAGCAAATCTTTCACATAAAAACTCGATTTCAATATATGAGAGATACTCATTTTGTATTGAATGCTATTTATTCCATATCTATTCTAGATTATATGAAACATTATTAATCTAATGTAAAGACAACAAACACAATTTAGTGTATAAAAAAAAAAAAAAAATCACAGGACAGGTTTCACTTTTGGAGGCTGGCTCCATTTATTATCAAAACAAAAATAAATGACAGATTAGGTGGGTGCGGGCGAGGGTGAACCTCGCGCCGGGCTGCACAGCGTGGGCTCGTCAGGCAGCGACCACTCGAGGCCGAGGCCTATACGGCCTACGCTGTCCTCGTCAGCGTCCTCACCGTTAGGTCCACCAAACCTAGCTCCTGGAGCAAATTGTGAAACTCCTGAAACCCTCCGGAGGGTCTGGTGGACCCGAGTACAGTGACGATGTCCCCTACGCAGCTGTTTCTGCTCTCCAGAGCATATACGAGCGGTGACTCTCTCGATTAATGCTAATGCTCGATAAACATCTAAAAAAGATGGCTGTCAACGGGTTTCAAAACTTTTGCCTCCGACGCGCGTGACGCACGTACATTTCGCTTCAAACTTTTGTTTTTACGCGCGTCAATTTCACTCTTGACGCGCGAATTAACACAAAGTGGTCAAGCGTATAACTAGACGCGGCAGGCGCGAATTTGACGCGCTATTCGCGTCCTGTGTGAACGCACAGTTACACTGTAATTACAGCATCTACCACAGAATTTCATGAGGTTTTACTGACAGCTTGAGGATCCAATGGCGTTACGAGGTTTAGTTGCAAGCTCTTTTTAATTCTTTTCATTGGTTAAATATTCGCAAAACCCACAGACCGACATAAAGGGTCACCAATGGTAATTATTTATGACAACAAAAATTCATAAGAAAGATTTCCATCTGACAGTGACAATTCAACTCCTCAAAAGAATTGCAAATTTTTTAACAAAGGTGGCTAATTCGTACGAATTCATACGACCTCACTCGTACGAATTCATAAGATTTTTGCTAAATGGTATATATTTTACGAGTTGCCCAATTCGTATGAATTCTTACTAATGACCTACCCCTGACCCCGCCCCTAAACCTACCCATCACTGGGGTTTAGACAGGGGTGAGCCACCTCGTACGAATTCGTACAAATTGGTCATGAGATAGCGTTGATCTGAACACATAGACAATAGAATTGCTTTATCAGTGACAAGCATCCCCTCCTGATGGACAAGACCCCTGTGTAGGCTGAAGCACTGGCCATGCTGCTGTCGTAATAAGCTTGTGCTAATGCTTCCTTCCAATCAGACATTGAACTAGTCTGCTTTCCTGCAAACAGCTTTATCTCCCCTTACTCCACTCCCAAGCCATTATTCACATGCCTTAATTGATAATTAATGTGTTATTTAGTATAGAACATTGTCGTTACATGCTAATACCAGAGTGCTAACATTTAAATAAGTCTGAAGGGTTGTAGAGGAATCAGTATTGCTGATGTTGGGTTGTCGTTGGTTTCTGAGATGGCATTCTGTATGTGTATATGTGTGTGGCAACTGAGCCTCATCTGTGCCTGGATAAAATGATTAGATTAATCCCTATTGCCGAAACAGGCAGAGCAATCCGGAATCTCTGCGTTTTAATAAAGACAGATGCTCATTACAGTCGCTAGTGGTCATCAGCAAAACAGATTGGTTCTAGTGATACATTTTTGGCCTGTTTTCGTTCTTGCTGGTACGCTATGACTTGTTCCTCGGGTTTGTGACAGTGCTGGCACCACTGGCCTTTGGCGCTCTGTGTTTTTGTGATTCGTATGGAGTTGTGCATGATTCATAATTACCAGCTGTGAACCTCCCACAGTCTGTTCACTGACCAGACAAACAAAAAAGCTCTGATCTTGGGTGTGTTTCCCAAAAGCATAGTTACCAAGCTATAGTTCCAAGATCCATCATTACCAACATAGTTCAATGATTCAGCGTTTCCCAACATTCACAAATATAGCATAGCAGTGATTGGAACTACAGTTCTCAACTTGGACTTATATATATGACTTTTACCTCAATAAACTCCTAATAACTGCTTATTTATCGTTAGTAAGGTAGTTGTTAAGTTTAGGTATTGGATAGGATTAAGGGATGTAGAATTTGGCCATGCAGAATAAGGCATTAATATGTGCTTTATAAGTACTAATAAACAGCCAATATCCTAGTAATATTCATGCTAATAAGCAACTAGTTAATAGTGAGAATTGGAGCCTAAATTGTTTCCGAAAAAATGTAGTCCACAGATGCCATGTTCTTGAAGAAATTACGCGGAGAAAGCTTCTGACTGAATAAACCGCATGTACTGTATACAGGAGTAAACTGTAAATCAATTACATATTGCATGTTAACATGATTATAATAATGAATTAGGTAGGGGACAATGAGGAAAAAGTGTAGTGTTTACAAATTCGCAGGCTTCTAAAAATTAGGCTAGGTCTTTCAAAGAAGATCAAGATTAGTGGCATCAAATCTTTGAAGATTTTCAGGGGTGAGTTCAGTTGACAGTTGTGCAAAATTATCATGTAGCATTTTGGTGTTAAATCCTGCATTTACAGTCCAACTTAACCTATGTGCTAGTATAACATGTCTTTGTTATGTCTTGTTTTTCAGCACAAACAAGCCTCCTTTTCAGTCTAATGAGGCTCAATATAGAATGCACAATATTAGTCATATTATCTTGAGGCACTTTTTCGATTGTTTGCACATCTGTATATTCCTTTTTGTTTTCAGAGTTTTCTGTTCGGATTTACTTGCCCTTAAAGTCAAATTTAAATGAAAATTCACCCTATCTTTTAGATCTTAATGTGAATTATTCATGCATGTATATATGATGCTTCTGCCCTGATCATTTAATCCATGCTCTTAACTCAAAAAGTCTATCATTTGTTTGTTTGATGTGTGTACTTGGGTTCAGATCAGTGTGTGTACATACCGTATACCATCTAAGCACGAAACAATGTTCATTCCTTTCATTATTAAAATAGATTAGTCCCCATGGGATTGCTTCTCTCTACCTCTTTCTCTGTCTGTCTCTCTCTTAGCGTCTCCTTGTTTTTCTCTCTAACACACACTTCTCACTGGCTTCAGTGCTGAGTACAAGTCCAACTGCTCTCAGCCTGTTCTCCATTATATCCCTTCACTCCTGTTACATCACGTTTATCATGAAGATGGATGGTATCCGAGATTCAACCAAACACAGCACAAGCAATCTGTTGCTCCGTGAGTCAGTCCGTATGCAAAAACCCTTTCAAAAGGCTCATTTATAATAGAGAGAGAGAGAGAGAGAGAGAGAGAGAGAGAGAGAGAGAGAGAGAGAGAGAGAGAGAGAGACAGAGACATTTTCATTGGGAAAAAAGATTATGTAACTTCCATATTTTAGGAATATGAACATTTTAAATACGACATTCTTCTTAAGGTTTAAAAAGATAACCTATTTGTTTCTTGCCATGATATATTGTGAACCTCATTAATGGGTTTATTTATCTAAAAATTTAAATTCTGTCATCATTTACTCACCTTTGTGTCGTTCCAAACCCATAAAACTTTTGTTAATCTTGAGAACAAAAATTACGATATTTTTAAAATCCTCTATTTTTGTCCAGTCATTTTTGTTGCTATGGCCATTCAACCAAAATTGTACAGCTTTAAATAGTACATTTGAATAGTATTGTATAGTAATAGTAATCCATATGAATCAAACTGTTTAATCCAGGTTTTATAATGAGACACATGATGAACAGATTTAATTTAGGCTTTTATTCATTAATAAACATTAATTAAACTATATTTAAGTAATATAGTAACACTTTATAAGTCAGAACATCAGAACCCCACAACCAATAAACGAACACTATTGCCATAACACCAATATCATAGATTGGTGATGGACTGTTTGGAAATCATCACCAAGAAACCTCCCAAAACACCGTAGAAACTACGTGCAAACATGCTAAAAACCTCTAGATTTGTTTTTACTATTATTTTGTGTTTTAAATCTCTTAAACGTGTCCCTGGATCACAAAACCAGTCACATGTCGCACGGGTATATTTGTGGCAATAGCCATTGTATGGGTCAAAATTATCGATTTTTCTTTTATGCCAAAAATCATTAGGCTATTAAGTAAAGATCATGTTCCATGAAGATATTTTGTAAATTTCCTACCATAAATATATAAAACATTTATTTTTGTGAGTGAATGCAGCACAATCGTCGAACATAAACGGACAACTTTAAAGGCGATTTTCTCAATGTTTCGATTTTTTTGCACCCTCAGATTCCAGATTTCCGAATAGTTGTATGTCAGCCTAATATTGTCCTATCCTAACAAACCTTACATCAATGGAACGCTTATTTATTCAGCTTTCAGATTATGTATAAATCTCAATTTAAAAAAATGACGCATGTGACTGGTTTTGTGATCCAGGGTCACAACATTTCTCTTATATGTTCATTTATTGTGTGTTTCCTCTATACTGTCTGTTAAACATTATATGATGTTTATGGCTTATAAATGATAACTAATGTTACTAGTAAATGCATAGCATATCATACACTCTGGGGTTTAGGATTGACAAATACCTGTATTTACTCACAGATGTGACAAATTGTTCTGTTTATACGACAACTTATGAACGATTATCTGTATGAACGAATAACACTTTTAAATGAGTGTTTTAGCACTCAAGATCGTACTCGCTCACAAGTCTGTCACAAACTCGAGTCCAAGACCACATTTTCATATTTTCTTGATTCGTACTCCACCCTTATCTGGCCTCAGTCTTGATTCTATCTCAACTTACTCAGGACTCTTATTTGAATGAGCTGGTCTCGTCTTTAACACTAGGGTAGAGCACAGAATTTGGGGTCCACCCAGACAACAAAACTGATGGGAGCAGCTTGGTTTGCCGTTCACATGGGTCTACCTTTGTGGGCATGAGCCCCTGAATATTTAAGGTGTCAGTTCAGTTATAGAACACAGTTGTTGCTCTGAAAAATGGCTGACAGCAGCTTTCTGGTGATGTGTGATTAAACCCACTGCGTAATTAATCACACACACACACACACACACACACACACACACACACACACATAGGCTAGTCATCGTGACATTCTGTGAAATCACAGCCCAGTGTTGGTGTTGTTGAGGTTTCAGGCATTATAATGCTGCCTCTAAGGCCTTAGTGTGTACAAGAAAGACAAATGGCTGTTGAACTCTCACTTTTCTCTCAGTGGAGTGTGGCAGCAGTAAGACCTTTGAAAAAGCCTCATAACTTAAATGTCAGTGTGTGGTGTATGTACCTTCGCCTAGAGTGAAAGAGGCAGTCTGCTGGCCAGCGGGAGTCTCTTACGAGAGAACATAGTGTATTTGAGAGTGTCTGCTATCTGGTATCTGTGTACACTTCTATATTTTTGGTTTAACACAACTAATACCTTATAAAAAAAAAAATAGGCTTTTATTCACATGTTAACAGTGATTAAACTATTCCTTTAAGTAATATACTGTAGTGACAATTAAACTAATCCCATCATAAACGCCAATGTGGTTTTATTTTGTGCCAAAACAGTCATATTTTAGTTTTGATTGCCATTTTTTCAGCCTTTCTGTGAACCTCAGAGCTAAATTCACTCTTTTTTTTTCTACTGTATATTTAAGACATATATATGGCTAACATCTTTGTTCAACATTTACTTATAGGTTTGCTGTTCATACAACATTTACTTTATGTTTGCAGAACAGTTTGTACTGGGGCCCCTCCTTCAATGAATGCTTCTTTTTGTAAGTTTGTAATAACGAAACAAAGTTTACAATTTACAAAACAATCACACCAAGCTGCTCCAATTAGGACTGGGTCAGGGGTGCGTATCCTGTACAACAATGTAAGTCGCTTTACGATGGATCGTTGGAGAAATCAACTAGCTAGTCACGACTGTTTCCCGAAACCATACTGTCGCAAATTTGGTGTTCAACCACGTTGGTTAATAATGTCACTGCAATTAGTGAATTAATGTAAAAATAAGTTTATTAATCAAGAATCAAACATGGATGGTTTTTGATTCACTCATAGGAGTCACTTTTAGAGTATTTTAGTATGGTGTTTCATCCGCATCTGTGCTCAAATGTATTAATCTGTCTGACATCAGGTAGAGTCAATGTTGCAGCTTAGTTTCAGATCCTCAAAGAGAGGAAGTGAATAAAGATTTTTCTCAAAAGATCAAAAACTTGTGATTCTTTTAGACATTTTTTTTAGCCCTTTCAAATGAGATCCAGTCTAGACGTTGACCACACCAGTCTTTATCTCGTCCAAACACTCAGCAATTACCTCTTCTATCCACATCAGAACCCTCCCCCCATCCCTCGCACACCATCTGACATCTCTGTTGATTCCCTGACTCACGTCGAGTAGTCAGGGGTGAATTTGCCATGCAGGGTTATGTCCGAGAGCTCTTCAAACAGTTGCTATTTTCAGACAAGAATCCATCTTACACCTTGGCATGAGTCCATGGCTTTTGCCATTTCCTACTCAATGCCTATCTTTGAGTTCATTGTGCGCCGAGGCGTTCGCAGGGACGTTAGCAGGTACTATAGATAAAAGAAAACCGTGACTTCGTTAGTGCTTTCATTCTAAAGGTCAATCTGTCTTGTTTTTCTATTTTTCAGCTTCACTGAGAATCTTTTAACTATCGCCATTAAGGACCCAGCTTACATAAGCTATAAAAGCCAAGAAACAACTTTCTATTTTGGTTGAACCAGAGTGCTTCTAATTCAGCTGGTCATGATGGACTGATGTTGTTGAAATTATCATACATATTTTGTGATAGATCAATGTTTGTATGGCAGCTTTATGCTTTTCATAAATATTTTCAGATTTGTGGAAATGCTAAATAGGGATTTCTTCACTTTTAGGTTTGTCCACAGTGTTGCCAGGTCTGGGGTTTTCCCACGTAATCAGGCTACTTTTACACTGTTGCCGTGGGTAGTTTTTCTAGACTTCTTTCTAGTTTTTCGTATTGAACACCCTCACCCCACCTGGAACGCGATTGGGATAGTTTTGGCAGTGATTGGGCTAGTTTTAATTTGCATTTGGGCCGGTTTTGTTGTGCAGACCTGGTAACCCTGTTTGTACATTTAAAAACTCTAGTGGCAAAACATCCGTCTGCCTCCCTGTATCCTCTCAACCATCAATCATTTCCAGGAAGCAGTAAGTCAATGCTCCTGAATGGATGCTCACTGTGACCAGCTAGTATAGTATGTTTTTCTCTATTTATATTGTCAAGAATAATGATCTGGAAAAATAATAATAAAGAACTATAAAGTTAGACATTACTCAATTAGGGATTTGATATTTTTAACAATTATTTAACAGATATTTTAAACAACAATTTTTAACAATTTTTTTTTCCAATTTATTATTTGATTTAAAAAAAACAACTAAATTTACAGAATTCATCAAATCTACGGTTACTTACTAATACTTACTAATGTTTTTTAGAACTAGTATATAAAATAATATAATCATGTATACATAGTTTTGATCAAAATAAATACATTTGCTTGGAGGAATTAACAAAATTATAATCTGAATAGCTTTATTTTTTTGAGGGCAATATTCAATACTGTTTTACTACTATATACTAAAAAGCCTGGTTTATTTCCTGAGAATGTATGGATATGGTATTTTCACACATCTTCATTTCACATACATTTTTTTTATTTAAAAGCATCAACTGAAAAAAAAAAAAAAAAATGGTGTAGGATTTTCAATCAGAAATTGCTAGTAAATTTAACAATTTCAAAGAAATGGCAAGGAACACTGAATAAACACGATATTTTTAAGTTGAAAGGCTGAAATAGTATTTTCTTGTAAAAAGTAGTAATCTTTGTTTTATTCACAACTTCGAAAAATCATTTTACCCAGTATGCACATGCTATTTAGAGTCCTTCTCTTGCATTTTTCAATTTTAACATAATTTAAGGGCTTAAGATAGTGTTAGCGCTTGAAGACCAGTAGATGTGCAGTGTAGATCATTTAAACAAACCTACAGGGGTCGCTGACCCACTGCTAGAAGCACTGATTTCTGAAACAAGAAAAAAAAAAAAAAAAAAAAAAAAAAAACTTGCCATGATGTCCAGGGAATAAGACATCTGGCCCTGCGTGAAAACTCATCAGTAACTTAGGAGCCATTCTTCTCATTTTCTGACCTTTGATACTACTATTACCACAAACAATATCTCATCTCTCTGTCTTTGTACTACAGTGATGTACCTTCTTTTATCAGGGCTTTTTATCCAGCTTATTTGTGGCCAATAGAAGAGACAATTAGGGAATGAGTTTTTTTCCCCCAAAAAGACCCTTGCTGAGGGCAACCAAAGGTTCACATTTTAATCAACCCAATGGAATAGAGCCAGGAAGCTTTTAAGGATCAAGACAGAGCACTTTAAACACACACACAGACACACATACACACACAAGGGAATACTGTGAACAGAGAACTAGGCGAAGGTGATAAATCTCCTATGAGAGGCCTGAGTCTGCAGGCAAACAAGATGCGTGTGTGAAATACGTCTAAAAGCTCAAAGGTAGTCCAGACTTCACGAAAGTAGGAATTAATTCCTGTTAAATCTGGAGTAGCTGCCAAAATGACCTTTTTTAATGAGTGGTTGGTTAAATGCTCAACGTCTCACAGCTGAGACCCTTTGACGTCATGGTTTGAAGAGCTGCATTAATGGAAATAATTAGAGCGATGTAATTCCACACAATCTGGTGGATGGTGAAGGTCCGTGCACAGGTGTTTACTGGTCAGACAGGATTAACAAGCATTACATTTAAAATGTTATACTAACCAGTATCCAAGTGGGCATCAATAAAGCAAGAAGGAAATAAGCATTAGTATAAGGTTAAATATTTTGAAACATGTCAAGATTGTGTCAGTCATATTTTACATTAAAATCAAAACAAATAAAAAAAAAGTTAAAGCCTATTTTGGATTTTAAAAAAAAGAAAATAATCCTAAAAGTAACACGAAACCATTCCTTCAGGAAACTATTGCGACTACTGTGGTCTGACATTTTTTAAGTCTCATTGCTGAATCTGAGCACAGACTCAGGCTGTCCTGGAACTGCCTAATTTAACAATGTTTCTACTCTTTAAAACTGACACAGTAGACCAAACAATAGATACCCCAAATGTGTGCTTTCACAGCAGCTCTTCTTATCAGCACTCTCGGAGCAGAGTATACTTTCTCAGTGGGTAGACTGAAAGCATTGTTTCTTTTCTCTTTTTTTCATCATACAATCTCTGTATCTTGTTAAATTTTTTGCAGGATATTCAGATTTCCATTGAGGTTTCTTGTACTGCAAAACCACAGGATTTCATTTAAATGAATCAACTGTATTCAATATATTCGGTTCTGTTATACACTTAGCATGCATTTTTGCTTGAATTGTATAGCAATAAGGTGTCCAGATTTCTGAAATAAACCCTGGGACAATATATAATATACTTTTTTTCAGTTTTGTAATTTTACAGCATTGGTATCCGAAGTATATATATATTTTTTTCCATTTATTTTTCCCATAGGGATTTTTAAAAGGTGTTTTTTCAAGCGTTATAAGGCATAAACCAAGCCAAACAAAATCGGGAAAAAATTCGAAGGCAGCTATTTTAACTAAATCTATTTCAGTTGGGAAATACCGAAACCCAAAATAAATAACATATAAATCAGCATATAAAAACAGTCCAATAAATGTTGTTTCTTACACTCCGATAGTGTGAGTCTCAGGTTTCTATGGGAACCGGAGCTTCTAACTGCCGTGATTTGGATTCAGTCGCGACAAAACAGTAATACTATCTGTCAGGATGTGCTTCCAATGCTATACTGAGGTTAATGTTAGGGTGTAGGTTGAGGTTAGAGGGTATTTAAGCGCTGTGTTGCCACACTGATGCAATGACTTTACCAATTGGCAATTGGCCCTTTTACTTAGAATGTGGCACGAGCCACTATATTTCACACTGCAGTTTCTCCGATTCATATTAATAGTAGTATGTCTTTGGTAAAATTACGTCTTTGTCACCATTCACTTTGTACTGTATAAATTGCATGGAGCTGCGTGATCATTCTGCAAAACTACTTGTTTAGTGTTTCACAGAAGAAAGAAAGTCATACAAGTTTAGAATGACATGAGGGTTGAAACTTAATAGGTGAAAAAATTTGAATTTTTGGATTAGCTGATTGTATAATTTGGCATTCAAGACTAAGGCTGCATATAATAATGCAAATCCCTTGTGAATGCGTGTGAGAGAGAAAGAGAACAGGAAGATGGCATTTTACTTTGGGTTAATAAATGTTTTCCTGCTTCAATCCTTTGAGTCGAGAAAAACACGAGTTTCGCTCTCTGGCTTAACCTCACATCCATTATGCAGCGTTCAAGTGCTGATGTTACAGGCGAGTGCATGTCTGTGTTTTTGAGTACATGCTTAATTACTACAGAATGACTAAATATTCTAGGTTTTTAATCGTAAAGGAGGATTTAAAACACATTCATGCATAACAGTTGATTTAAGTAACAGTGACTGCTAAAAATTAATTTTGTCCTCTGCTCATTGATGAAAGAGATATTTGAAGGATTTAAAGTCCTCAAAATCATAACGAGAGGCAATTAGTTGCAAGTATGCTTGAAAAAAAGGAGACTGTTTTACCTGAAAAAGATGAGAAGCCAGAAAGAGGTGGATGAGTTGATTGCAAGGCCACGATCTCATTGGCTGATGCTACATGGGTGAAGTGGAACTGATTGGCTGGCTCAGTCAGAGAGGAAGCAGTAACTAAAGTGTCTGGCTATATGTTCAAAATTGCATATACTGTTACTATTTCTGAAGAATAATACACACAATGCAATGTGACTGTACTCAGAAATTCATATATATATGTTCCCTTTGCGTCCTATCTGTAGGTACTACAGTGCCACCATTCTGCAGATGTCAGGAGTACGTGATGACAAGTTGGCCATCTGGCTAGTGACCGTAACAGCGTTCACAAATTTCCTATTTACTCTGCTGGGCGTTTGGTTGGTTGAAAGGGTGGGCAGACGCAGACTTACGTTGGGAAGCATCTTCGGTAAGATTTTGACATACGTCAAGAAGCAAAATATACTGTATATTCCAATGTATTCCACACTTATTTTGGATTTTGACATTTAACATTACTGCCTTTTATATAGAGAGGGGAGGGGGGTACAATTCAAAAGTTTGTGGTCAGCAAGAGTTTTTTACTGTTTTAAAAGAAGTCTCTTATGCTCACCATGGCTGCATTTATTTATATATATATATACAAAATAAAAAAATACAGTAAAACAGTAATATTGGGGCAAATGTATTATTACAATTCAAAGTAAGAGTAAGAGTTTGTATTTATTCCTGTGATGGCAAAGCTGATTTTTTTTTTAGCAGCCATTACTCCAGAAATCATATTATAGTATTATAGTTATTTTGGTGTGCAAGTAACATTTCTAATAATTTTACAATGTTGAAAAAAGTTTGTGCTGCTTATTACTTTTGTGGAAAGCAGGATACATCATTTTCAGGATTCTATGATGAAGTTCAAAAGAACAGCATTTATTTGAAATAGAAAGGTTTTGCAACATTATAAATGTGTATACTGTCAGTTTAATACATCATTGCTGAATAAAAGTATTAATTTCTTTCAAAAAAGAAATAAAAAAAGAAATCATCTTACTGACCCCAAACTTGTGACCGGTTATGTATTTGTATTTAAAATGTAGGAACATTTAATTCATGAAACACTAAGAAAATGTAATGGTATATGCTAACGCTATCTCACGACCAATTCGTACGAATTTGTACGACTTGTCTTAACCCCAGTGATGAGTAGGTTTAGGGGCGGGGTCGGGGGTAGGTCATTCATACGAATTGGGCAACTCGTAAAATATGTACGATTTAGCAAAAATCTTACGAATTCGTACGAGTGATGTCGTATGAATTCGTACGAATTAGCCACATCGTAAAATATGTACGAATTGCTGTGCGATCAGATTGCATATGCAAACATATTAACCAACTAGTTTGGCCAACAGATATTATAATTAAAATGTATAAAATGAAAACATATATATAAAAAAATTTTTAATTGTACTCTGGACTTTCAAAGATGTAATTACAAAGATATAGTCACTGTGACAACTTTCCTGTATGAAAACTTGCCCATGTCTCACCCACATTTTGCCATTTAAAATGCTATTTTGAACATTTTGAGAAAAAAAAAGTATTTATATATGAAAATGTATTTTTGATTCAATCTTTGTGTACAGGTACGGTTTTGAGTCTTTGTGTCCTGTCTGTTGGCTTCCTCCTGTCAGCCCAACATTCCCCTCCTGTTACACTACATCTGACGGACCCCACGACACCCAACTCCAGCTGCATAACACATCTGTGAGTATGATTTAATGGGCATGGTTATCTTATAGAGCTTCTAGCTAGAGGCAATATGAATAATTCATAAGCACACTATATAGGATATAGTATAATCAGTTCCAATATAGTGACAGCTGTCTTGTTACTTGGTGTCTTGTCATTTAGCATGTAACAAAAGTGACTGAAGAGACAGTTCCCCAGAGCATGCATGAGTCAAGTTCCTAAATGTGCAAGACTTCCTTGGTCAGCTAATTGATGAAGCTTCTTGATCAGCATGGTTTTTCTGCAGAAGTTGGTTGACCAAGGAAGTTACAAAGATAATTCACTCAAAAGCTAAAATTCTGTTCTGTGTAACTTTGAAGAGTGACATGAAGGCGATTACATGATGACAGAAATTTCATTTTTGGCCATTAACACGTTTGTTGGTGGGTATAACTTGAATGGAGAGAGAACAGAGATGGATTATACCTTTCATGGGTCCTAGTTTAGCAATCACTGCTATATAGTGTTCTGGGGAATTCATACTGGAATAAAGTGAATATAAATCAATATCAAGCCTCTATGGGAGATGCATGAAAATGAGTTGCACAAGGACAGCTCAGAGATAATGGGAACACTGTACAATTGGAACAGTGGAACTGTGGGACCTTATGAATACCATCAGTATCCACATCATTGTCTCATCACCATTTGCCGGTACCATTGACCCCAGGTGGATTGCATTGGCAATGCCATCTTTGCTGTAGAATTTCACCCTTCACAGGGAGTTTGACTGACAGGCAATCTGACCAATCATAATCCGCCATTCGCCGAATCCACCATTTTTGTCCGACAAAGCAGTCAGGAGAGTTAGTAGATTAACGTTGGAGGAATTGAACTTGAAAAACGGTGTGTATTGACGTCTTTCCGCGGTTAAAACAACGTTCATTTATGTTTATTTGATGCTATAAATTAACTAGAAGGAGGAGATGATCAGTTCACGAGCAGCTTTAACTGAGGCGCAACAGCGATCTGTCAAACACATTAAAGAGCCACAAAACGGTATTTATTGTTTAAATTTCGTAAAAAAATTACCAAATTTAAAAGTTGAGACTTTGTTTCATTTCAAAAGTAACCTGGTCTGTCCTGTCTGTCAGCGCGTTGTCAGTGTCCTCTCTGCCCCGTGATGTATGTTTCACTGCGTGAGAACATGGTGGGGCGTGAGAGCGGCGTGGCTTGTCGGACATAGCAACAGAAACTAATGGGGGCGGGTCTTTGCGAACGGTCAATTGAGACTCATCTTCCAATTCTTAGTATTACCTTCACGGTCCTCATCAAACCTCAAACCAAAAGTTGTAAAGCAGGGCTTTACCCACCCAGACAGCTCATACATACCAATATTCTCATCCAATTTCCTGTTCCCTTGAGGTCACACAACATGAATTTAATTTGGTTGCCAAGTTTTTATCAGTAAAGCAGTTTGTAAAAATATAATGTATTTTAAAAGAAATAATATAATATTATACCAAACTACTGAAGGTTGTCATTTCAAGAATTTCATCCTTTTAAGAGATATTTTTTCTCCATTAAAAAAAAAAAAAAAAAATCTATATAAAAAGTGCATCATAGAAGAGGTAATACATTTTTTTATACATTTTTTTAAAATAAATTAATAGATCCAGATTAAAACAAAAAGTGTTATTTTATTCACCCACCATCAATTTATAAAGGATACAATCAAGTCTTTTGTCAAATCACATTTTTGTCTCGTTTTATTGTTTCACTCAGAAATACGTCACATTCCCAAAGTAAAATTTCTTTTGTACTGTATAGTTTTCTTTCTAAAGTTTATGTCGAGTCCAGTGGCGATCAATTGCTATACTTATGTCTCTATCAGCATTCTTATTGTGAAATTATACCATTTCTAATGGGTTTCTCTTGCTTTATTCAACAAACAGCTCTTCGGCTTTCAACCTGAGTGAAAATCAATTTTATGTTTGGCTCTCAAAGTGTGTACTTTGTGGTAATAACTGAATGTGTTAGGAGGTCCAGGCTTGCTCGCTGTTCCTTAATGTCACAGTAATAAAGAGTCTGAAGTGTGTGTAACCTCATAACAGTGAACCCCCCTGTAGTCTAAGAGAGAGTGGCCTCTCTCTCCATCCTGATTTACTCTTACACCATCCATAGTTCACCATACGCACACCACCAAAACAAAGCATGTTTATTTTCTGCTAATGGATGCGCAATGACTTCATCACAGCAGCAAACCCAATTTGAGTATAGACTTTGTCTCAAATAATCCGTAATGGATTACAGTATTTAATGGACACACTGTAACTGCAATGCAATATCCATTAACCAAAACACCTGGAGCTAATTACTTAATAAGTGTTGATATGTAAATGTGGTGGTCATATGTTAATGAGATCGTGGTTGTGATCTTATAATCATGAATATGTCTTAGTGAGCCATTTATGCAGCTTAAAATCAGAAAACGGAAATTGTGACACTTTATTGTGGCGTATTTTAGAGTGAAACGGCTTACGAAACAAGGGAACAATGTGTGACTTGATTTAATCCTTTGGTTGTTAACAATATTGCTGTTTTTGCTGTATTTCTGATCAATAAATGCAGCTTTGTTGAGCATAAGAGACTTTTAAAGCTGTTAAAACATCTTACTGATCTCAAACTTTTGAGCAGTGGTGTGTGTATACACTTTTTGATTTTACTTCTGCAATGTTATTTGACATATTTCTGAGTGAAACATGATTTTGAAAAATAATTTTTTTTAGAGCAGGGCTTACTTTAATGCTATCCATCGTTGATTGAAGTGGGAAAATATGACGAACAAAAAGAGTGCAGAGCAAGTTATTACATTTTGAGGAAAGATTATAAATACAAGCATTGATAAGCATGCATAATAAGCAATTCTGGGCTGGCCATGTGTATTAAGAAAGTAAATGGGGTCCATTCTGACTTCAGATAAGTAGATTTCAAGGTCAGTACATTGACACAGCACATTGACAGTCTTGGCTTGGGTTTTAGTTTTAAAGTAATTTGTCTTGCTCTCACATTACCTTTCTAGGTCGTGCGAGCCCTGTATGTTGGACCCTAGCTGTGGTTACTGTTATCAGGAAAACAGCACTGCTGTGTTTGCCTCCTCCTGTGTGCCCGTCAATCCGGCCTCCACCGAGAGAGCAGCGTGGGGCAAGTGAGTCACTAATAAAGCAGAGATTGCGTCTTCTGTTCTGTGTACATTTGGGCATATTTTGTCATTTTATCCATTCTAAAGTGCATTACTAAGTTACCTGATCAAATTTGCCAGATGTCAAATGTGTAATAAATTTGGTTGTCAAAGTTCTCATCCCTTTCAAAAAAAGTGTGTTTCCCTACTTGGGGCTTTTTGGTTTTTATATAACATTTTGTCTTTTTAACAGGTTTTAGACTGTTCATTGTCACATTACTGCATGTTACATGTGGTTGAACCTGCAGTGTTGTTTAGTTATTTATATATTTTCATTTATTTATTAATTCATTTAACTATTAATTAATATACCCTATATAATTCATTATGTGTCTGTTTTAAATCTAACAGGTGCTCCAACTCCACACATATGCCAGATAGTGGTATATGGGCTTATAACTTTTGCCCAACCTCTTATTCATGGGTTGTGCTCCTGGGACTTGTTCTATATCTCGCATTTTTTGCCCCAGGTAAGATGATCAAAGCTGTTTTTTAAGTACCTCAGCATACATGTTTTTTTCAGTTTTTGCTGCATGAATGATAACTAGGGTTTGGACACTCCAGTTTTAGTTCAAAAATAACAGACCATCGGGTATCTTTGGGACATTAATTCCAGCGTACACTGATTTGGAACACACTAATTCTAGTCTTGTATACTATTTAGGGGGGGTAGTATGCAAACTGGGATGCATGGCATGTGTCATGCTCTTCTATTCAGCAGAGCCACAACAAAACTACTGATTCAACAGGGTGATTTCCAAAAGAATGACTCTTATGAGCCAGTTCTTCTTAGTAAATCAGGCATATAGTTCGCTACCAAAAGAGTGTAGTCAGATTACCAAATGAATGACACCTATGAGCCATTTTAGTGAGTCAAAAACATGAAGCTTGACCAGTGTAGTCTAACTCTTGAACGAATGATTCTTATGAGCAGTTTCTTTTTAGTGAATCATAAACATATTGCAAGACCATTGTAGTCTGATTACCGAAAGAATAACTCCTTTGAGCCTGTTGTTTTTAGTAATTCAGAAATATACTTTGCCACCAAAAGAATGTAGTCAGATTACCAAACAAATTACTCTTATAAGATAGTTTATTTTAAGGAATCAAAAACATATAACACAACCAACAGTCTAGTCTGATTGACTACACTGAATGACTCTTAAGAGGCAGTTCTTTTTATATAAACTATTTGTTTTTGTTTTTTGTTTTGTTTTTGGGGGGGGGGGGGGGGGGGGGGGTTGCCTTTATTTCGATAGTACTGTATAGCTAGAGAGAGGACATGAAGCAAAGTGGGAGAGAGAGTGTTGGGAAAGGACCACGAGTCAGGACTCAAACTCGGGTCACTTCCGACTTTATTTTTTATAATAAGGCATACAACAAGCGGTAGGTCTAAATAGGGGAACAAAAGTATGCTAAAAGAGATGCTAAAATAAATCCATTTGAATCGAGCGGTTTAATCCAAGTCTTCTGAAGAGACACGATCGCTTTATATGATGAACAGATTTACGGTAAAAGAGATCGTAAAAGTAATCCATTTGGATCGAGCGGTTTAATCCAAATCCAATTGATCGCTTTGTATGATGAACAGATTTGATGTAGGCTTTTATTCACATAAACATTGATCAGCAAATGTACATAGACCCCTTTTCAGTTGGTAAACATGGTGACGTTTTTTTGTGGGCGGAGCTTATGTAGTGGCAGAACGATCCCTCTGGCCGCTTCACTAACGTTAGTTTGCCAGTTTTGTTAGCTTGTTTTTTTAATAATGACTGGAGAAAATCTGATTTTATCATAATGTGCAAGGTCACTCACAGTCCAGGACCACGATTGTTATTTGCAAAAGTTAATTTTAACGGACATCCCAGATTGGCTGTAGAAGTCAGGCCACTCAACCGGAGGTAGCGTTAACGTTAATCCTGTCAGATCGTCCATCCATTGACTGAGCGTGTAGTCAATGGATGGACGATCTGACAGGATTAACGTTAACGCTACCTCCGGTTGAGTGGCCTGACTTCTACACCTACCTGATAGAGAAACTGAGCGTAAAGAGAAACTGAGGGTATATAAATATTTAGATGCCTATAACTGTACTAAATGGTCACTTACAAGACTTGTGTGGTAGCCTACGATCCGCAGTTCTGCCAGCGCCAACAATAATAATTTAAGCTCCTTATGTAGCCGAATCTGTGCTGGTTTGTGTTGGCCGCCTCCAGTTTTCCCTTTTTTTTGCCACCAGCTAACGCCGTGACGTAACTGTGACGTCTGCTCGAAATTGGTCTATAGAGCACTCAAATTTGGTAAATGGAAGCTCAAGCATGCTTGCTTGATGCACAAGAACCGGGGTGTAAATTAATCACTTAACACTAAACTGCCAATAATGTAAGCCACTGGGAGAATACAGACGGCTTTCAATCACTGCACTGCATTAATAAGAAGGCAGTTAATATAAAGATTTTTAATACAAAGTTTTTTCCCCAACATTAGTGCTGTGGGGATGGGAACATGTATGACATAGCATATGCACTTACTAGCGCTTAATGCTGAGAAGGACACTAGCCTACAAGCCTCTGAAGTACTGGGCTGGGTTTCCCAAAACCTTCTTAACACTATGTGGTTCTTAAGTTACACCTTAAGCTGTACCTTATCGTTAATACGTGTTTCCCGAAACGTTCTTAGTTAAGTATACCTTCTGTAAGTCATACGTTCGGAAGGTTGGTCTGGGCTGAGTTTCCCGATAACGTTGTCTCTTAGCGTCTCTACGAAGACTCTTAAGGTATAACTTAACTGAAGGTATACCATTTCTAGGTGTGTTCCCCGATCTATACCTTAGGAAGCTGCTTAAGATATATCTTCTTACGTGCGACGTTACCCGGTGCTGTCCGTGGCGATGCTGCTGAATTGGTTGATGGGCAATTCCGCGCAAAAATGTCACATCCATAACGCCAACTAAATACAATGGCATTGTGTTGGCGTTATGGATGTGACAGTTTTGCGTGGAATTGCCCTGATATCGATGGCTCGAGAATCAATTATTCTCTCGTGCAGGGGCTGTTTATGTGAGAAAGCGGTGTTCTTTATAAAATAAGCACTTCATAAATAGTTGAAATTGCATTTATTAGGACTCATGGGATATTATAAAAAATAACCCAAACTATAATAGCCTTTAATAGCCTAGCCTACATATTTTTAAATTGTATCATATATTGCTGCCATAATAACCATTTAAATTATTTATGTGCTTTCTTCTCTTTCCTATTTTTGTTCGCTGAGATGGAGCTGTGATGAAATATTGTTCTTGTAAATACTTTCCAGCATTTCAGTAATAAAAGTGTACGTCATACGTACGGTGCTCGGCAGTGATCAAAAAGGATTTAAACAGTGGATTTTGAATCTCTTCTTGTAAACTCAGAGATGTGGATTCAGACGGCAATTAAATTCCCACACGACCTGTTTGTCAAAAAACAGTAGGTACTAATTTGGCCAGGGATTTTTACGCGGGTTGGGTGAGAAAAAACACTGATATTATGGATTGGACTGCACTAAAATAACCGACTTACTGTACGAGCCCATGAGAAACAATATTAGCGTCCGAATAGGACTTAACTGACAGTAGCCTATGCTTTCACTGGCATTTAAAAGCGCTCTTTAATTAAAATAAATGTATAAAATTTTATTATATATAATAATATAATTAAAATTCTATTAACAATCAGTGTAATGACAATTTTATTCTTTGCATGAAAACACTTGAATTAGCCTAACTGAACACTGTCTGTGTGTATTAAAACTTCAGAATTATATTCGTATAGACCTGCAACAGTGATAAGGTAAAGCTAAGAGTGGTGCAGACCAACCTTCCGAAAGTATGACTTACAGAAGGTATACTTAACTAAGAACGTTTCGGGAAACACGTATTAACGATAAGGTACAGCTTAAGGTGTAACTTAAGAACAACGTAGCGTTAAGATGGTTTCGGGAAACCCAGCCCTGGACTCTTACCTTTACCTTATCACTGCTGCAGGTCTATACGAATATAATTCTAAAGTTTTAATACACCCAGACAGCTTTCAACTGGGCTAATTCAAGTGTTTTCATGCAAAGAATAAAATTGTCATTACACTGATTGTTGTTACATTTTTAATTATATTATCCAAAGGTACATCAGCTGGCAAACCATTAAAGGCTTAATAGTAAAATTTAAAAGGGAATGATTGTGGTGGGGAGTTTGCTCAAACTATGGTAGCGATACAGCAAATAGTTGTTCTAAAAGACGGCGCCGTCCGCGGAGCGCTTTTAAAGGCCAGTGAAAGCATAGGCTGCTGTCAGTTAAGTCCTATTCGGACGCTAATTGTTTCGCATGGGCTCGTACAGTACGGTATTTTAAACATTTACAGGGGCAAGTCGGGGATTTTAGTGCCATAATGTCAGTGTTTTTTTCTCACCCAAACCCGCTTAAAAATCCCTGGCCAAATTACTACCTACTGTTTTTTGACAAACAGGTCGTTTGGGAATTTAATTGCCGTCTGAATCCACATCTCTGAGTTTACAAGAAGAGATTCAAAATTCACTGTTTAAATCCTTTTTGATCACTGCCGAGCACCGTGCCTAAGATGTACTTTTATTACTGAAATGCTGGAAAGTATTTACAAGAACAATATTTCATCGCAGCTCCACCTCAGTGAACAAAAATGGGAAAGAGTAGAAAGCATGTTAAACATTTGAAATGGTTATTGTGGCAGCAGTATATGATACAATTTTAAAATATGTAGGCTAGACTATTATAGTTTGGATTATTTTTTATAATATCTCATGAGTCCTAATAAATGCAATTTCAACTATTTCTGAAGTGCTTCTTTTATAAAGAACACCGCTTTCTCACATAATGCAGTGAAGCAGCCCCTGCACGAGAGAATAGGCCTAATTGATTCTCGAGCCATAGATATCAACAAATTCAGCAGCATCGCCACGGACAGCACCTGGTAACGTCGCCCGTAAGAAGGTATATCTTAAGCAGCTTCCTAAGTTATGATTCGGGGAACACGCCTATCAATGGTATACCTTTAGTTAAGTTATACCTTAAGAGTCTTCGTAGCGCGCTAAGAGACAACGTTATCGGGAAACCCAGCCCTGGACTAGTAAGGACACACCTCACTAGGATGCAGCCTTATGTTTGAGAAGCTCCCCAATGAGGTTCATTCTCACGTCTCACGCCAGCACGCTTGAACTTCCGCAAGAACCAATGAAATTTGTTCTGGTGCATCAAGCAAGTACGGTTGAGCTTCCAAATAAACAGGCAAAGGATTCTCACTATTGATATTTGCCAGTAAAACACTATGGAAAAGAATTACAAACTTGTTTATATACTTATGTGCATTTGTTTATTTATTTATTTTTGAACTAAACTGGGGCTTGTAACAAGTAAGGGAAAATGCTTCCCTTAGCAATACATTCTACGATAAATGCCAGAAGACACCTGCAATTCATCACCACTGTGCCTTTCATAAAGACATGGTTGCTTTGGGAGATTTATACCTGTAATATGTTCCTTGTGACATTGCATTACCTCTTGACAGGAATGGGGCCGATGCCATGGACCGTTAATTCTGAAATCTACCCTCTTTGGGCCAGAAGCACGGGAAATGCTTGTTCGGCTGGGGTGAACTGGACCTTCAATGTGCTGGTGTCTCTAACGTTCCTCCATATGGCCCAGTATCTGACTTACTACGGTAATGCTCTAAATAGTTCAGTGACAGCAGTCATGAACTTGACCTTTTTGTCAGCATCATCACAGTATTTGATCTCTCAACATCAAGAGTATACTATGCATAAAGGCATTGTAGAACTAATTATGTTCATGACTCACTATTACTTTCATCTAGAAGTCTCTGTGCAAATTGACATTTTAAGCACACTTTCCTGGACTTATTGTGTCAATTCCTCAATGTATTTTATTGAAAAGGAAAAAGAAAGGTTGTCTGGGGAACAGTTCATCAGTTAAATAAAATGCTTTGCATCTGAAACTTTTCTTTTTTTGCTGACATCATCTAGGCCATTAGATAATTATAGTATATGTTTATTCTTTTTGTAAAGGGGAAAAAATATCAAAAATACATAAAGGAATTATCACAAAAAATCTAAAATGATAAAAATGGGTCATACTTCTATGTAAAAATTGTGCAAGTAAAAATTGGAACTACAATGAAGAAGCTTGTTTCCGCCACAGAATAAAAAATAAAAAGGTAATTGCTAGTTTACATCTTGCAATTCGGACTTTTTATCTCCGAATTGCGTGATATAAAGTCGCAATTTTGTGTTATGAAGCCAGAGTTGCGTGATATGAAGTCGTAATTGCGAGAAATAAACTCGCAATTCTGACTTTTTTTCTCAGAATTGCATGTTTATATCTAGCAATTCTGACTTTATAACACGTGACTGTGTTTATTTCTCGCAATTCTGAGAAATAAAGTCAGAACTACGAGAAGTCAACTCGCAAGTTGTGAGATAAAAGGTCGCAATTATCTTTTTAAATGTTTCATTTTGTGGTGTAAAAAAGATCCTTAATGCATAGTTGACTTCTGTATAGTTTTGGTATTTTTAGCCATTATAAAAATGATAATTTATTAAATAATACCTCTCTTTTGTTTTCCAGGTGTATTCTTCCTTTATTCCAGTTTGGCTCTATCTGGTTTCTTTTTCATTTATGGCTGCCTCCCTGAGACTAAGGGACGGCGACTAGAAGAGATTGAGTCCTTGTTTTATAACCGGCTCTGCTCGTGTGGTATCTCGGATTCTGATGAGGATCGGCAGGTGGAATACATCCGGGTAAAAGGGTCAAACTACCACCTATCGGACAACGACGCATCAGATGTCGAATAACACGTGTGAAACCTCTGGTTTGGCATCGATTGAGCATCGCTCAACCCTGACGTCAGGTCCGCCCACTGTATTGGTCAGGTTGAGCCTCTCTCATCCAGACGTTCACCGCGATGGCAAGAACAGGGTTGTAGAGCACACACAAACAAACACGCAGTGCCATGTCAGCTTTTATAATATTGTCAGTATGTTTCTGGCTTGTTCCTCCACTGTCAGATGAATATCCTCTGCTTATTTATGTAAAATGAGATGTTAGCTGTAAATGCAGTAATATATATGCAGAAGAACATTTTTTTTTTCTTAATATCATGTCTAAGCGTGAACGCAAAGCAAATTTTATACATATAAATTGGAATGAAAAAATTATATTTGCTGCAATTTCCGTTCACCACACTGACAACTTCTAGTTCTGAGAACCCTACAAATGTGAAAAGGGTTTATTGTATTTTAGAATAATAGTAAAGTCATCAAAAATATTAACAATGGAAGTGTTGGAATTATATAGAGATCAAAAATATTCAACAAATCATTATTTTCTATATACTTCAGATTGGTCAAAGTAGCCACCTATTGCCTATATGGGCATTCAAGTCTGTCTGAATTTTTGACTAGTCTATAAATGAATCAAAACCAATTTCCTAAAATAATGCGACTCACTGAATATCAACAAAAAATAAATTGCAGTGAATAAACATCATTTGTCAACACGATAATATGCGATCCGTATTTCACCAATCTCTTTTTAAAGTACCATAGACTATTTTGTCATTTGAACCATCATGTTTGTAGAATTAGAGATCATTGACACATAAAAAGTCAAATGTAGCTTTCTGCAGTTTTCCTGTGATAGTGTATTGTGGCCTTATAAAATATTTCACAATTTTTTATATCAGTTTGTTTCATTTTTTTTTTTTTTTTTTCATTTAAATGTTTACATTTAAAATTGTATTATTTGTTATTAAATATATATATATATATATATATTTTTATTATAATTTTAATTTGTCTTCCTTATAGCCTAGTGTACAAAATCCTCGCAGTTGGTCTTATCCATGAAACAGTGTAGAATAACCGTTTCGACAAGTACTGTAATGTCCATTGTTCTTTTGTGCTACTTCGTAAGTATACAAATAGACAAATACACATCAAAGTGTGCCAAACTGGCCTGAAAATCTCTATGTTGTGGTTGTAGCTTTATCAAAACCAAGTTGATGGCTCTCATAAAAGCAACCAATAACTTGCTCAAGTTCCTGTTTAAAGGTTTCACTTTGCTCAGTGAAACATAAATGTGCACATCAGGCCTCGTGTAATGTGTTTTGTTCAGATACTGTACATGATCATGTGTAATTTGACATTTTCCATTGGATAAAACTTAATTTGGTTGAGAGAAGCACAAATTAAATTGGCACAATGTTTGACATTATATCGATTTAGATTTTACAGGAAAAGTTCACCCACAAATGCACCCTCAATCATCAATTACTCACCCTCACATCGTTCCAAAACTTTTTTTATTCTGTGGAACATAAACACATTCTGAAGAATGTTAAAGCTGCTCTTTTCCGTACATTGAAAGCATATAGTGACAAAGGCAGGCCAATCTCCAAAAAGGACAAAAGACATTTTTGGGTGAACTATTCCAAACCAATAAAAACTCTAACATAAAAACATATTGCTTCTATTTGTGTCCAAGAAGAGAGATTAGAAAAGTTTCAGTCTATATGTATGATGTAATTTAGAGATTTATTGAGCAGTTTCATGTGTACCAGATGTATTTGAATTTTAGATTGTACTTGGGAGGTTCTCCATCAATAACCCTTTGTGTTATTACCAATGAACACTTCTGTTTTAAGTGTATGGATGTATTTTTATTTTTTATGTGAAAAACAAAATGCAGCGTTTCTACCATTAATGGAAACTAGTCAGGACAAATGTTGTGTTGTACAGTATTTGATTACTGTTGCTGTATACTGTTGCTAGATTTATATTATATAAAACTAAATATATGAACTTTGAAAACTTGAATATGTACTTGGAGATAATAATAAAGACATAACATACAATATTGTTAGGATTTGGGTTTTCAATCCTACATGCATCAAATTGAACAATCGATTTTTCAAAATGTAATTTTGCTTACTGTCTAATCCTTTCTGCGCTTTAACGTCAGCAGAATGTCAGCAGCTTCTTGTTTCTCTGTCTCTTCGGAGACCCAGTTCACACCTTTCTCTGCCGTGAATTTCTTCTTCTCTTTCACAGATTCTCCTGCATGCTTGACATCCTTGACAGGGTTTCCCGTCACACTTTCCAAACGAGGGCTGTCACACCTCGATAATTTCACTCTAGCTTTCCACATCTCCTCTACTTTCTGTTCTGGAGTAAACAAAAGACATTTAAAAAATGTACTATTCGACATTCAAAATCATAATATGAAATGGGAATAGTTCATTCTGGGTAAATTACATTCTGATGTCCTAATATACAATACTGTTGGGGTCAGTTTCTAATGGCTGCATTTATTGACCAGAAATACTAGCAGTATTTACTAGTAAAGTATTATTACTTTTTTTAAATTAAAACTAATTTTTTATTCTAAATGTTATTTTAATATTTCTATTTAGTATACTTTACAATTCCTGTGATCAAAAGCTGAATTTTCACATGATCCTTCAGAAATCATTGAGTCAATCAAAAGAACAACATTTATTGTTACATTATAAGGGCCCTATCATACACCCGGCACAATGTAGCGCTAGGCGCGACGCAAGTATGTTTTGCTAGTTTCAGCCTGACGCAGTTATCATTTGTTTAAATAGCAAATGCATTTGCGCCCATTTGTGTGCCCATGGGCGTGCGCATTGTTGGCGCGTTGCTATTTTGAGGCAACTGAAATAGACTGCGCCATTGACTAACTGAAACCTGGTCTAAAGTCAATGGCGCAGTATTTTTTTATTTTTTATTTAAAAGGGCGCATTAGTAATATGTGCCTATAGGCGGGTGCACAACGCATGTACACTCTGCTTATTACACACACAGGGACGCGCAACTTCACACAAACTAGCCAAATATTAAAAATAAAAGGATTACAATGTAAAAGATTAATATTGTGTACATAAAGATATGGTGGAATCCGGCTTGTCCCGTAGATGGGAATAGATTATTTCTAATAGATAGAAGATAGAATTTAATAGAATTTTAGATTTATTCCGTCATGTAAATAGCGAATCCGCCATGGCACGAGTGCAACTGGCTTTTAAAGGGAATGGGAAATTACACTCTGATTGGTTTATTGCAAGTTACGCCCAAAACACCCATTACTCATTAATAGAATAGGGACAACCCTTTTAGACCATGCGCCGGGAGCGCCGACCATTTTTCCCGTCGTTAAACTAGCAAAAGTGGATGCGGACACATTCTAAGTGCACTTGTGCTGTGCGCTTTAGACTATGTGCTTAGATAGGGCCCTAAATAAGTTAAATAATTTTAACTTTTGATCAATTTAATGCATCCTTGCTGAATAAAAGTATTCATTATTTTAAAAAAAGATAAGTAATATATACATTTGAATCCATATTCAGAAGACTCATATATTCACTCATTTTTATCAAGCTTTGTTGTCTTGTTTGTATTGAAAAGAACAGGGTGAACATTTCGGAAAAGACATGAAGGTGTGAAAATAATAACAGAATGTTAATTTTTAGGTGAACTATTCCTTTAAAATCATCCATGTTGATCAGAATCATCTGGAAACTTTCACAAAAAAAAAATGTTGTGAGGTTTCACAGTGGATTAGTTATTATACCTGAGGCTTTGCAGGAAGGATGTTTCAAAATTGACGTCATATCTCCTACTGTGCTCTTCCGACTGCGAAGTTTGCGGAGGAAGAATTCTGCTTGTGATTTCGGATGTCTCTCTGCCTGCTGGTTTGCTGCTGATGCCTCTGAGGGACTATTTCCTGTTCTTTTGTGGCCATCTTTCGGAGAACTAAGTGTAGCTGGATTGAGCATCTGATTAAAATGAAAAGACTGCTGCCTTGTGGTAAGGACATTGGTTTTCTGATCAGCGTTGGGGAAAGACACAGATGTGGTGTGATGAATAAGTGAACACTGAACTGAGACATCACAGTTTGATAAAGCTTCTGTTTGTGTCCCCTTATCCAAGGTTATTGGAGGATCCCTGTCACGCATTTGTGCTTCTGTCTGCAGATGAGAAGGAACAAACTGATTTTCATTGAGTTTTTGTCCACAGTTTACATGTCTCCTGTCTGAAACTCTGGATTTTACCTCACTTTGAGAATCACTGCAAAATTTTGCCTCCTGATTGCAGGATGGAGCTTGTAAATGTGTTGCTGTTAAATTGTTCACAGATAAGCAACAGTGCTTTGCTGTGAGAGGATCTTCAGCATGGCGCAGGTCCATTTCTTCTTCCTGTCCATCGAGAGATAATTTCATGGTCATAAAGAAATAATTGAATGGGTGAATTTCACAGTTTCACTACAGTTTTTGTCTTACGTCATCTAGGCCGAAATGAATTCCTCTTGGAGATTCACAACCGTGCACAAAGACATTTCTACCATCAGCACCTGCTGAAACAAAATTAAACATATTGTTCTGAGCACTAAAACGATATATTCATATATAACAATAACCAGAAAACTTACATGTGTTGGAGTCAGTACCTTCAAATTCCTGAAAAATTTAATAAAAAAATAACTTACTGTATGTCTATGTTGCTTTCAACCACAAGAAGGCAGTATTTACCTACAATTGATAGGACTAATGCAACTGTCACTATAGTTTGTCACCCTTTCCCTTACTTTATTTCTAAAATGAACCAATCAAATCTATATATTAATGAAGTAACCATATGCTGGAAATAATGTAAAAGATAGAAAATATTCATAAACATATTTTTTAAAATATGTTTTCATTTCTAAACTTGTACAAGCTTGTTTTGTCATACCTGTGTTGAAAACTGCTCATCATTGTACATGTTTTGTGATCTGTCATAAGAACTAATTGAGGCAAGCACTATAAGAAATGAGAATAATAAAGAACATTTTATGCAATGAATCAAAATACCAACTGACTGTACTCTGGACATCTCATGGAGGCTTGGAAATATTATTGATTGAGTAGGTCAGTCAAATGTAACATTGTTTCTGTATTTTCTCAGAAGCTCACAAACAATTATTTACACTAAATGCTATAAATACTCAAAATTTGTATTAACTTTAAAGAGTAAATGTAATATTGCATAATATTTTATAATTTGCCTTGCCACTGTCGCTTGGCTTGCTTAGTTCGGGACATTAAATGTTACATTTAATTTAATATTCAACAATAATATTGATCTTCCTGGGTTGACACTATTATACAAGAACTGAACTGAGCTGGACGATGACATCACGGTTTACTCCAGAGCAGCTATATACAGTATATATATATATATATATATATATATATATATATATATATATATATATATATATGAACTAAATTAATAACTTGTTTAAAACAAAAATGAAACATCACTGAACTTACTTAAGCTGTACTGTGACGCTATTTTCTTCTGGAAACACACTTTATTTTTTTGGCATTATTTTCCTGTTATCTCTGTAAAGCTGCTTTGAAACAATCTGTATTGTAAAAGGCGCTATTTAAATAAATGTGACTTGACTTGACAATTTCAAATATTGCATATTAAAATACATTACATAATAGTCAGGGGTGTTTTATACACACATACAGTGTTTATGGCATCGGGAGGGGCGGATGTGCGTGTGCGCGCGTCATTCAGAACACAAGACAAAATAAGAGCGTTCTTTCAAAACGGAACATGGCAAAATAATCATTTTTACTCGATTATACTATTTTGGTGATCGTTGGCAGCAAAAATCGAAATCGAAATTCAATTAATTGCACAGCCCTAGTATACACTGAGTACTTGTGTCATTTTTATGGCCTCTGAATAAATATATATTTTTTTAACTTTCCTGAAGAACATTTTGTGTGGGCTTTGGTGCTTTTTTGATTTTGTCGCATGAGATACCTTTTAGCCATATATATATAATATATACTGAAAGTTTTTTATTCTAGTATCTCCCTGTAACTACATATGCTAGAAGCCATATTATTACCTTTACAATCTATGTCCTTGAAATCTATGAACAGTGGCTTCTCCGGTTGTTCACTGCTCAGTGGATACAAAACTGAGGTCACTGAATCCTCTTCCATCTCTGGGCTGCAACAGATTATGACAATTCCATGTTATATGCACTTTCTCATACCTATTCTCTTACTGGCATACTATGTTGGGAATATAGTAATAACATAGTACCCACTTTGGTAATGTGCTCTCAAACTGAATTCCAACCACTGGACTGTTGTGAGGCAGATCTTGCTCAGGAGCTTCATTAGATGCAACGGTCCATGGATTATTCAGCTTTGTTGGTTGAGAGAATGACACATACTGAAAAGAGACATAGGCTACACTGTAAAAATGTGTGTTACTAGGTTGTGTTGCACAAACTGTTGACTTGATATTCATAGACCTGATGAGTATTATTGTCAGGATCTTCCCTGGATGGCAGGGAGGACGGTACATGTGGTGTGGGTTTGGGTTGGACTGGATCTGAGGAGCCATCTGAAGTTGAGGATGGTTGATGTTGATTTTCTGAGCCACTGGCATCGGACAGGTTAGATTCAAGCACAGGAGACAGCTATGGGAGAACAAGCCTTTATATAATCCTTGATAATGAACTTTTATATACAAAATACTATAAATCTTGATAATGACAAGTTAATAATAAGGTCAATGACTGGTTAATGGAATATAGGTGAATTATTTTGTGGTAGTGACCACTTTAGTCGTCCTTACCGGCTTGAACTTGAATTTTTCAGCAAGGCGATGTTTTCTGATTTTGAAACCAGGTGTGTCTACACTGTTGAAACAAATACCCAATAGCTGTAGATGAAATTATTTGGAAATATAGATTGAATAACAAACCTATTGAAAATGTACCTGTACTTTGGCTGACTGATGGCTAGGTTCAGTTTTGAAGGAGAGCAAGGGCTCATTGGTAACTCTAAAGGTTCGTTCAAAGCTTTTTTGGCTCTTTTTTCACCAATCAAAGGGTTTATTTTTGGTTTGCCTGCAAAACAAAACATATCATGATTTTTACATGTCTTTATTAAAAGGATATAAAAGCATGTTTGCTATGTGTTCATTTGTAAGTGCACTATGACTGTACCGGTTTTCTCTTTCTTTGACGCAATCTGGTTGACTATGAATAATGTCAGCAGATCCATATTGCCAGAGTTTTGTCCTTTGGTTGAGTCCATAATATTTGACTTTTTCTTCATCCTTTGCTTTTGAAAAAACGCCTTGAGGTGGAACAGAGAATTACCAGATAATTGCTTTCAGATCAAATAAAACACTACTAAGCCTGACCATCTAAAGAAGTACTAGTAAAAACAATCCTGCTAAACCAGCTATGACCAGGCTGGAAGACCATCTAAGACTAGCCAACCAGTTTAGGCTGGTTTTAGCTGTCTTTTTTTCTGCAGGGAATTTACCTGTAACCCTAGTTTAATCGCAACCAAGGCCCGGTTTCACAGACAGGGCTTAGATTAAGCCAGGATAAGGCCTTAGTTCAGATTGGACATTTAAGTCACTTTTTTAAACATGTCTTAAAAAATAATAAATAAATAAATAAATAAGGTTGTGCACCTTGAGACAAAACAATGGCACTGACATAATTTAAGATATGCCAGTACAAATTGCTTTCAGTTAAATGTTAAATCAGCTCAAACATGCATTTTAGTCTGGGACTAGGTTCGAGCCTTGTCTGTGAAACCGGCCATATATGTGGTAAATTTGTGTAGGCCTGTTTACAAGGAAGTTATAAATAACTGAAGTTATAAGTTCAAATGTACTACTATAAATGTTTAGTCACTTTAAAGTTTATACATGTTTAGTCACTTTAAAGTTTAAAACGTCTTAAATATGTGGTTTAAAAAGATTAATTGTACTCACTCTCTGTTTTAGTGTGTCTTCTCTGTTTTTCATACACCTGCTCCTGGTTAGTTAAGATTAGATGTCATTAGATGAATTGTAAACTTAATTACTTAATACCAAGTACCATTCAGTACCATTTTGATAACATCTTTGCTTTGAAATCTTAGAAATTTTAATTGTATAGTTAAGAATGATATAAAATCAGTCAGCAGGTTAGCAGTAGCACTGACCGGGATCCTCCGACCCAGTTCATGTTGCTGTCAGTCTGAGGCGGTTATAAATTCTCCCTCTGTCTCTCGGTCTCTACAGATAACTAAACACTGACGGCGTAAAATGTTAACTTTCAAGTTTATGTTGGTATTAGGAATATAACAAGAACAGTAACCGATAAAATATAATCTTAATTTGAACAGAAAGCGATAACGGCGCGAACGTACTGACTCTGTGCGCGCGAGAACTTCAGAAAAGCTGAATGTGAGTGACGTCTCAGCGGTCAGCAAGACTGTTCGTGTGTGGCGTGAAAATGTCGTTTGAGATTGAGATCTTAAGATTGTATCACTAATAATATTATTGAGATGCCTCTCTCTAAAAATAAACTGACAATAACAAGGAAATCATACAACACTGGGTGACAATAATAAAAACATTCAAAACAAAAATTGAGGCATTTAAAAACTATTATACTTTTGTAAAGATTTTTTTTTTTATTATTGAATGCTTATCACAACATAAAAAAAAATACAGATAGCTGTAACAAGACATCCAAAAAAAACACCATACTAATACAAGGGTTATTTTCAAAATAACCTCATAAATAAATTCATAATTTCCAATGTTTTACTTTTATTTCAAATGACTAACCTTTTAGTTAATAATTGTTCGTTTAAGATATATTGGACAGATCAGACCATTCCGTTATATTTACATACGTCAAGTGCGGCAGCCAATCAGCGTGGAGTGGGGGCGTGACCAATGAGGAAAACCCAAATGACGGAAGCATCTACCTAGCGGTGCTGTTTTAGCCTTACGGTGCAATGAATTGTATGTATATATTCTCTATTTACGGCATTGAATGACCATATGGATGTAACTCGGAACAAATTGAAGATTGCAGACTACTTATTTTTGTAAAAGCAGGATCAAAAAATGAGCAACATCCTACATGCGGCATCAAAAGTGAAATGGAATCAGAGCACTGCGGCGAAAAGAGCGGTGTTCCTGGCGGCCGCCGTATACGGGGCGAAAACGCTTTACCCCATCATCTGCAAACAAATAAATCAACGGAAAACAACCAGGAACAGCACATCTGCACCAGGACACGAGAATGGATTGATACCTATTCATAAAGCTACACCAGAGACTGTGTCTGGTCTTAGTAAATCACCCGGTATCAATGCGGAATTCTTCAAGCAGATTCTTGATCTGGTTAAAATCGTATTCCCGAGGTTTGTAACCAAAGAACTGGGTTTACTATGTTTACATTCAGTAGCTCTCGTTTCACGGACGTTTCTGTCTATTTACGTGGCAGGTTTGGATGGTAAAATAGTGAAAACGATCGTAGAGAAGGAGCCGCGGAGCTTCATGATCAAACTGATGAAATGGCTTCTGATCGCCATCCCGGCCACATTCGTCAACAGCGCGATCCGTTATCTGGAGTGCAAGCTCGCGCTCGCGTTCCGCACGCGCTTGGTAGATCATGCATATAAAACATATTTCACCAATCAAACCTATTATAAGGTCAGTAACATGGACGGGAGGCTGGCGAACCCGGACCAGTCTCTGACCGAGGATGTGATGATGTTCTCGCAGTCCATTGCGCATTTGTACTCAAACCTCACCAAACCCATTCTAGACGTGATTCTGACTTCATATACTTTGATACAGACCGCGCGATCTCGGGGTGCGAACGCATCCGGACCGACTTTGTTAGCGGGTCTGGTGGTGTTCGCCACGGCCAAGGTTCTGCGCGCCTGCTCGCCAAAGTTCGGTAAACTGGTGGCGGAGGAGGCGCACAGGAAGGGATACCTAAGATATGTGCACTCCAGAATCATAGCCAATGCAGAGGAGATCGCCTTCTATAGGGGACACACGGTGAGGAAATGCATAATGCATATTAAAATAACATATAATTGCTCTTTTGGAAGGGCTTTAGGAGAGGAAAAGCATCAATCATATATAGAGCAAATGTGATTACCTGTTAAGTTATTATAGGGTACTGTTATAGGGGCCGTGTCAGAAACACTGCACACATGTGCCTGAATACATAAGATGAGGAAATGCATCAATGTGTAGTTTACTTTTTAGGTCAACTTAGGTTTTACTTTAGCTTTTTATGTAATGAGTTTTATTTCGTAATTGTGATTTACTAAAACATTTTTTTAAGTGCTGGAAATGAGCTTATCCAGAACTGGATCCATTTTTAAATTCCAATTCATTTCCTGCGTTTAAAATTAAAATTGAGGTACTCGGATTAGGAACACTGTAAAAAAAAAGAAAAAAAAGTGATCAATTGACTTAAAAAAAGTAAACAAATCCATTGCCTTAAAATAAAGTAAATAAACTTAATGCGTAATTGAAAAAATTAAGTTATGTGAACTTGGCAATTCCACACAACTTAATTTTTTTCAATTACGCATGAGGTTTTTTGTACTTAATTTTAAGGCAACGGGTTTCCTAACTTTTTTAACTTACTTAAACTTACTTCACTTTTTACAGTGAAGTAGAATTAAAGTTAATTGACAAATTCAGAAATTCATATAGTTATATGTTTTAACTATAAAAATGCTTGTCAAGACATATTTAGAATGTTAGTTTGGCAAAACTTTTTTTGAAAGCCGTGATTAGATTAAATATCTTTTGGCTGTTATCATGTGGCAGGTGGAGATGAGGCAGCTGCAGAAGTGTTACAGTGCCCTGGCGGAGCAGATGAACCTCATCCTATCGAAACGTCTGTGGTACATCATGATCGAGCAGTTCCTCATGAAGTACGTCTGGAGTGGATGTGGTCTGGTTATGGTCGCAGTGCCCATCATCACTGCAACTGGCTTTGCTGACAATGGTAAAGTGGAAGTCCAGTTTATGCAGTTCTACAGTATATAGTATGTAATCTCATTGCAATTACTGTGATATATACTGTATATGTTTTTATTTATATATTTTTATATATATATATATATATATATATATATATTATATATATATATATTGCATTACTGTAGCACATCGTATTTGCTTAAAGATGTCATTTTTCAAATCCAGAGCTGGCGGATGGTCAGACGCAAGTGTTGGTGAGTGAAAGAACAGAGGCCTTCACAACAGCACGCAATCTTCTGGCCTCAGGGGCCGATGCCATTGAAAGGATCATGTCTTCTTATAAAGAGGTAAAAAATTAAACATGTTCCTTTTGTTCACTTGCATTTATTTTTACAGTCATTAATCATTATAAACAACATGGATGTTCTTGATATTAACACAAAGGAGCATGTCAGAGTCATATTTCATCACAAAAATCAAATGAATGAAATAAGAAATTATTATTTTACACACACACACACTTTTTTAAATGTATTCTTTTATTGTATAGCAGTGCAACAGCAAGGGCCTCTAGGAACTGAAACCACAAAGGATGTGATGTCACGCAGCAGTGAAAGCTGGGAATCTTTGCTATAGGCTAGTGATCAGTGTTGGTATCAGCTGCCACTCTGTTGACTAAGCCTGCTGGGCAACTTAATCCACCATCTGTTGAACAGAGAGCATCAGTCAGACCCGCTTCACAGATGCTGCATGTGTCCATTACAACAACAGACACTATAAAGCACAGCATCATGCTATTTCAGACCTTTTAAATAACATGTTGTGTTCTAATTATAAGTGTCAGCTAGCCCTACATGTGATTTGTTAATAATTAACATTTTCTCAAGAAATTTAAATGTGAGAAGTGCTTGCTAGTGTAAAACCAGCTGTCATGTTGTCAGGTTGTACCTACAGTATGTGGTTTTTATCATGTCGCTATGCTTTTATAGCCTGGTCCTACCAGACTCTCGTACATTTAATTTGTACAGAGAGTCTGGCCACTCTGTTGAAGTTTAAAACTATTGGATCTGCCCAGAGCCACTCTGGATCTGCCATAACCAATCGCTAACGTTTGGCCGTGACGTAACCCTACAACTCAAATTAGCGTACAACCTCAACGTCATCGTTCTCAGCCACTCCCTCTGTTCGCTGATTGGACCGCTAAAAAATTGGCCGGAGAAAACCCAAGAATATACCGCAAACCCAGACGGAGTACTGAAGGGAAATGAAAATTGAGCGGAAGTACGTAGGAGGGCGGAGCCAGGCTAATGCTTTTAGGCCATTGCTATACTATTGCTGTCACGGTCGGTGGTTGTAATGACTAAGACAAGGAGCACAAAATAGACAGTCTTTAATAGTAATAATCTTCATCTTCAGAATCTCAATAATTCTCCAATCATTTTGTCCACGTAAACCTGCCCCTTACTTATAATTGACTTCACGTTTGCATTAAGATCTGCTTCCATCCAATCAACTACAGATGAATAGAACCAAGTCCACCCTATTTTTTTTACGCCTCATAAAAATCTGTTTCATTCGAATGTATGTTTCAATACGGAAGAAAAGATCTGTCACTACTTCCGTTAAATCACAATTTAGTATGAGAAATAGTAATGTTTGGATTAGCAAACACTGTTAATTTTCGTATAGCAGAGCACATCAAGCTAGCAATGGAAAAACAAGGGTTTCTAAACCCTTTAAAAGGTCAGTTAACAACTCTCAGGAAAAAAATCTTTCTTGTTGACTCCATTGAGTTCCCAAAGGAAAGCACAATGCTTCTTGCCGAGGCTCTTGGGATGTGGTGTGTCTGCCTAAACAAGGAAAAACACTGGCTAAACACTTCCTAACACGTGCTTTGGATCAGATTAAGCATTCAGGCCAATACTGTGCAAAGGGATTGATCTTAAACTTCACACAATGGGTCTAATGAAGGCTGATTAGCATTATTGATGATAAGATGCAGAAATTTCAGTGTGCTTTTTTTACATAAGTGGCCTAAATACCAGGTTACCTACTTTGGATCTGACAAACAGCAGCTGAGCAATGCTATCTGATGTTGAGTCACCCTGACCTCTAAATGTCTCACTATCACTCTAATCACATACATTTGTTCTGTGTGCTTTAGGTCACCGAGTTAGCAGGTTATACGGCACGTGTGCACAACATGTTTTTGGTATTTGATGAAGTCCAGAGGGGAATATACAAACGTTCATCTGCCACCTCGACTGCAGGGGAGATAATAAGCGGGAACCGACCTGAGATGCACATCGACGGGCCTCTGGAAATCAAAGGTCTAGTGAATAAAGGACAGCTCTGCTCATAATTTACTCACCCTTATGTTTAAACTCTCTCTTCTGTGGAACGTAAAAGAGGGTTTGAGAAATGTCTCAGTGTTTTTTTTCTTCCATACAATGAGAGTTAATGGTTCTTCAAACATTCTTCAAAATATCTTCTTTTGTGTTCCACAGAAGAAAGAAAATCATATAGGTTTAAAATAGACCAAATTTTAATGTGAGATTTTTATTCCTCTGAATATTCTAAAACGTTGTCTTATTATATTTTCTACTGTTTTTGCAGGCAAAGTGATTGATGTGGATAAAGGTATAGTCTGTGAAAATGTGCCTATAATCACTCCTAATGGAGATGTGGTCGTGTCCTGCTTGAACTTCAAGGTAAGATAAACAAGAATAAACATCTGTATCAATTACTTTTAATACTACATATCTGGGCACAAATATACCATTTACTATCAACTTTACACAGTACAATGACACCGTAGATGTGCTTCTGGTTTTATCAGGGGGCAAGAAATCATAGTTTCATATTTGCACATGCAACTCAGAAATATGAAGTGTCTTGAACAAGTCAAGACAAGGTTATGGGAATGTTTGGCGTTGTGCAAAGTGAAGTTTAGTTGATTGTGGTTGCCAAGCAATGTGACGATACAGAATTAATACAGAATTAAACTGATGTCATAAATATCCATTTTATAGTATTAGGTTTGCTATTTTTAGTCTTTTAGTAATTTGAAGCTGTGTTTACATTGATGGCAACTTAATTAATTTGTTATGAATAATCGTATCTTTGGGTATGCGTCCATCAAGTTCCAAATATCCAAACATACAATTAATCAAATCAATGATAAGTATTATATATATATATATATACATATATACACATATATATATATATATATATATATATATGAAGAGTTCAGATGCAAAAGCCTCTAAGTGCCATCTGAAATTTTCTTCTAGAATGATCATTTTTATCAAGCTTGTATATTTAAGTTCAATAATTTCACTTAAATGGCAATGCAAATTACCTATTAATTGTCATTTAAGTGAAATTACTTAACTTAAATATACAATCTTTATAAAAATGATCATTCTAGAAGAAAATTTCAAATGGCACTTAGAGGCTTTTGCATCTGAACTCTTCAAAAATGGTTTCGCAGAGGTTTCGTTTTCCGGACATTTTGATGATATGCCGGTCAAATTTCGCCTCTTAATTAGTCAAGTTGAGGAAAACTGGAGGCAGGCTATGTAACTTAAAAAAATGACATAATCAGGCCGTATAGAGTGCAACATGTTTATTAGCCTATAACTTTCAAATAGATGGAAAAAAACATGAACGTCCGATTGGCGTCAATCAACGCCAATTGTTTTTACTGTTTCACATTCATAGTTTAACAAACCAATCCCCCTTCCCCACATAAAATATCTGAAGCCTATTGTTTTTACTCAAGCGAACTTCCCAGTGTCTCTCCACAACTTGCAATGCGCATAAGCTGCGTAACCTTGTTCTCCGCAAGGCGACTTCGCTGCTTCGTCTTGATCCGATTCTGCAGCGAGAACCCCCTTTCTGCAGGAACACTCGAGACCCATTTTCTACTATGGTTTTGTACGTTTCTTCATTCGGATCTATTTGCGATCCATTCCATTCTAAACAAACAACGCAGTTTATATGCTTCGTCCTTGTTTCATTACTTATTAAGATAATAATTAATAAATGCATGCATAATTATCAGTGAACTTGATAAATGTTGCAGATATGTTTTGTTATGCATGCACAAACAAATGCCTTTCAACTTATGTGTGCAAAATTCAGAATAAAATGAATGTGCAGCAATTTGTACAAATAGAGAGTCTAGGTCTACTGTAGACTACGTGTTGTCGCCATTAAATAAGCTCATTTAGTTTAATATTTGTTAAAATATTATAATGTTATTTTTCATCTATGTTGATTATGAAAAGTAAACCGCACGAGTAAAATAGGATGCGCAATATATCGAGAGACATGGCGTGGGTCAGACATGATTTTGACCACTTAATTATGTTTTGTTTTGTAGAAATCTTTTTTTGAAGTGAATTTCGTTTTGTATAAATTGTATCTTAATTTTAATAATTGTTTTATCAACCAATTGCCTGGATTTAATAAATAAGAAGCAAATATAGCAGACGATAGGCCTAATCATGCAGGCGCCCAGCCGCGCGGTCACTTGCATTGCTCGTGAACGGGAGCGCATCTCATCCTAATTTAACGAAACTCAGCGTAGGCCTCACATACATGAAATATATCTTAAGAAAGCTTGAAATGTCTTTTTAACAATTTAAAACGAAAAGAAATAGGCTAGGCTACTCTCTGATTATGTAATCCATGATGTGCATTTCTCTATAGGCGCGTTCACGGAGATGGCGATCGTCAACTTCATCTTTACAGCTGTTGTTGCTGTTAATAAACTAAAAATAATAGGCCTATAATTTTACTAAACAATAAATTAAATTAAATTGTATTAAAAAAGCAACAAAAAAAATCCTGTTTAAGTTTTTTTTTTTTTTTTACGCATTAAATTCAGGTAGGCTACTGAGTCGCTGTCCTCAGTGCCCAGAAAAGTGCTGAAACGGAGATGAAGGGGAACCCGTTTTTATTTTTTATTTTTTTGGATTATTTTAACTGGCCCATCCAGTTTTCTGGAGGCCCACCTACAATCAAAATCCTGGCGCCGCTAGTGCTTCGCAGCAGGCATTCCACATTGGAATTCAACCAAGCCATGTAATAAAGTTTAATAACTTTCAAACGGTAGAGCCTGTTCCTTTATAACATAGCCAAAGTTCGGTGTATTTTTGCTTTATACATTTTAGGCTTATTCTCAATTTAGATTGTGTTAGGGGGGCGGGATTATTAAGCAATTTTAATCGGACAATTTGACCGGAGAGATTTAATTTTGTCTGACATTTCATTTTTTTTCCAATGTCAGGCAATTACCGGACAACGGAAACCCTGATATATATATATATATATATATATATATATATATATATATATTAAAAGATATATAAAATGACTCATATTGTTATATATATATGATTCACCCGACCACACTTTCTTTTTAAATTGCTTTAGTTACAATTGTACGGATTGAGTTCACACATGAGCTCAAACTAGAATTATTTATTTTGTGTCTGTCTGTCTGTCTAGCTATCTAAGTAGCTTGCTCTAAGTTACACACTTCTTACTTAACCATGTGAACTGTACTCTGTTTCCTGTAACTGGATATTGTGTGCAGGTAGAGGAAGGGATGCATTTGCTGATCACGGGGCCAAACGGATGTGGGAAGAGTTCTTTGTTCCGGATCCTCAGTGGCCTTTGGCCCGTTTACGGCGGACTACTGCATAAACCCTCTCCTGAGCACATGTTCTACATCCCACAGAGGTACACACAACACTTATCCATGGTATCACACACACACGTCTTCAGAATCAGCAGAATTACACACCGGCATTCACATAGCACATACTGTACAGGCACTGTTATAAAACCTTGGGCCGGATTTACTAAAGACACGCAGTGAAAAATTAGCGCTGAAAAGGCGTGGACACAGTTATTTTTGCGGCTGATCTTATTGGATATGCATCTGTAGGAGTTTCCCTTTCAGACACAAAATTAATGGAAGGAGAGTATTTAAATGAATCATGCAAAATGAGTTACTAAAATTCCACTCCCATCGGCACTTAAGGCACATTAAGGTAAATAGCTTACTTACTGTAGTTTCAGAACAGAGCTACTCTGCCCTACAAAGCAAAAAGGCAGTAACTGCATTTTTGGTCAAAAATGAGTTATTATCATTTTCATGACATTCAAGGCATCCTTTGTTATGTGACAAAACATCTTATCTCAAATGTGTGTCGTTTTGGAGAAAAATGGTAGTCGTTTGTACAGTAACTGCAAAAAGCCCTAGTGAAACAAAGCATGAGTACAGTAACATCCATTACTGTATTCTTATGTTTTACCTAACAAAAATTAACCGTGTTGCTGCGCAGTGAAGTTACTGTTTCCATGGTGAACACACACAGCTGATTTGACGGGACGGTTTTAACATTTGCGATTTCACCCTTCTAACTTCACACAAATTAGAAACAATTCGGCAAAATGATTTTGTTTTGCTCTGTTAAATTGGAGTTTAACTTGCCTATATTGCTCCAAAGAAAATTTTTGTGCAGTGCTTTAACATTAATGTGATTTGTAGGTATAGCAGATACTACATTACAGATACAGAAACACCCCCAGACACACATTAATGTGGTCCTATTCAAAATAAATTGTCCCCATTTGGGCCTTGATACAGCTTAGCAATGTGAGACTTTAACCCTCAGAGGTCGGAGATCACGCCGGCGTGATCTGCTCGCTTTTTTCCTTATGAGTTGAATTGAGACCCAAAATACTCTTTTGACTTTGATTTTACAAAACAAGTTTCATACATCAATCGATTCTGTTAAATGTGTATTATTTTTGTGTATACTCACAATAAAAACAAAGTGTTGTGCTTTTTGCCAAATAAAGAAAAATAAACACGAAGCGAGTTCTGCCTCCTCTCTGTCAGTGTAGTCCATTCTGAAACGCGTCCGAAAATGAACCAAAACTCAGCGAATACTCAGTCAAACAGCCATTCAGACATACAGGCATGAAGCTTGAATTATCTTCTTTTAAACGAAGTAATTTTTATAAAAAACAAATATTCACAGTTTATGTAATATGTATGCAAAGAGAGAGGTGTCAGTCGTTCTCATCTCAGCTAATTAAGTTTTAATGTGCTCCGCCCACGGAGAGCGCGCGCTATTCAAACGCAAATGTGAGCCGATCCAAACAAACCTGTAAAACGCCCATCAGCTGGATAACACACACCGCGAGTTCACTTTCAGACTTATGTACTTTAGGATGCTGTGAGGAATAATACTGTCTTGATAATAATCCTGCAAAAATTTACCTCAGAAGTTCTGGAAGTATCATTTCGAGGAGCAAACGGATCCCGCTGAGGAATTAGGTCAGTTCTGTTTGCTTTGTTCTAATCGGAATGAATGAACGCAAAGATGCGTGCTGTTGTGGAGCTACTACAGCTGGCAAAAATACTGTTTTAATATGAATCGCGTTACTATGAATGAATGAACGCACAGATGCGTGCTGTTGTGGAGCTACTAGCCTACAGCTGGCAAAAATACTGTTTTAATATGAATCGCGTTACTATGAATGAATGAACGCACAGATGCGCGCTGTTGTGGAGCTACTACAGCTGGCAAAAATACTGTTTTAATATGAATCGCGAATACAAAGAAAGATTACACTGGAAATATTGTTACAATTTTAAATGTTGTTGTAATTGTATAACCTTAAAAAATATATATATATATATATATATATATATATATATATATATATATATAAGGATAGATGTAAACAAAATCTTAAAAGGTCATTATAAGCCTTATCTTTAAATAATTTTATTATGCTTTATTAGTGACACATTTGGGAAGAGAATATATTCCAAATCTGAAAATACAGTATGAGAACAATTAACTGCACAATTACTAGAAATGTTTACCTTGGATATTGTACAATTTGCAAGCAAAATTTGTGGAAAAAACAACAAACCAGTTATATATTGTCCTTGCATTCTTGTGGCTCAGTCACACACCTGAATGAAAGGCTCATTACGTATGCAGCCTCATTATGCGGGCCCCATTGACTCAGGTGTGAATCACGCCCACCCGCATATGGCCTTTCCAAACAAAAAGTGTTTTACAAGATTTAAATCAATGTATTGTGTTATGTGAATGATTAGGCAGGATGATTTTCACATATTTTTGAAGAAAAAATTCTAGGCAACGACATCCATTAGTCAAAAGTCTTATTTACATATATTTAGAATGTGTTTTATGGCCTTATTTCAGAAACTTTAGTTTTTTGTTTTTTAAAAAACCATGCATAAACATTATTCTATCAAAAATACAAACATGTACATGCAAGTTGTTCACATATTATGGTAGCCCTGTTTGTGCTAAATAGAGTGAATTTACACCTTTGCCATTAATATGTTTATAAGCAACTGAAAAAAGCACAAATGTCAGGGCATGTCAGAACATCTCAAGGACCCCAAAAACCCCTCAGACTCCAGAGGGTTAAGCAGCCGTTTCAGCACCAGAACAGCTTCCGGGTGGAAAATATTGACCTAAAATCGTCAAATTAGTTTGGGTTTGGTATATCCATGTTCAGGAAAACAAATGGTTCCAATTATTTCAAATACAGTGTATCTAACACACCCAGAGCCCAAGTTGTGGCAAAATAGTTTTTGGAGAATCTGTAGTTACTGCTTTTTTCCTTGGTATGGTGCCACGTTTTTGGTAAGTAATACAAAGCAAGAATACAGTAACTGCAAAATAGGGGTAAAATAACAAATTAAAGGAGCCGTATGTAAGATTGTGGCCAAAACTGGTACTGCAATCACTTTCAAATTACTGTAGAGCGGTGTAACAAAGTTTGCTTTGTAGGGCAGTACTGTCCTTCATCTCTGTGCCATCTTGCAGACGTTGCACCGTAAGGATTTGACTGCTGTAACCAGAGTCAGAGACAGTGTAACTAAAGCTTTGTGAACTGCTGAGTGATAGAAACCAGAGTCCTCAATAGTGAAATATTTACCGAGGACTGCAGGTGCAAGCGCAGCGGTTAATATTTTATATACAGGTCGAGGGGAGATCTATCTATCTATCTATCTATCTGTCTGTCTGTCTGTCTGTCTGTCTGTCTGTCTGGCTGTCTGGCTGTCTGGCTGGCTGGCTGGCTGGCTGGCTGGCTATACCTAGCTACCTATATTACCTATATACAGTATCTCACAAAAGTGAGTACACCCCTCTAGGGCTGTAACGATACACCAAAACCACGATTCGGTTCGTATCACAATTTTTGACCCACGATTCGATACAAACCTCGAATCTTTTTGGAGGAGAGAAAAAAAAGAGAGATTTTGAGGGGAAAAAAATATCTTTTTATTAAATAGCCAAAGCTATAACACTTCTGTTTTCTTTGTAACAAAATACTGTTGAAAAACAAACAGAACTAAACTCCATTGTGGAGATGATTCGAGCATGTTGAAAATTCTTCTTCAATCAAGTTCTCTTACATTTACAAAGTAAATGTAAGAGTTGCCACTGTTGCCTTTGGCTTGCTCAGTTGGGGATATTTTGGGGATATTAATTTAATTTTATCAATCAATAAATTTACACTAGAAACAACCTTGTTGTGTTATTTTGGTTTAATGCTGTGAAGCTGCTTTGATGCAATCTGTATTGTGAAAAGCGCTATATAAATACACTTGACTTGACTTGACTTGACTTAAATTAAATGGCTACTGTTTCACACTGAGGGAACTGAGGCTTACTGTCTGTGCTGTAAACCACAAATCAAGTAAGTAAACATTAAACAAATAAACAACTTATTTTCTATAGATATATTTCGCAGGTCTGTGAGGCAAGTAGGCTACCTTATACGCTGAGTTTTAGTTCATTTATGAGACGAGCTCCAGTTCACGCGCCGGCGCCTCCGTGTCGTAGTTATCTATTGTCTGCTATATTTACTTCTTTTAAATCCAGGCAATTGGTTGATGAAACATTGATTAAAATTAAGATACAATTAATACAAAACAAAATTCACTTTAAAGAAAGGCTTTGTGCTTTCTGTTTGAGGTCTCTGTGAAAGTTTTAAAGCAGTCTTTTAGTGCCGCTTTGAGCTGTCACGTCCATAACGGTGAACTGTCACGTCCATAACATTGTCCTCATAAATGCGAACACGAAAATGAAAATAAAATGAATATTTTATGTTCTGTGGAGAGCCAACCCTTCTTCATCCGGTTGGGAGTATTACTTTTTGTTTGCGCAGTGTAATTCACAGAATTGCCACCTAAAAGTTAAAGATTTTTTGTGTCACGTCCGTAACGCATGTGTATTTCCCTCATATTAAATATAAAACGCATGTGTAGATTGATATTTTTCTAATGTCTGGACTCCTTTATTAAGGGAGTATGGATATATAAACAGACTTTTCAATATATTGGTATTAAATCTATTTTCTGAGAATTTATATTTCAAGTTCTGACTGCAAATATCACGTCCATAATGCTGGAATTGCCTAATTTTAAAGAATTTATCCTCAACTAGTTTTGTGGTGTAGGTCTACGTACTTTATAATGTTAACTTCAAATAATACTAATAGTAATTTAAAGATGTGGTAGCATTGGATCTGGACGGGGAGTTGGAAGGGGTGTGTCGCGATTCTGCCTTCTCACACCGCGACACGGGTTCGTGGATCTGATCGGTTTCATGGTTTCATATCGTATATCGTTACAGCCCTACACCCCTCACATCTATCTATCTATCTATCTATCTATCTATCTATCTATCTGGCTGTCTGTCTGGCTGGCTGGCTGGCTGTCTGGCTGTCTATCTGGCTCTATCTATCTGTCTGTCTGTCTGGCTTTATCTATCTATCTGTCTGTCTGTCTGTCTGTCTGTCTGTCTGTCTATCTATCTGTCTGTCTGTCTGTCTGTCTGTCTGTCTGTCTGTCTGGCTGGCTGGCTGGCTGTCTATCTATATCTAACTAGTTAGCTAGCTATTTATCTATCTGTCTATCTATCTATCTATCTAGTTATCTAGCTATTTATATATGTAAATATTGTACATTTTCAATCAATCAATCTGCCACACATGAAATACCACACAACCTTAAAAACTTCAGTCTACCTGACATAATATCAGTAAACATGTTTCATCCATCTCTCCAGACCATACATGTCCGTTGGGACATTACTAGACCAGGTCATCTACCCCGACTCTCTGGATGACATGCATGACAAGGGTTACAGAGACAAGGACCTTGAAGTCATTCTGGACATTGTCAATTTAAACCACATAGTTACCCGCGAAGGAGGTTTGTACATGTAATTCCCACCTTGCATGACTCCAGTGTTTCGCCATTACAATCTCCTTTTTATCCATGAAAGAATTATTGTGAGCTGTATAATAAGCTTTCCACCAGTAAAAAAAAAAAAAAGACATTTCATCATAGTTATTTTGAAAGGCCAACAAGAATATATTCTAGTCTAATAGAAAGTATGTTTTGGAGGTAGTTTACTCTTGTGTCTGGTTGCAGGATGGGATGCAGAGATGGACTGGAAAGATGTTCTTTCTGGAGGAGAGAAGCAGCGCATGGGAATGGCACGCATGTTTTACCACAAGTAAGATGTCATTGCACATATTATTTTCATACACATATACACATATTTTTGTAATTTTGTTGATTTGTTAAATTCTTCAATATAATTAATACCTGTTTTTCAGGCCCAAGTATGCTCTACTGGATGAATGCACCAGTGCTGTCAGCATTGATGTAGAGGGTAAAATATTTCAAGCTGCAAAGGATGCTGGGATCTCCTTGCTGTCCATCACTCACAGACCCTCTCTATGGTAAGAAACATAAAACTTTAAAAGCTCTTCACACTGCAGCAGAATACGATTGCCAGTCATGTATGTGATCCTTAATATGGTTACGTTTACACACAGTTCAGTTATTTACGGGAGTGACACCACATTCTATAACCGAACTCACACCAGTACATTTTCAGTTTGAACTGGACATTTCAAGACTCACACCTGAAAGCAAATGGCTGTCAATCCAAAAAATGGAGAGTGTGAACATAGCCAAAATGTCTTTAGGAGTCAGTATAATTCAACATGATTTTTAATGTACTTAATGAATGCAAAGTGACATCTTTATCTGAAAGTACAGTAGTATTTATTTATTTGAATGCAAGTATTTATTGAAGAAACATTAATTAGTAGGGAATTTGTTTGCAATCGTTGTCCTCGAGGGAATATTTTACTGGTTACTATAGCAACAAGTGCATGGGATGCATTGTACATACATAAACTATATATTGGATTTCTTCAAATGTCCATCCACAGGAAATACCACACACACCTGCTGCAGTTTGACGGGGAGGGCGGCTGGCGGTTCGAACAGTTAGACACAGCCACACGGCTCTCGCTGACGGAGGAAAAACAGCGCTTAGAGTCTCAGCTCGCAGGCATACCGAAGATGCAGCTCAGACTGAATGAACTGTGTAAGATCTTGGGCGAAGATTCGGTCCTTAAGACGGCGGAAAACAAGAATGAGGAGTAAAAGAAACGTGGAGATGCTTGACGTTCGTTTTGGTATTTTTAAAGTTTTTTGCGATGATTTGAACATTTTATGTGTATACATGACAATTCGATACTGAAATGGAAGTTTAATAGGAATTGTAGAAACTGTTCCCTTTTGTTGTTTTTTATTTTATTTTATTTTTTTATTTATTATTTAGTTTTGTTTTGGTTTTTTGTTTTACTTTGTTCTTTTTTGTTTTGTTTTATTTTTGCTTTTGCTTTGTTTGTTTTTTGTTTGTTTTTGTTCTTTTGTTTTACTTTTTTGTTTTGCGTTTTGTAGGCAACAAACGCAAAACGTTTTTTTGTTTTTTTTCTTAATTATTTTGGTTATACCTTTTCAGCACTTTATTGAACCAATTACCCAATAATTCAGCTGTATAAATTATGTTGGTAAACAGTAAGTCTTAAAAGATGTATGTTTTCTTTCCTTTCTTTTTTTTCTTTCTTTCAGCTAGTTATTATTTAGGTAATTCAATTCTAAGGCTATATTGTTTCTTTTTTTATTGATATTTTAACCTAAACAACTTCCCTCCATATACGAAAACAATAACATGTCCTGTGATAACAGGATAAATAGGTAAATAGTGGTCAAACTTTTTTTCTTGTAGTTAAAGTTTAAGTTAGTTTAAGTTAAAAACTATAAATTTAGTTATATGTAAAATCATGTAGGTAATTTACAAAACCAGCTTTTACACAATCAACCATTGAAGGAGCTCGAAAGAGAAAATGAAGCATGACTATCTATAGGTCATTGTCTGAGTCAGCTGGGGAGCTCTGGGTTTAAGAAAGCAGGTTTCTGGTTTTCTGAACAAATACAATATGCTGGATACACACACTGAGGGCACTGGACTCAGGATGTGGTTATGTTGTGTCTAGCTGACAAACAGCTAGAGAATGTGTGATCCTGGGTGACCAGACTAAACGAGATAATATGCTCGACATCATGTTCTATATTTGTTTCTCAGTACCACTGTCAAGTAGTATTATTTAGTTGTTATGAAATGTTTTGCACATATGTCTCTCTTCATTTAGGCTGATATACTGTGAAGTTTGTCTTAACAGCTGTGATGTTTATCTTTGTGTTTATTTTAATATCAAATACAACATAGACATTTTAAAACTTTTTTATTCAAATACTGAAAAACTGCTTTTTTTTCTTCTTTTTTTAAACCCTAGTTGGTTGGAAATTTTTATTGAACATCAGGTACATTTTCTTTGCTTCGCTAATCTCAAACAACGTTGTTGTGCACAACCACCATTGCATTTTTAAAGGACATGAATTTGAACAGGCTGTCAACCTTAAATTTGCACTAGGGGTGTGCTTATATTTGTACACAATTATCAGTCAAAGTTTTGATTTTACCATCCCAAAAATGTAATACTTTTTTGATATTCCATTATCGCCTATGACATTATTACCTATGCTGACCTAGGCTGAAGAACAGGATTGTGGGGGGATAAAATCACTAGGTTAGGAAAAACACAAAGAGGCCTCTGGATATACTTGTAATGAGGTGCAGACTACAAAATTACTGCATTTTATGAAACTACTGGAGAACAAAAACAATGAACTTTTACTTGTTTGTATATCTCCTTGCCTGTATGCTAATGTTTTTACACATATGGGAGTTTTTTGTTTTTGTTTTTTGTAAACATACAGTTGAATTATACAGTATGTGAATGAGACAAGTATGTCAACAATCAACATACAAAAAATCTACCTGTGAATAAAATAAATACTACCAAAAATGTAGACATTATGTTCTATCTATCTATCTATCTATCTATCTATCTATCTATCTATCTATCTATCTATCTACCTGTCTGTCTGTCTGTCTGTCTATCTATCTGTCTGTCTGTCTGAATATCCATCCATCTGTCTGTGTCTGTCTTTCTGAATATCTGTCTGTCTATTGATCAATATTTCTGTAGGCCTGTCTCTGTCAATATTTTAACAATTACTTTAACATTAGATGTGCATGACAATTTGATACTGGAATTAAATTTAAAAATGAATTGTAGAAAAAGTTCCCTTTTGTTTCTTTTTTTTATTAGTTTTTCTCAGTCACTTTGGTGCATTTCTCAAATCATCCTTAATATTTGCAAAGTATGTGCATTCTCAAAACAATTCGTACAAACAGCACCACACATTGGATTACCCTGCAAAAGCCTGTAACTTACTCAAAATCTTTAGTTCATCTCGCAAAAGTAAGTATTTATGTCAATGGACATGCCAGTGCCATCAGAATGAAAAGTCCTTGTGTTATTGTTCACAAACAAGTCAAAATGCTTAGTGATGTTGTCAATAAAACACTGCACTCTTAGTATTACCTGATGTAAACTATGGCAACAGTTTGGATGACAGTTACTGTATTGAAATGTACAAAGCTACGCTTCTTCTGGATGCCATTTATCCATTTCAATTTACACACTACTGTACGTGAGTTATTGATTGAAAGAGACTGGATAGGATTCACAGTTACACTTTTACTAGTGGTCTGACAAAAAACAACAACAACAAAAAAACATTACAATATTAGTGTGATAGAAAAGAAAAAGAAATAGGGGCACAAAGGCGAAAATACAACATTCGAAAGGCAAACACAGGAAAGACCCCTTAGGCAGAACTTTGCATACAGCACTGTATATATGCTTGCCAATTGAAGAGATGCAACTTTGGGCTATTTCAGAGAACTGGTTTCTCATTGGTTGATCTACATTCTCTTCATTAGTGAAAGTCAAGATTCACCTGCACAATTCATCAATTCATGGCACATTTACAAAAAGTCTAATAGAAATGTGTAGAAAATATGCTTGACAGTTTATAGATCAACCATTTTGCATTTAATGACTTATATGATGAACTATAGATGTTTTGAGGGGTAAGACTATTGCACAGAGAACTATTTAATACATTTTGAGCAACGTGGCATTAGCAACTGATAATGTAGGAAACCGCAGACAATTGTACATAATCAATTGCATGAATGTACCAAAGCAATCGCAACTTGTTCAAAAGAATGAGAAACTGCTTTTATGATGTGCACAAGTGACTGATGATGTGGAGGTTGAACAAGTCGTTTTGAGAATTTCATTTCTGATCTGAGAAATGCACCAAAGCGACTGAGAAAAACTGTATTTAGTGTTGTTTTGTTTTACTTTTTTGTTTTGATGTTCACTTTTGTTGTTGCTTTGTTTGTTTGTTTGTTTGTTTTTTGTTTCACTTTTTTGTTTTGTTTTTTGCTTTGCTTTTTGTAGTGTTTTTTGTTTTATTGTTTTGTTTTCTTTTGTTGTTGCTGTTGTTTTAACTTTTCTTAGGTGTTTTTGTTTGTTTTGTTTTGCTTTTTGTATTTATTTATTTATTTATTTATTTATTTTTTTGCCAATTTTATTCTTAAATATTTTGGTTACTTTATTTTAACCAATGAATAGTATAAATGACTGGCAAGCAAACAGTACGTCTCGCATCTGGGTAATGGAAATCTCTCATTGCTAAGTGCAATATTGCATGTGTCCAAAAGGAGGCGCTGTAAGATTTATCCGTTCTGTCTTTGTAGCCAACCACCATTTACAAAGAATTCGAGAGCCTTTTGTTTTGATCCTTAAATTAATTCAATCAAAAGTAAATGAATAAATAATTTAATAAAAAAAAAGACTATAAATGGAGCAAAACGTGTATATTAGACTAGATATTTTAACTACTGGAAATCTTGCATATATATTGCAAATTTTAGTGGATATTTTCCATGTCCCACGTAACCTGTCATTTTGGTGTAGAGAGGAGGGCGTGGTCTGACGTGCTCGATGAAGGCGTGGCCTGGTGATGTCATTCTCCAGGAGAGAGTCGCTCTTCAGGACAGATGATTGTGCGTGTGCGCGCAGTCGCTCACTCACCGTTCAGCTCATTAAACATGTAACGTGCTGCGCCGAACACGAGATGTTTTACTTCATATTTGCATTATTTCCCCGTCAAAAGAGCGCCCGTTTGGATCATTTCAGCTTCATAATGGCAGAATAGACGCCGGGAGGGACGCTCTGTGTGTGTGTGTCTGCTGCATAAGCCGATAAAGAAAAGGAAAATCAGCTATATTTATCCTCTGTGTCCTGACCGGGAACATGTCTTCGGGACAGGATGAGAGCTCAGTGCGCGTGGCTGTCAGGTACAATTCTATACATTCTTATATTCATATTATATTATAGTCTTCAGAAGAGCCTACAAAGTCTCACTGATGCTCCATATGGGCCCGCCTCTTATGTACCTGCTACAATGTCACACCATCATCAGGGCTTTATGTTCGGCACGAGCTCATTGTGTTTACGTAAACGCCTAATGTTTAATAAACATACGATTATATGCTTGCATTAGACAATTTTATTTTATTTTTTTTGCCCTGTTTTCTTAATTCTGAGGTCAGACTCTGGCCTTATTGTGTTGCTAAACATGGATCCTTGATGTAGAATAGAAAGTGTTAATCAAGGTAATGCTACTGTTTTACAGTAATATAAGATTATATGATTACATTAACATTTTTAGATATAGATTTTCTTTTCTTTTACCGTGAAGTGGCTGAAAACTACTACTGTATGTTATGTTACAGTGTGGCTGTAAGGCCTCATTGTGTTAAGTACAGTATATACACAGTGTACTGTATATATGGCATTTTCAGACTCTACTGATTGTTATTGAACAGGATCAGATCATTATAGACATAATTTATTCTAGGTTTTAGATTGTATTTTAAATATACACACAGACGCTCAAATGCTTTATTGTTATCCAATATTGATTTGTTTCTTGTGCACCATTTGAACATGTTGTGTAAGATGACATGCATGCATACATTTTATTTAAATTTATATTATTTTACTTTTATTTTTATGGTGTAGTTGTGGTCTTATTGTGTTTACATGGACTCCTAATCTTTTAGATATGTACATTTAACATAATATGCAGGCTTATCTTCTGTAACTTTTTGTTTTTCTGTGTGTTCATTTCTAAGTTTCTATTGACGAAAGCCACAAAAGTGGGTCCGGATTACTGTATCTTATGTTACAGTAAAGTTGTAAGGCCTTATTGTGGTTATTGAACTTTTAATGTTCTATAGATATGCAAATCTAATATTTTATCTACATACATTATTCTACTGAGGTCTGTTGAGTTGAAGTGGTTCTACTAGATGACAGGATAACATATAGTCGGGTTGCATTTTACTTTTTTAAAGCCATTCAAACTTCTTATTTCTTTTGGCAGTCACTGAATGTATTTGAAATTTGATTGTGTTTTAAAGTCACGATATTTATGTTTGTTTATATTACAGTATTCTAAATTATTTATCCGGCAACCTGTCACTCATATGAGATCACAGCAATTGCAAATGACAACAATCCAATGATCCAATCAATTGTCCCGCCCTACATCTCTTCTTGTTCGAGAAGCAGTTTCACTCAGATATACTGTACATCACAAATTAGGGAAGAAAAGACTATCACAACATCTGTTTCATGTCGATTTAAAAGGAATAGTTCAGCCAAAAAATGAAAATTCTATCATCATTATATCAAACTTGTACACTTTTTATTTTTCTCTGTGAAAACACAAAATCAATTTTTAAATAATGTTTTTGACCGTACAGTGAAAGTATAATGTGGTTTTGGACCCCATTGACTTTCATTGTAAATTGACAAAAACAGTTTTTTTGTGTGTGTTGGACAGTGTTAGACAGTATTATTGATTTACTATTATAACATGTAATCATATTTTGAATTTATTTTTTATATTTTCAGTTCTCAATTCTTAGTTTAAGTTTTAATAGTTGTGCTTTTCCCATTTTTTTTTAATATATATTTTTTTAATATATATTTTTTTAATATATTTTTTTTTAATATTTCTTTTAGAATCAATTTCAGTTTGACTAATTTTAGTACTTCATTTAGTTACCAAATTAACATTCCTAATTTCGTTTTAAGTTTCTCATCTAGCCTAATATTGAAATTTAATTTTATTTCAACTTTATGTCAGTTAACGAAAATATTTTAAATATATATATATATATATATATATATGTTAACAGTAACAACACTTTCTACAAAAGAAAGAAAGTCTTCTTTCTGGAAAACTAAAGAGTGGCATGGGACACACAAATCAGATCTGAACAGTTGTGCTACACAGTGTAGACAGTCAATAATTTAGATCAGATTCCAGTCGGATACACAAATAATCGGTTTTGGGCTGACAGTGTGAACAACATAAATGATGACAGACTGGGTGAACTATCCCTTTAAGTAGTCTAAGTTAAGCAGTTAAAGTCTATGTGTGATAATATCTTGGAAATGATATAATCTTCACTAAACACATCCTTTTGTGACCAAATTGAAAGGACACACAGAATACTTCTTTTTGTGTTTGGAAAAGGCTCTGTTGAAAAACAAAGGCCGTCTATAGACTCAGGTTACATTGTACATGCCTCAGGAGCTCTGGTTACTGGAGCTGACAGACTTTGACCTGCAGCTCAGTTTGCTCAACATTTGGACTTAGGCCTAATGTCATTGACCATTTTTTATTCCTCTGTCACATTTCTATGAAGACATCGTTTTGCCTATGAAAGCCTGTCAGATTGAGAAAGTCAAATGTGCTAAAATAGGTGCTGGATGCATTGTGACCACATGGAAATGGGTTTATTTAACACTTGGATAATCTGAGAATTGATGAAAAATGAAGAAAATGTGCATATAGTTACAAGAAATGTACATGTACTATTGCTTGGTAGGCATTTGAGCGATCCAATCCAGTTCACATGGGTATGTTAATCTGTCAGATTTAGTTTAAGCAAGCAGGTCACATGAAGACATGTTTTTTGGACATGTACCATGGTCATGTACCTTGGCTGATGTATCGCAAGCATGTCGTCTTGTATTTTTGTTTTGTCACAACGGCTTTCCTTCAGTTTCGTTCAGATATCAGAGATAAACATGTTAACATTTAGCTAACTTGGTAACTTGTTCTGCAATATTGTTTTAAAAACGAATCCACATTTGCATTTTTTTGCAAGACTTTACGTGTGTCCAAAAGTTCTACACACACTTGCAAGTGTGGGTATTTTGGACAAGGCAAAGGTCTATAGTTTAGCTAACGTTTACTCTTTTAGCTAACTTAGCTAATTTAATAGATGTGTTGCTAATGTTATAGCTTAGCTCATTAAGCTAAATTAGTATAGGTTTAACAAATGTTGTAGTTCAGATAATGTTTAGTGTTTTAACTAATTTAGCTAATCTAGGAGCAGTTTTGTTAATGCAATAGTTTAGCTCATGTTTAGTATGTATTTGAAACGGTTTAGCTAATGATGATTAGTAGGCTAGTTAAGATAATTTAGCAAATTTAGTAGAAACCGTTATTTAATGTTATAGTTTATTGTGCAGTAGTTTAGTCGTGTCATTTAGCTAATTTAGTAGAAGTATAACTAACTCTATAGATTAGCTAATTAGCACCCCTTGTGGTAATGCTAAGAATGCAACACATACACGCTGTGTTATAAATTACCTGGCACATTTTAAATCGCAGTGTGTGGAAACATTTAGAAGCGTTCATTTGAGTATGTTTCAGGTCTTAAGAAGTTGCTTGTGTTGACATAAAAACTCAATGCAAAAGCCCAAAGGTTCAGTTCGAAGATATCACAATGTTTGTTCACGCTTGTGCTATACCTCAGAATCGCTTTGTGGAATGACTTTAGACTGTGTATCAGTAGATTTTTTCTCCACAGGGAATGACATAAGTGTTTTGGTGCCTGGCTCAGCATCATAAAGACAGTAGCAGTCTTTATGTCCTTTTAAAATGAAGTAACAGTCAAGGCTCTGAGATTTAGACCTTCAATCTGCAACATTAATGAAGGACAATCCATCATTCTTCTTTGTTTGTGAGGCTAAAGTCATGGCAACTGTATTAATAGCATTAAGTCGCTGACAGTATCTGTTGTTTGTAAAACCACGTCTGATGAGGCCCAAATGCGTGTTTTTACTGGCTTGAAAGAGACGAGATTCAGTAACATTTCTGTATTTTTTAGTTTATCCAGCCTGCGGTTAGTTGTTGGTACAGTACCAGTCTCTACCTGTTACACTGTTGCCTTCTAAAGCACTTCATTCATCTTGTGTTCAAAGACTCTTGGATTCATTCATCTGTTGTTCTCCTAATTTGACTTTAAATAGATTTGCGATGCTCGGATGCTGCTCTTTGGGAACATCTTTAATCAGACACAGTTGGCGTATGTTGAATTTTGAGTTGAGGCAGTTCAAACTAAAACCTAATGGCCCAAGCATGGCCATTGGAAAAACTCAGTTAGCTTTGTGTGTGCTTGTCAGGTCACTGCACTTTCCATTTACTTACTAAATGGCACATCAGTCTTTTTCAGAGTTTTGCGAATGACATGTGTGGAACAGGAAGCACGTTCAGAAAGCCTAAAAACTAAGAATAAAGTTATAACATTACGACATTCAAAGTTGTATTATTACAAGAATGAAGCCAGAAAATTAGGAGATTAAAGACTTTTTATAGTGTTAATAAAGTACTTAAAAAGAATCCTAATATTATGAGAAAATTTGCATGATGATTTACACTATAGGAATAGGATTGGATCTGAGTCCTACAATGACATCATGCTCAAAAACCTTTACAACTTTATTCTTGTGATGTTATGACTTCATTCTTTAACATAGCACTAAAACGTTGTCGTACAGCTCACAGAGTGAAAGCATTTGACAGCATGTTTCTAATGACTTTACATGTGTAGTTTCTGAGCAGTTCTCTTATAGCCTGCAAGAATCCACCATATATTCAATACCACCGGTCACAGCATTAATATTTGAAGCCGCCGGTCTTAACAATAGCATGCTTTATCAAATTACTCTCTGAGTCTGTCGCATTGGTCTGAGGTTTATGTTGCAGATTAATGTATCACTGTTTGGTTATGGCATATATATCACTTATTAGACTTACCAGTCTATGAAAGGTAGTGTGGCAAAGATCTCTTATTGAGAAGCTGAATCAAAATATCAGATGTACACCCTTTACTTTGGTTAAAATGTCACCATAGTTATGATATGTAAAACAGCCTGGTTAGCTGACTGCTGCACAAGGTCATAAGTGGGTCAATAAGCAGTAAAGCAGTTTTGTTAAAATATTATGTACGTGTATATAACAGTATTAAAGAGATACTTCACCGATTAGCATTAAGCTTTGTATCAGTAGAAACCCGGTAGTATTTTCGAATGACCGTGCTTCCCTCTCTATTTCTGTATTTTGTGTCTGGAAAAAAACCTCCGATGACGCAAAAATCGTAATTTAGCGTCATCGGAGGCTTTTTTGTCCAGAGGCGAGAGACTACAGCCAGTAGTAGGAGCTAGTTCTGCATGTTTTCAAACCCGCCCATAGGGGATCTCACGATAAAACGGCGTCTTTTCAGTTTTGAGTCAACTAGTAGCCTAGTTGTATCATTTCTTCCGATACTGCCCTCTGTAACCGGTAGGCGTGGCTTGGGAGTGGCCTCGTAGGGCAGCGAAGCAAGTGTTCTGGGAGTTTTTGTCTTTCATCCACATGTGCCAAAAATACATTTTCTGGATTTTCTCAGTCTAGAAGGCACCAACTTCTAAAATAATTTCACATTTCTACTACATAAATTACCCAATTTAAATACAAATTCACCTTTCCAGCGGTGAAATATCCCTTTAAGGCTCCGATATACTTTAAGTGAAATCGAAGAACAAACTGTTGTGGCGCTGGCTGTTAAACACCTTTGAACTACCTTTGGTCCGTGGCGATTATTACATAGTAGGTAGGTTTGCGATGAGGTTCCACCTTCTTTGATGTAGAAATCTTCTCTGGTTCATTTCTTTTGTTCAGTCCGTCGACTTCAGACGTCTGCGAGTAAAAACCTGAACTCGCTGGAGAGCTGCTTTGTTAAAGCTGCTTGATTTATTTATTGTACGCTGAATCCATTTTCACACATGATTTGGCACCTTTGAGTCCAGACCTTAAATTGATGGAAATAACATCACAACATTTATGTGCATACATTTTTGGTCAAGATCTTGTATTGACAATGCAAGAGTCCAGCACTCTGTAAAGTCTCCTTCAGCACATCCCAAAGACTTTCAATGAATTTCAGATCTGGACTGCCAGTCTGGGTGTCTTTTCATGTGTGAAAATGATTCTTCATGCCATTTTTTACAACCATTCTTTGACAATTTGAGCCTGATGAATCTTGACATTGTCATCCTCGAATATGGCCATGTTGTGTCTTACTACATGGTTGTTTAAGAAATGAAATATGCAAGCAATTGTTGATAAAGAAAAACGTCAAGTCGTAATATTGGAAATATTCACGTTTTAAAGGGCACCTATTATGACTCTTTTCACAAGATGTAAAATAAGTCTCTGATGTCCCCAGAGTATGTATGTGAAGTTTTAGCTCAAAATACCCAACAGATCATTTTTTACAGCATGTTTAAATTGTCATTTTTTGGGGCTCAGAAAAACGTGCCGTTTTAGTGTGTATCACTTTAAATGCAAATTAACTGCTGCTGCCGGCCCAGGGGGCGGAGCCTCAAAAGCTCACGCTCAGAGTCAGGACATTATCAGAACAGAAACTCTCAGTTGCGGTGTGACTCGGAGTCGGACAATAATGCCCACAGAGGCAGAGAATATATGCTGTATGGAGATAGAACAGGTATAGTTTAGTTTAATTACGGTTATAACTTATTTGTCATCTGCTTTTATCCACTAATACAAGCCTGCTGTAGCAAAACCCGTCCGAATGATGACCAAAATATACTGACGAGTTCAGTGAAGTTTATTGTACTTCACACAAAAGATGAGTGTTAGTTTTACTCCAGAGAATCACTGTAAGAGCTGAATAAACACAGTAAAAGAAGTGCGCATTAAAGTCTTATCCATAAACTCTCTCTCTCAGTCTCTCCCTTTCATTATCAACAACATACACAGCGAAATACACAAACACTCGTTAGAACTAACATTAAACAAATATATACACACCTTTTCAGTGGGTGCTAAATAAACTGGTAAACCTTATATCCGTAAAATGACTCGATGAGCTGTCATAAAGTGCGTGCTCTCACTTTAATTTCTGCCGTGGTCAGTAATGTTAGTCCTGTCGCTCTGAAGACTGTAAGCTGGATCACGAACAGCACAGATCCATCCTTGAGTAACAACGGGAGTAAATGAAGACTGCTATGTTCATTCTTACATCCAACAACAACACACCTCAATCGCTTAGGAGACATTCTTGTCTACAGCTGCTCAAGCATCGAAACAATGGCAGACTCTGTGTCCAGCTCACTCAGGGCGGGTCTATGCTCAAACTGCAGTGTCAATCAACAGTCGTGGGAGGGGCTTGTGCAATTCTACGTCACATTGCACCGAATCTGAGAACAGCTCATTCTGAGAGAGTGCTTATGATTTATTGAGATTGTAAAAAAAACACTGGGTGGATTTTTATCATTCTATGGTGGTTTTGCTCACACACTGCCAACACACATTTATGTTCAAACACCATGTAAAAGTGAATTTTGCATAATAGGTGCCCTTTAAACCATGAAGCCAGTGGATATCACACAAGCAATGTGCAAGCTTTGAGTTATGCAGTGATGAGCTATATAATTGCGGGGTAAATAATAGTAATATTAATTTAATAATTAAAGTAGCCTAATAATCATCATCATCATCATTTAGATGTTGCTGTTGTATATGTTCGGTAATAGTATACCGCTGTTCACGTATTTCAAACTTCTTTTTACCCCCAAAAGAAGAACACAAAAGAATTTTGTCATGAGTATTTCGTGGCCTTTATGGTCACACCACCTGACATTTTTAGAGCCTAAATTTAAAGGTGCAGTTTATAAGAATGTCAGCTAGTGGTCGAAATAGGTACTGCAGTCCAAATTCAAAATATCGGAGATCGTTGTTTACCCCGCCCCCGTCCTGCTCAGACTCGGCACTCATGCGGGTGTCGCGACACGCAACAGGAACGAGCGCAATTGACAATGAAAGCCGAGGAGACTTACACACTGTAAGTTGATGAGTTGATTCATCTGTGTTTTAATATGCTCTCGTTCATAGAGATTTTTAGATGGATATCGAGGCTTTTTAGGTTGGGTAGAATCTGCAATCTCTGATCCAGTTTGTTTGCTGGCTGCAATGCGCTGTGTTTCCTGCCAACTGGCATCCCGGGGTGTTATATACTATTGTGTGAACTGGCAGTGGGCGAGATCACAGACCAAAACAAAAACAGACATTCCAACACGGAACACACATTTCAAAGTAAAATAACTGGCTGTAGAAGTGTTTTTCAGAGAAACAAGTATGTGAACTCAACATGTCTGCAAACATATTATGGTTTATGGTCTTTAGTAGAGTGAAAAAGTTACATACAGCACCTTTAAGCTTTCAATGAAAATTTGATATAAAATGTTTTTCAAAACTGTATGGAACCACCACGAATCCAAAGGTTTTTTCTAAAAATGTCGCTCATGCATTCAACTCTTTAGTTTGTCATTGACCCAATTTCATTTCACGCTTCATAAATGTGAAGTGATTTTTATGAGTATTCTGGGCATTACAGATTTTTAGAAAAAATGGGCATACTAGATCCAGAGCCGCACCTTCTAATGCATCCCAAATGGATTTTTTTTAGGTCTGCTCATGTTTATTGATGAGCCAGTTGAATAGAGCTATAGGAACCGTCTGTCACGTGAATTGATGACTCAGCAGACTCACGTGCACACAGGATTGGGTGGTTGTGTACACAACGACGATGACATTAGTGCAAGGCTTTAGAAAAATGCTTGTTTACTCAAGCATGGGAGGCATCTGTGCATGCTAAGAGTGAGACAACAGTTTCCACCACAGCTATTCTGAAAAGCCAAAAATATGTACAGTATATCTTTCCCATGTCACTCTGCCTCTTATTTTGTGCTTTATTTCTGTCCCTTTAATTCACACATATAATTTCTCTTTATTTAGGCCCTATACTCCATAGAGACGTCCTGGATTGTGTTTTGCACCTTTAAATATTTTTGTTCCAAAAGCAACGGATTCTTTCCATTTATTATTGTTGATGTTTTGTGCCGATGAGCTCATGGGAGCAGATGTGGGTGGATGTTTTGGGTCTATGTTTTCATCAGTTGTCATCTCTTTTGCTCCTGCTTGGGGCGACAGACGGACAGCATTACAGTGACCTCTGACCTTCATGTCCTTACCCTCACATGTGTGCAGTGAGAACTGTATGCAGGCAGTCGATCAGTGTGTCTACTTCCTGTATGTGTCAAGCCAACTTAATTTGCACTTTCCAGAGTGATAGAACACAGCTGATGCTGCAAAACATATTCCTTCTTGTTTAAAATACTCAAGAGACATGCTCATCCTGACAGGATGTTAAAAAGGTGCCTGAGTTCGAAACAATTTACCACAGAAGATTACCACAGAAAAGTATTTCAATAATTCAAAAGAAATTCAATTTGTAAAAACAAGAATAAGTCATGTTTACAGTAATGCATTTATAGAAGTCTGGATTAGACATTAAACCCTGAGTTATATATGGATATTGTGGAGCTTGACTACAGTTTATGCAGAAATTACATTATTGAATTAATGATATTAATATTATAATATTAATGATATTATTCATTGCATCATGCTGTAGAAAGTGTGCAAATAGTTTTTAGATACATTTGTCATGTGTATTTTTTTCCTTTTGTAATGAGGAACATTTTTCAGTATAGGGCTGACACATAAATATAACATTTTTAAAAGTTGGTAATAAAAAAATAAAAAAAATACTGTAAATATATTGAATACATTGGTTTTATGTAAATTGAATATCTTGTGCAAATTTTTGACAGTTGTGGGATTTTTACAGACATTGTTCAAAGTAGATATGTTTCATGCTAGGTTAATTTCACATAAGATAATTATGGAAGCTTGTTTCCGCCACAGAATAAAAAATAAAAAAGGTAATTGCGACTTTTTATTTGATTAATTTTTCTCACAATTGCGAGTTTTTGCAATTTTGACTTAAAGTCAGTCCTTTTTTTCCTCAGAATTGGACTTTATAACTCGCAATTGCGAGGAAAAAAGTCAAAATTGCAAGTTTATTTCTTGGAATTTTGACTTTACTTCTTGAAATTGTGTTTATATCTCGCAATTTTTTCTTTATAAAATGCAATTGTGACTTTATTTCACTCAATTCTGACATTATAACTCACAATTGCAACTTTATATCTTTTTTCTCAGAATTGCGAGATGAAAACTCTGTATTGTGAGATAAGTCGCTATTATCTTTTAAAATGTTTTATTCTATGGTGGAAAAAAGCTTCCAAAGATAATAGTTGATCTAGTTATTTAAATACAATACAAGATATTTAGTCCTCCAATTCTTTAAAAAAAAAAATCAGGGAGCCAATTTGTGCCCTTTTTGTGGAATCGTAGAAACATAGCTATTGAAAAATAGGGTTAAAACAGAGTGTTTGCTTCTTAGAACAATGTGGAAATTTGATGTCAGAGTGTGTCTGCTACCTGTGTCATAATGTGTAAGAAAACATGTTTGTTTGTACCTGTTCTTCCATTATTTAGCAAGAAATGAAATCCTCCATAAAACAGTAGAGGCCCTGAAATACAAAACTAATCTGTGCAAAGCCAACAGTTTTAATCAGGACAATACAAACAGATAATGGGATAGTTTTGTTGACTGTTCAACAGATGGGGAAATCCTCACATCCCATTTATGGCCACTCATTTACCCGGGAATATTCTGTTCCTGCATAGATTACACAACCTTAGAAAACCTTTCATTGAATAAGCCGATGTTCCCTAACAGGACATATTTTACAGCAGTTCCGAGTACGGTTTAGTGATCGGGTTTCACTTTTGTAATGTTTGAAGAGTGAACGTGTACACACACACACACACACACACATACACACATACATCAATATGCAAAGGTAAGAGTGTTGTCTTACTTAGCCAGAATTTTAACTCGGCAAGTCTAGGCCACTTTTTAGCTTAGGCCAGAATGTACTCTATCCAAATATGCAAACACAGATGTAAATACTTGGCCATTGCATTGCAAGCCCAATAGATAACTTTAAATGTCTATATGCCATTAAACCAGTGTTATTATTCAGTTGGTTAGCTATAAACACACAGTTTTGTCTGCTATAGCGCCCTCTGTGGCAATTGTGAGAATGCAATATGCCGTTTCCTTGTAATATAAATTTAATTCTGAAACATTCTGGGGAGTGACAACTCTCGAAATAGTTTAAGCATGTTAATGAATATGGCAATGTTGATGTATTTGGTCTCGGCAGACTAGATCTGCTACGCTGCTGCTTCTGTTGATTATTGCTGCTGCTGCAGAGCAAGTATGAAGTTGCTACTGCTAATATACACACAGATACACTGCTGTGAGCATGTAAGATAAGATATGCTGCTGCATAAATAGACATACTCAAACCCCATAGCAGATCTAGGCAGGTGGAGCTGGGGGAGGAGGAGGGGTTCAGAGGAACTCTGATCGCACGATGCAAGACTAGCTTACAGCAAACACTGAACCAGACTGTTTAAATGTTGAGCAAGAAATCTCATCAGCCTGCTCCCTCAAGTACACCCTTTACACCTTTACTTTACATATCAGGACATCTGGTTGTTAGCTGGTTTAAAAATTAGATAAATACAACCTCAGATGAACAATAACACATGACGTATTACACCATGTCATTATTTATTTACCAGAAATAAGGCCAAAATGGAGAAACCATGTGTGAAAAACTAAGTACACTCCATGATTCAATAGCTTGTAGAGCCACTTTTAGCAGCAATAACTTGATGTAATCGTTTTCTGTATAATTATCAGTCTCTCGCTTCGTTGTGGATTAACTTTGGTCCGCACTTCTTTACAACGCTGCTTTAGTTCATTAAGGTTTGTGGGCATTTGTTTATGCACAGCTCTCTTAAGGTCCAATACCATAGCATTTCAATTGGGTTGAAGTCTGGATTTTGACTGGGCCATTGCAGTACCTTGGTTCTTTTCTTTTTCAGCCATTCTGTTGTAGATTTGCTGGTGTGCTTGAGATCAATATGATATATAACCCCGAAATATGACCTAACGGGGAACCTGTGAATCAAACATTTAAAAATAAAAACAAAACAAAGGACCCGAACAAAATAGTGAAGTAGTTTGAGCATATTAATAACTTATTATTACCCTATCATCTGCATGAGGACGTCATTAACGACAGTTCTGTATTGTTGAACCAATGTGGTTCAATTGAAATGTGCGACAATATGAATACGGTTTTGGGACTAGTTAGTTAATTTCTCCCATGATGCATCCCAATATTAGGCGAATGTTTGGATTTCATGCCATTAACAATCTGTCCGTTTTTTTTTTCTTTTTGGTCGACCAAGCCTCTTCTAGTCGACTTTTAGTGGGCAGCCCTAACTGGGGCATAAGCAAGCAGATCGTATGAATAAGATTGAAGTCGAACAAGTTAGCCACCAATTTGACATGACACACTTTGTAGTGTTTGTGGGCAGACTGATTAAAAACCTTTGTACCTTGACTTCTAGAAATTACGTAAAGCCACCCAATCAGATTGTAGCTGTCAATTTTAGCCAGTTCTTATCATTTTTTTTTTTTGTAGTATGCGTCAGGCGGGTTTGTGGGTGTGCCATCTGAGCTTGAGACAAGTTTCTCAAGGCCATACAGGTTGAATAGATGAAAGTTATTATCTTAATTATCATAACGACAGTTGTCATGAAAAGCCATTATATATATATATATATTTTGTTTTTTTTAAATGTGGGTGATGTCAATGTCACAAACTTGTGATCTATTACTCATTATTTAGTACTGAGAACAGGCGCGCTCAACTCCCAAACCGTTTATGGGTGCGAGTTATAAAGAAGTTATCAAATAAAGATGAAAAACCGCACTCTCTAGTTGCATATCTATACTATAGTTATATATAACTAGAGAGTGCGGTTTTTCATCTTTGTTTTATTACTCATTATTATCAAAGGAATCCAAACCAATCAGTCTGTTTACCAGTCAGATATCCAGAATCAATGCAAAGTGTGTTTTCTTGTTTCATCTGTTCTTGTTGTGTGTTGACACTATGGTTTACATTTTTACTATTTTATGCTTTTAAAACCCATCACTATTGAGTTTTTTTATATATATATTCAGGCCACAGTTTGTTGATGTAAATTATGCCTCAAATTCTGTGTTTTGTTGAAGAGAGGTGATCAGATTTTCTGATAGACAATGTAAAAAAATGTTGCTGTCATTTTGGTTTTAGGTTTAGGCACCCAAACCATGATGACGTAATACAGAGATATAAGATATGGTAACGTCTGCTCTCATCTCAAAAATGAACGATGAATCAACTGTTAATGAGACTAGGACATAAAAAAATATACCCATAACACAAGTCTAACAGGGTCATGTTTTCCAGGGCAGGATACATCAGCACTTATTCATCTTTCCACATCTGCTTTATTGGTATTGTAATATATTTTCCATGCTATGTTGTTGTTGCCCATTGTGCTTAGTTCACTGTTTGAAGTCATTGTGTGCTCACCTGAGAAGTTTTAGAGTTCAAATGATCCCTAGCAGACAGACTGGACCCTTTTATCCTACAGGGTAATGACTAGATAACTGTTAGACCTGTAGAACACGGTTCAATCCAGTTAAGCTACTGATCTTTTCTCTGGAAAGAGAGGGCTGTGCAGATTTCTTTGTCACTGTAATCGCAGTAATGAGGCCTGCGGGTTGAGGTTAACGCTTTCAGTCAGAAGCTGAGCTTTATATTATGCCTTTTGAACATTGTGTGACCCAGACTGCTTAATTATTATGATTATTATGAAGCTTTTATCGGTTTAAATCAAGTCTTCTAAAGAGGCGTGATTGTTTTATATGATGAACTGATTTAATTTAGACACACATAAGAGCTAATAAATTATGGCAAACAGAAGCTCAAATGTACTTTTCAATTATATTAATGGTTCTTTTAATTGCTTTTGAGGAAAATTTTGTTTGCCAAATGATAATTTCAGATGTCAATAGATAAATAAGTATGTATTGAAGGAAACAGCTCTGCATGTGTAATATTGCTTTTATAGAGCGGATTAATAAATAATTAACATTTTAGACTCAGTATTGCAGTATTATATGTGTATCTGAACAACAAAGAGCGATGTTTCATTTTTGTGAATTAATCAGTTTTTTAACAAATTGTTTGAGTGACTGATTCAATGACTGATTCAATTTGTTTGAGTCAATGTTTGAGTCAATTCAAATTCCTTTCTTAATGATTTTGTGTTTTTGAACTATTTGGTTTAATGTATGATTCAATAATGCATGATTCAATGTATGATATAAATATAATAAAATAAAATCAGAAATGTAATACAATTCTTTCAAAAAAAGAAAGATTTTTCACAGACGTTTTAAAGGTGGCATAAATTTAATCCAACAGCGTGTCTTAAATGCAGTATATTCAATTTGAAATAATAGTATATTAAATAAAGATGTGATTCAAAAATGTGGTAACATTTATTTGTACATTTATTTTATTGCCACTGATATTAATATTTGTTCATTAAAAAAAAAAAAAAAAACACAACAAAACTTATTGTGTATTTTAATGTGTATTTTAGGTGCACGGTGCAACAGTATGAGCAATAGTTACTCATTCCTGGTAAAAATGTTGCATCTAAAGTCCAAATAGAATCACTAAACAAGCATGTTTCAAAAAAAGCACTGGGTGTTCAAATCTGTCAGATGACTCACTAGAGTGTTTTGTGGAAGCTGTTGAAATGGGAAATGTATTTCACTCTCATAAATGTCTCACAATATCTTTTACAGTATGTATAATTACGCAGAGGCGTAGTATGGTCTCACATTCACATCATTTGTGGTTAGGGGGTTCTTGGAGTGCATTTGGGTTTTACGAGACCAATTTTATATATCCTCGGTGGTCAGAGGTCGTCATTGTAATATGGCTTATTTTTGAGTTATGTGTTCATGTATCCCCTCTAAGCTGCATAGAATGCACTGGCACGCATGAGTAGCTCTGAACCCAAGGGAAAAAGTTAACCCTTACATGTCTGTGTTCAGTATTCGAGAGTTTGGAGACATTTGAGACGTCACAAGAAAAGACTGGCCACACACAAGGGTGTTTGACTAGTATTACTGTCGAGAGAGAGAGAGAGAGAGAGAGAGAGAGTGTGAAGCTGGTTAAGAACAGAGTAGCACAGCACTATGCAAATTATTAGGACACTGGGTGTCATTCAGTAGCCATACAGACTCAAATTTGTTCACGAAATCTGCGTATGAACAGTTTCATGAACAAATCATGAACTTATATTTAAAAAATGTAGGAACAAATTAAACCATATTTACACAAAAATCGCACAAACGGTTGTAAAGCAAAGGTTGTGTGAAAAAAAGAAAGAAGCTGTTTTGGTTATGTTTTATGCAAATTACGGTTACACTTTATTTCCACTTTAGACATTCTACTAACTTTGCAACTACATGTAACTCTTACCCCTGATTTCACAGACAGGGCTTAAGACTAGTCCTAGACTAAAATGTAAGTCTGAGCTGTTTCCACTGAAATAAACTTGCACTGACTGATCTTAAAAATATATCAGTGCCTTTTTAGTTTTAAGATGCACATCGGTAATGTTTTTTTCTAAGCATGTTTATAAAAATTACTTAAATGTCCTAATTGATCTATGGTCTAATCCTGGCTTAGTCTAAGCCCTGTCTGTGAAACCGGGCCATAGAGTATTAGCAGAGTGTTAAGTTAGGTTTAGGCTTGGTAGAATAAGTTGACATGTATGTAAGAAATGAATGTAAATTAAGTAAATCTGTATTTCAGTGTTAACTTTCTCAGATTAAGTTGTGTGTGTGATTTGTGTGATGTATTAGGGTTTGCAACTTTACATAAAGACCCTGTTTACACCTGGTATTAAGATTTGGTCGATCGGATCACAAGTGGACGACGCTAAATACAGGTGTAAATGGAGTCTAAAACGTTATGAGCTTGTCCACTTTCAACTACTTCCAGAGGTAGTCGAAAACGCATTCGACCGGATTGCTTTCGTAGTGTAAACGCTCATGTGGTCGAAAGCGTTCGAACAGCCACAAAATATGTCACGTTTATATGTAAATTGCGTGAGCTTACTTCGTCCTTTAGATCGAAATATCTGAAAAAAGCCATACATTTACATAGACTCTCCCCTCGAAGAATTTTGGACAGAAGTTGTTGAAAGTGGACAAAAGTGACCACTAGAGATTAAAACGCTAGGTGTAAACGGGTATCTGTCTCCCTCGTCTACTTGTATACCAGGAGTAAACCGGGCCAAAGAATCTCTAGGGTTGGATTAACAGGCTTTCAAAGCCTGAACAATGAGCCACTGAACAGAACAATGTAAATCACAGCACTAAAGAGCTCTCAGCTTTACTGGAGAGTAACGCTTCACTCAGACACTCATCCACTGAATGAAAACACTGCAAAAAATGCTTTTCTTACTTAGTATTTTTGTCTTGTTTCCAGTCCAAATATCTACAAAAAACCTTAAATTAAGATGGATTTACTAGATGAATAAAATCCCATAAGATATCATGTCTTGTTTTCTGGAGAAATAAATCAAAATTAAGTTGTTGCTTAAAAAAGATAAATTATCTGCCAATCGGTTAAGCAAAAATAAAAATAAAAATTCAAACAGAAACAGGATTATTTTTCTTACTCCATTTTCACAAGATTTTTCTTGTTTTAAGCAAAAACTCACTTAATTTTAGATTTTTTTCTTCAGAAAACAAGACAATATCTTATGGCGTTTTACTACTATTTTTAGATAATTGGACTGGAAACAGGACAAAAATACTAAGTAAGAAAAGCATTTTTTTTGCAGTGAATATGCAACAATCTATTTTTATCCATTAAAAAATATGAAATAATAATTCAGTAGTACTGATAGGTGAGCCATAGTTGAATCAGTCGGCACAGATTTTCAAAATGAGGGACAGGCCACAAATCCATGAGTACGGTTTGCAAAACTGGGGGTACGGATTGGGTACGGATTGAAAAACTGAAGGTATGGTTTACAAATCTCTGCATGGATTGGAAATCCGTGGGTACGGTTTTTGCAAAACCCCACTAACTTGCCGGATCCGTTACACACCTACCCCCACACCCTTGTCCAGGGACCTCGGAATTTTGAAAAAAGCAAGAAAAATCTGTTTTTACATGCTACAACCCCTTCAAAAGTGAATGTAATAAGGGCTAAAAAGTTAAAAGGCAGAGCCGCAGGTTGTGTTAGAGGAAAGGTTTGAATAATGAAAACAGAAAACGCGAGTAAATGAATCCCAGGGTGTGACTGTTTACCTAGCGTGTTGCCATAGCTTCCTCTCTCGCACTCCACTAACAGAGAGCGTCTATGTTCATAAACTGACTTAGGAGTGTTTCCACTTTCCACGAATACAGTACTCTTGAAGACTTTTTCTAAAGCAATAGAGGCACAAATGTTTCACTTTTTTTTTCTGAAAAATGTAAAAAAAAAAAAAAAAAATAAAAAAAAAAATATATATATATATATATGAAGAGTTCAGATGCAAAAGCCTCTAAGTGCCATCTGAAATTTTCTTCTAAAATGATCATTTTTATCAAGCTCGTATATTTAAGTTCAATAATTTCACTTACATGGCAATGAAAATTACCTATTAATTGTCATTTAAGTGAAATTACTTAACTTAAATATACAAGCTTGATAAAAATGATCATTCTAGAAGAAAATTTCAGATGGCACTTAGAGGCTTTTGCATCTGAACCAATCATGAATAGCTAGTTATAAACATCAAGTTTTTTATTTTTTTATCCACTGTTAAAATGGGGATTTCGATATGTCCCACCTAAGAGGTTGTACCTTTTTTTGACTGTATCCATTCATCATAATTTTGACACAAATATCACAATAAATAAATAAATATTGAATATCTGATCAATAGCTTATTATAGTGTGTGTGTGTGTGTGTGTGTGTGTGTGTGTATATATATATATATATATATATATATATATGTTATTAGAGATTAATGACCAAAAATCTTTCAATATGAACTAATTTATTCTGATAAATGACTAAACTCAAACACTCTCTATTTTTTAGGATTCGTCCACAGTTGGCAAAGGAGAAGATAGAGGGATGTCACATCTGCACATTCGTGACCCCTGGGGAGCCCCAGGTCATCCTAGGAAAAGACAAGGCCTTTACGTTTGACTATGTTTTTGACATGGACTCTCAGCAGGAGAGCATCTACAGCAACTGCACTGAGAAACTCATCGAAGGCTGTTTTGAAGGATATAATGCCACTATCTTCGCCTATGGACAGGTAAGACTGTAAAATGACAAGAAACTGAATATTCCATTGATCTAGTGAAGTAAGTCAGTCCACACTTAAAAAATGCTAAGGTTTGCAGAGGTTTTTTTTTATTTTTTATTTTATTTTTTATAATATATTAAATATTTATACACGCAACTTTCAAAATACACTTAGGATAGTTCATAACAATAGTGGCGTTCGCACCGGAGGAACCTTTTCATAGTTCCTAGAACTATTGGCGGAAGTACCCGGATTTTGGCGTGTTCTCACCGCAGGAACTAGGAACGATTTTAGTTCTAGGAACTCCTTTCGGAGGAACTAATTTAGCTCCTACTTCACAGTAGGGTCTAAACCAGCACTATAGGAACTACCAGTGACGTTAGTGTACGCTGATTGGCCGAACGCACGTGAAACACTGGCACCCGCCATTTTTAAAAAAGCTGTGTAAACACACAGTTTATAGTCTATATATTTACTCCACAAACTAACTCTATGAACATGGAAAACAGTGATAGATGAGCCTCTCAACCTTTATGCTGAGGAGGAAATCCAACGCGACTTTGAGGGGGCCAAGCAAAACATGATTATGTATTTCTGCTCAGCTAGCAACACGGGACATCAACCACACGGCATACGCTAATACCTTTTCATAAACTGTCTACTTTCTATGTATAACAGTTCTGTCTAATAACGTATTAGACAGGACTGTTAGACAGATCGTAAACTAATGAACACGGAGAATGCGAGCACTGTGAGCTCAGGCTTTGGCATTGTCAGCGCTTTCAAAATAAAGGTCTGCTACACCGTCAAAATAAAAGTCACAACAACAAGTTCGGTTTACGTCACTTCAGAGTTCCTACTGGCGGTGCGAATGCAACCAGGAAAACGTTCCTAAGGGAACCATTAGTTCTTTGGGAAACACCCTGGTGGCTAGTTCCTAAGTTCTGGTGCGAAAGCCCCTTATGTTACAATTTGGTGAATTGGTAGCTAATTTGTATGAATTCCTACAAATTCAAACGTTTTCGTACGATCTGCTTACGGTTAAGTTTAGAGGTTGGGTTTGGGGTCCTCCATTCTTGCTTTTTTCTAAAAATTGTACGTTTTGCATCGTTCAAATTCGTATAAATTCGTCACCTCATAAAATAGTTGTTTTCTCATGAGATTAGGTTACAGCTTTACAGCCGAGTGTGCTGAGGCAAAAATCAAACATGCTCTCCTAAAGTACTCTATCTTAAGTACCGTTGAGAAGTCTGATTCATTTTAGTGAATTGGCCCAGTTGAACTATTTAATAGAACCCATCCAAAAAACAATGAACTGATTTATGGCTTGTTACGTATTCTTGTTTCGTTGGGGAACATTTAGACTTTTCCATTGGTTTTTGGATGATTACAAAAAGTATGCTCTGACCAACAAGCATTTATGGTTCTTACATGTTTTGTTCATCATGATAATCTTCACAAATTAATACTGATTTTAAGTATTTTAAAGTGTAAATCAGTGGCCAGAGGTAAAAAGCAGTAGGCTATAAACGAACCACACCACACACTTCCGAAAAACAACTCTTTATTTAAAAAAAAAAAGAAAACTGAAAGTTTAAGTTAGAATAGTTTGAAAGAGCATGATTGTAAGTAAGCACAAGGCTAGTTAGTAGATGAGTTTACCTGTTCGTTGTGATGATGTTTAATGTCCATCGTAGTCCCATTTAGCCACTTGTTGGCAACTGATTTTTTAAAAGACAAGTAAAAGCTTTAAAAATATGTTGATCTTGTGTTCACCACAGACATTATTTCATGCATTTAACAAAAAGCCCATAAAAAAAAAAAAAAAAAAACATTGATTCGGGACGGTGGAAATGCTAACTCATTTCTGGGTTTTGCCTTAAAAAAATGTCATCCCTGCAGTACTCTATTGAGACCCTCAGTTTATTTGTGCCAGACTGGAAAAATAGACCATTTGATAATTGTACATTTAAGGCGAGACACGGTAGGCAAAAACATCAGTTTTTTTTCACTGGTCAATTTTGAGATTTTTGGATATTTGTCTTCAATAACATGTCTTCTTTCAGACTTGTGTTGAAAAAAAGTCCGAAATACACATTTAGATCTTTATTTTATTACACGTTGTCTGTTTGCGTCTGTAGATTTCTCATAAATTCAACAAAAGTTCGCGTTCTTAATCAACATGCTGCTCCGCGATCTCTGCCGTCAGCCTGTCATCACAAGCACCGTTAGGAAGCTCTCTCTCTTGTGTACAATCCTGTCGGATACAAATATGGTCATTTCCTTTTTATAAGCAACCAATCGTGAAAGTAAAAGGGCTGAATGCGCAATCTCATTGGCTGATGAAAAATCTTTAAAGCCCGTTTTCTCAAAATGACTGTTCTCTCATACTCCCAAGTCCGAAATCTCCACTTCAGTAGCACCTATATACACCAAACTTTCCAGTCTTGTACCTAGTTATATTATGAAGACATTTACAGAGGGATTTGTAAATATATTATTCCTAGCCTGATTTATATAACATTTTATTCCAAAAAACATGGCGAAAATCATTTTTTTAAGGCTATTGACAGTATTTTCTGATTTACAGGATAACAAAAGTAGATATCCATAAATCCCTCTGTAATTTTTTTCCCATCTAATATGTGAACACATTGAAAAAAAATTTTTTAACCTGGCTTTATCCAATACTCAGATTTCGTTTTTTAAAATATATGCAAATTAGTGCATATTTGATTAGATATTGCCTAATTTGCATATTTAAACATTAAATTACAGAAAACTTGTAATACATTTTTTTCTCATCTTAATGTAGGTAATCAACTGTGAAAGTTTCATGGTGATATCTGCTAGTTAAAATTTTTACCCTATTCACCTGTAGTGTCTCGCCTTAAAAACATGCACCCTCAAATAGTGTAGTTCACTATTTTTGTTATAGCTTGGTGCTAAATCAGTTTTTATTAGGCAACTAAACGTATGTAAGTTTCGGCGCTAGAGGTCGTAGCTTGATGACACCGTAAATGAGTGTGGAGTCATGGGAGTTGTCGTCTTGTTGTCTTGTTTATGGATGAGCTTATATATTAAAGTTTTATTAACGTTACTGTTGCATAAAGCTTACATAGGCTTATATGGCACAGTTGGCCGCTGCCGCTAGCTCTTTCGTTTCGTTGTTTATGTTTATTTTACAATTAAAGTTATGTTTAAAGTCCACCTCTTTCTTCCCTGAACTTGAACTTTGTTACAGTTACATTTGATAATTAAAATTTTCATTATTTTATTTCATTCTAATGAAACAGCTGCGAATTACTACTCATGTGACTTTATTTTACGAATTAAAATTGTGGGGTAACTAAGCGCTCTAAAAACAACCATGAAACTTCTGTCAGAACCTGAACCACAGACATGTTCAGACAAGAACACCGCTATCTTTTCTCTTTTTTCACACTAATAGATTACTAAAATGATCTAATTCCGTAAATACAAATGCATTTGTGAGTGTATTACATCTCAAGTTCTGACATTCAATCATGATAAGAATAAATAAAAAAAACTCTCCCTCATGAGAGTTCCTAACTCTTCGTCAGTCTTTCTCTGGCTTTGTTAATTCTCCCTCTGTCATTTGAGGGTCTTGTCTTCCTGTCAGCGTCTCTTTCAGTGGGTGATGAGGCACAGGCCCTGTGTGTGTCATTCCTCTATGTGTCTATGGCAACAGAGACCCCAACCTTCTTTTGTCTGGGCTGTCTCCCTCCTCTGTTGCCCCTGCTAAAAGAAAATGCTCTCTGCTTTTACCACACATATCAACAGCACATGCAGGTTTTCCACAAGACCATGTTGTCCAACTTTTTTTTTTCCTGTGCCTTCTTTTTAAAGTGCCCCTATTATTGAAAGGTTCCTAAGACTAAGATTCCTAAGGCTCTCATACAATACACTTTCATATTTTCTTAATATACATTGCACTTCACCTAATTTTTCAAAGTCTGAAAACGGTTCCTTTGAAGATTTAGCCTCTCTAAACCCCTCCTTTCCACAAACCTACTCGGACTGGTCAGATGGCCCAGCCTGTTGTGATTGGTCTACCGCTTACAGCGTGTGTCGGAAACAAAACACCCATTACTATATCTTAATTACTGAAAACGGCATCACAATCTGACATTGGTTGGCAACTCATGCCATTGGTTGAGCCAATATTGCCATGTATTGCTATAAATCAAATCAAATCAAGTATATTTGTATAGCGCTTTTCACAATACAGATTGTATCAAAGCAGCTTCACAGTATTAAATTAAAATAAAATAATACAACAAGGTTTGTTTCTAGTGGAATTTATTGTTTGATAGAATAAAAGTAAATATCCCCAACATATCCCCAACTGAGCAAGCCAAAGGCAACAGTGGCAAGGAACCGAAAAAACTCCATCAAGTGACCTAATGGTGTCCTAAAACTCCATCAGGTGACCTAATGGAGAAAAAAAAAAAAAACCTTGGGAGAACCCAGGCTCAGTCGGGGGCCAGTTCTCCTCTGGCATTTATGAACTAGAGGCCGGATTGTAGTTTGAACTGTAAGATTAAGAATATTATATGAATGCCTGGCCGAAAAGATGCGTCTTTAATCTAGTTTTAAACTGGGAGAGCGAGTCCGAGCAACGAACAGTATCAGGAAGACTATTCCAGAGTTTCGGAGCTAAATGTGAAAATGCTCTCCCTCCTTTGGTTGATCTGGATATCCTAGGTATGACCAAAAGCCTCGAATTTATTGATCTTAAAGCGCGCGATGGATTATAGGGCGATAGAAGATCCGTTAAATAGACTGGAGCTAAGCCGTTTAGGGCTTTATAAGTCAGTAGCAATACCTTGTAATTAATACGGAACTTTATAGGTAGCCAATGTAGTGATGATAAAATCGGTGTTATATGATCATATTTTCTTGATCTAGTAAGAACTCTAGCGGCTGCATTTTGAACTAACTGTAGCTTGTTTATTGAGGATGCAGGACAACCAGCTAATAAAGCATTACAGTAATCTAGTCTCGAGGTCATGAATGCATGAACTAACTTTTCTGCATCAGAAACTGATAGCATATTACGTAGCTTAGCAATGTTTCTAAGGTGGAAAAAGGCTGTTTTTGTAACATGCGAAATATGATTTTCAAAAGACAGGTTACAATCGAGTATAACACCCAGGTCTTTTACTGTAGAGGATAAAGTAACAGTACATCCTACGATGTCAAAGTTGTATTGTGAGAGGTTTTGTGGGCGGTTTTTTGAACCGATAAGTATTACCTCTGTCTTGTCTGGATTTAATAAAAGAAAATTACGCGTCATCCAATCTTTTATATCTTTAACACACTCTGTCAATTTGGATAATTTAGCGTTTTCATCCGGCCGTGATGAAATATATATTTGAGTGTCATCAGCATAACAATGGAAACTAATTCCATGTTTCCTTATAATATTTCCAAGTGGCATCATATATATTGAGAATAACAGAGGGCCCAACACAGATCCCTGCGGCACTCCATAGTTTACTGGAGTTATGATCGATTTTTCTCCATTTAAACAGACAAAATGGTAGCGGTCAGATAAGTATGATCTAAACCAGCTTAATGTTACAGAGACAAGTACAAAGGGCAGGGACTTAATTAACGCGAGCTTATGACCCGCGCTTACTTGGAATTCCTCGTTGATGGGAAACAGTTTCAATCCCCAGTCCCTCCTCGATACCCCTGATAAATGTAACAATAACAATGTGATTTAAGCTTTAATTCCAGCAGAAGATCTAGGCTAGCACTATTGGCAGATTTTGAAATATGACAGATGTAATGAATGTTTTTCAACTCTCATTTGTATAAAGTTGAACATGTCTCAACATTTTGATGCTCTAACTTGTTTCACTCTACTATCAATCCTATCCAAATCTTTTTTGTTTAAACCCATTATAACTCTTTCCACTTTATTTAGTTATTTTTGTTATGTTTGTACAAACTGAGAAACAAGTCAAAATAATTTTTTGTGATATCTATTTTAGTCAATTTGTGTAAAAAATAAAATAAAATAAAAAATACAAGCTTCACATTTTTCTGTTTAAACCTTCCATAACTCTTGCCCCATTGACTTCCATTGTAACTGCATTACTGTAAAATTATTTTTTTATGTTTCGACAAACTGAGGAATTACTGAGTCAATTACTTTTATAATATATATATTTCTCAATTCTTGTAATTTTATTTTTTGAATACAAACTTCATACAATACAAGCTTTTTTTGTTGTTGATTTCTACAAACTGAGGGAAGTCAATTTATTTTATAATTTTTTGGGGTAGTTGAAAGCATGTATATGGTCATTGCATTTATATCGCAGTTGATGCTCCATGGTTTTAGTTGAAAATGATCTGAAATATTCTTTAATGCTTAAGGAGAAACTTCAAAACACACCAAAAGTTGATAACAATATCTTCTGTTTGATTGGTCTTGTGTTATCTAACCTCCTCCTGAATCTTTTCAGACTGGTTCGGGAAAGACGTACACCATGGGCACGGGCTTTGACGTGAACATCGTGACTGATGAGGAGTTGGGAATTATACCACGGGCGGTCGGCCACCTCTTCAGGGGTATCGAGGAGCGCAGACAGGCCGCCACAGAACAAGGGCGACCCGTACCCGAGTTTAAGATCAACGCCCAGTTCTTAGAGGTGAATAACCTCCACTGTTCTCTTGCGGCCTAGTTTCATCTAAGCTCTGGAAAATAGCAATCTTACAACTGACAGACGTGTTATTTCTGGTGTTAATGGAAGTGAAGATGTTGAGTTATCTCATATCAGCATTGAGGTTTAAAATTATACTCTGATAGGTGTAGCGGAGCTGCCATCATGTCGGCATGCAAAGGGTGGTGTTGACAGTGCACCACAAATAACACGCCTGTCGTACCATTGGCAGGCGTTAAGAGATTTTAGCATGCATGTCTGAACTTGGCTAATTAATTACATAACCACTCCTGCATGTTTATAGCTGTCTAAGGTTGAGTGTTTTGTTTCTTAGTTGTACAATGAGGAGGTACTGGACCTGTTTGATTCGACCCGAGATGCCGAGGCCCGCAAGCAGAAATCCAACATTAAGATCCATGAAGATGCCAATGGAGGAATTTACACAGTGGGAGTCACAACACGAACCGTTAGCTCAGAAGCAGAGGTTGGCTTTCTACTAGGGTTTGCAGACATGTCTTGAGCCTTTCTGCGCTTGCTCAAATTGATTTTAAAAATGTGTGTTTTTATTAATATGAAGTTCACAAGTTTTTCAGGGGTTTTCCCCCTTAAAAATAAACTGCTATCTTTATTTATAATCATTATGTTGGCTTGACAAATTATCTTTTTTTTAAGCTTCTTCTTCTTAGACTAAATTTAAATAGTATCTCCTCCAAGAGCTTTAAAGCTACAACCACCAAACTCAGGTCAGATCTTCAGACTGTTCTCATTTGGGTTGCTATATGTTTTCTAACTGATCCGACTTGCGATTTTAAACTGACCTTAAACTGACTATCAAAACTACGAAAAAGTCCCATAAACTTTCATTGAGGGGGTCAAAACTTTCATACAGCAACCCTAATTGAGTATTTAAGCTTCATCCACCAAGTATCTATTACTAGCAACGTCTAAAAAACTAGCTTTGACCATAGACTTGCTAGCATTGTGCTAAATCATGTTAGCAACATGCTAATTCATGCTTGGAACATGTTAAAACATGCTAGCAACATGCTTAAACATTCTAGCAATGTGTTAAGACATGCTAGCATTTATCAACATGTTAGTGTTTTGGTAAGACAAGCTAGTAACATGATAATTCATGCTAGCAATGTATTAAAACATGTTAGCAAAATATAAAATAATGCTAGACATATTAAGACATGCAAACAACATGATAAATCATGTTAGGAAGCTTATAAAACTTTCAGACAAGGCTTTGTCAAGCCAGCATAAAAGTTTGTCCCAATGAACTTTACTTTCTAGTTATACTTTTTATGTATTAGAAATCTATGATCATATTTTTTTTATTAATATAAAATCAAGCTTGTCTGTTTTTAATTACAATATGAAAACAGTTATATTATTTATATACTAGTATAGTAAATTATATTATTATTTCTATAAAAATAAAAATCTGTCTTTATTTTAAAAAGTTGATCAGGTATTTTAAATTTATTGGTTCATCAATGAATGTTATGCTACATTGTTTCTGCATTATCAATCGCACTCACAATAGCTGAGTTATCTCAGTGTCGATTACCTGATTCTCTTCTCTATCTCTTTCAGATGCTGCAGTGTCTCAAATTGGGCGCTCTGTCCCGCACCACCGCCAGCACTCAGATGAATGTCCAGAGCTCACGCTCCCATGCCATCTTCACCATCCACCTGTGCCAAGTTCGCGTCTGTGCCTCAGACAATGTAGGTTGTCAAATCTCCCACTGCTGGAAAACTTTCTCTCAGCTGTTCAACTCTGATCACTCTCAGCACACAGAGTGTTTCTTGTGCTATTACGTTATTTCACTTACTCATATTCATTTCAATGATGACAACCTAGTTTAACTCTGTTAAAAGCTATAATAATATACTCTAACTGTACAGTACATCATTCAGTTTTTCATTTTATGTCGCTTTTCCAGGACGCAGAGAGTGATAACAGACTGGTGAATGGCTCCACAGAGATGAATGAGTTTGAGACGCTAACGGCTAAGTTTCACTTTGTGGATTTAGCCGGCTCTGAGCGACTGAAGAGAACAGGGGCCACAGGGGACCGGGCCAAAGAGGGCATCTCTATCAACTGTGGACTGGTAAGAACAGAAGTTAAAGTGGCATAAACAATAAAATACTCACAGATTCTCACAGGATTGCTACAAGACCTAAACAATATGCGTGTTAACATGATTTCAGTATGATAAAATCGCTTAATAACCTTTTCTGTGTTTAGTCATATCCAGTTTTGCTACAAAACAATATTAAAGGATAGAATGAAGTAATATTTGGGTATTGAATTATTATAAAGTATAATTATTTAAGCATGTTTACAGGATCTCTGGGAACTGAATTGATATACAGTATTAATAAAATTAAGAGAGCTAGAATCTGGCAATAAAGACACGTGTGAAGCTTGATATTCCACATTACATCCATTCAAATCCACTTGCTGCTAGTGCGACTGCCACCTGGTGGCTTTCAGAGAACAAACTCAGAGAACAAACTCTTTAATGCCATTAAAAGAATGATTTATGAAAAGAAATCATCTTATTTACTTACCCTGCTGTTGTATGAAACCTGAAGTAGGGCTGCATGTATTGAGGACAAATCAAATTGTGATTTTTCTGATAAAAAATGTGATTGTGATATAATATTATAAAATATTTATTATAATAATAATCATAAAAACATAAAAAATATTACTTTCATTATATTTTACTGTAGTATTTAAGAAAAATGTTATAATAATGTCTTCACTTCTTCATTTTTAAATGTTAAACCATCCTCAACAATCAACTTTTATTTTGAAGTGCCTTTGCGATTTAATAATCGGACTAAGCCTTATCGCTTATATTTCGGTTTTATTTTGATTAATCGTGTTGCCTTAAACTAAAGGCTGTTCTTTTTTTCTGTGAAACACAAATGTATAAGAATCTTTATGCAGTTTTTGCCAAAAGTTTATCAAGCTCCTATTCTATAAATCAGAATTTATAGTGTATTTTTGAAACATTTATGTTTTCTGGAGCTTGATGTGTCATGTGCCATTGAAAAGAAAGACTTTTGTGTTTCCATAAAACAAAATGATAACAGCATGCAGGTTTGAAACAATATGATCACGAGTTAAATTACTATATTTATTTCTGAATGAACGATTCTTTTAATGTGAGTCATTTGGCTGGTATCGCCTCTGATAACTAATAATTTTGGCTTTGTTTTGTGGTGGTAAAGTTAGCTCTGGGTAATGTGATCAGCGCTCTGGGTGACAGGAGCAAACGCTCCACACATGTGCCTTACCGAGACTCCAAACTCACTCGCCTGCTTCAAGATTCCCTTGGAGGAAACAGGTATATTTTTTTTAAACATTTTATTAGGCCCTAATCCTGGTATTTCTGCAGTTTTTTTCAAATGTTGCTTCTCCCTTGTGACCTCCAGTCAGACGACGATGATCGCCTGCATCAGTCCGTCAGACAGAGACTTCATGGAGACCCTGAACACGCTGAAATATGCCAACCGCGCTCGCAACATCAAGAACAAAGTGATGGTGAACCAGGACCGGGCTAGTCAACAGATCAGCGCTCTGAGAACAGAGATCGCCCGTCTGCAAATCGAGCTCATGGAATACAAGACGGTTTGTGCTGCGATGTTTAGTCCAGATTTATTTCAAGTTTGTATCAGAATTTCACTATAATATGTTATGTGAATATTATATTATATTATATTATATTGGAACTTAGTGTTCCTAATTTAAATGAGTAGAATTATTATTTGTATATGTTAAATTGTATGTATGTATTTTTGAAACAGGGCAAGCGTATGGTTGGCGAGGATGGACTGGAAAGCATCAATGACATGGTGCATGAGAACTCCATGCTGCAGACAGAAAACAATAACCTGCGTGTACGAGTGAAGGCAATGCAGGAAACCATCGACGCCCAGAGAGCCAGACTCACCCAGCTACTGAGCGACCAGGCCAACCAGACCCTCGCCAAAGCAGGTACTCGCAGGCCACGTTTACACCTGCTATTAAGATGCGTTTTGGTCGATCGGATCACATGTAGACGAGGGAGACACAAACCCGTTTACACCTGGTGTTTTAATCCGCTTTTGTCCACCTTCAACCACTTCTGTCATGATTTCTTCGAGGGGAGGGTCTATGGCCGGTAGGGGTGTAACAATATATCGTGTCACAATATATCGCAATACAAAAATGCAACAATATGTATCGTGGATAGTTCACCCAAAATAAAAATTACCCTGTGAGAACAAATTGAAGTTTTCAGAGTCAGTACTACATTAAACTACAATATATTATGTTGAATATAATGGGGGAATATTAGTGGGTCCTGATAATGCTTATGTTATTAGTCTTATGTTACCTGTAAAAAGTGGCCTACATTATTTTAAATATATCTAGCCAGTGACAGAGTGCAAGCATATTCGTCTAAAATAATTCTGTATTTTCAGGTTCAGAATCATGAATATATTAATTCTAGTGTCACCATTGTCCAAGCCTATTCATTTACACCCACAATGTTATATCAAATTTAACATTTAAAGGAACACTCCACCGTTTTTTGAAATAGGGCTTATTCACCTTCTTTCCTACATTTAGATAAGTGGGCAAATGCATTTTTGTCTCAGTGCATGCATTGTTTTAGTTTGACAGGGTCGGCATTAGCTTAGCTTAGCATAATGAATGGAATCCTTTGTTGCCAGCTAGCATGTCCTGAGTAAAAGTGATTAAAAAAAAAAAAACCCACGTAATTACTTCTTGTGGCCTGCGTATTCACAACGAGTACAAATAGCGATGCAGATTAACACTAGGCGATTTCCTATGCAGATATTGACTTGGGACTATATTAGGGGGAAGCACAGGCGAAGCACTGCTACTTGGGCGCAGAGATATCACGCCCAAGTAGCAGTGCTTCGCCTGTGCTTCCCCCTAATATAGTCCTTAATATATAAGTCAATATCTGCCTAGTGTTAATCTGCATCGCTATTTGTACTCGTTGTGAATACGCAGGCCACAAGAAGTAATTAGGTGGGGTTTTTTTTTTTTATATCACTTTTACTCAGGACATGCTAGCTGGCAACAAAGGATTCCATTCATTATGCTAAGCTAAGCTAGCGCCGACCCTGTCAAACTAAAACAATGCATGCACTGAGACAAAAATGCATTTGCCCACTTATCTAAATGTAGGAAAGAAGGTGAATAAGCCCTATTTAAAAAAACGGTGGAGTGTTCCTTTAATCAACAGTACATTTTTTCTTAACCTTTTATTATATTCTTGGAGTATCGCAATAATATCGTATCGTATCGTGAGTTCAGTATCATGATATGTATCGAATCGTGAAATTAGGGTATCGTTACACCCCTAATGGCTGGGTAAATGTTTTTTCAGACCTTTCAATCTGAAGCCCAATTTATACTTCTGCGTCGGACCTACGCCGGAGCCTCTACGCTGTAGGCAACGCGTTGGTTTTCATTTATACTTCTGCGTCGTTGTCCGCGTTGACACTTGCAGAGGGAGCGTGTGAAACCCGAGGGAGCGTGTGAAACCCGAGGGAGCGATCCTAGCAGACCAATCACAGCGCTTGCGTCCGCGTAGAGTTGACGCGTTGTTACATTTTTGGAGAGGTGCACGTCAGGGTACGCCGAAGGGTACGCGCGCTACACACAGCCTACGACGTAGCTACGGCGTAAGTTCGACGCAGAAGTATAAATTGGGCTTAATGGATGAAATAAGCTCTCGCAATTTACATATGAACGTGGTCAGAGGAAAAAAACACGGAGAGCATTCTTTCGTTTCTGCTCTGATAGCTGCAAGACCACACCGAACACCGTATGTACATGTTAGAAATCTGGAATGGTGAGAGAACATTGTGTTTGGTATGTTTTTCATCCTCAATCTCGGGTCTTCAGCTTCATGTTAACACATTCGACCACATGAGCGTCTACACTCCGAAAGCAATAAAAAAAAATGAGTTTCGACTACCTCTGGAAGTGCTGGAAAGTGGACAATCTCAAAACGTTTTAGACCCTGTTTACACCTGTATTTAGCGTCGTCCACTTGTGATCCAGTCGACTAAAACGCATCTTAATACCAGGTGTAAACAGGGCCACAATGACATAAATTAAATATCAGGGCCCGTATTCTTAAAGCTTCTAAGAATCCTCTCAGAAAACTCCTAATTTAGCTTAAAAACTTCTACGTAAGAGTCTAAGCTTAAGAGCGATTCGGGACCGATCTGAGATCAACTCTGAGCGAGGAAAAGACAAAAAGACTTTCATCTTAGTGAGGAGGCGGGGCTGACCCCATTGCTATGTAGTACACAATCTTTTGAAGACTGTGATTGGTTGGTTGTCCAAGAAGGGGAAAAAAAGAGTGATTTTAAGTATAGGGTCTACTCACACGCACACACACACACACATTATATATGTTACCGGCAAAGTGTGTAATCCGGCATTCTATAGAATGCCTAAGTATGTATAGAATTAGGTCATGTATTTTTTGCAAAAAACATCAGGGCCCGTATTCATAAAGAATCTAAGAATCCTCTCAGAAAACTCTTAATTTAGCTTAAAAACTTTTATGTAGGAGTCTTAGCTTAAGAGCGATTCGGGACCGATCTGAGAGCAACTCTGAGCAAGGAAAAGACAAAAACTTTTATCTTAGTAAGGAGGCGGGGTTGACCCCGTTGCTATGTATGACACAATCTTTTGACGACTGTGATTGGTTGGTTGTCCAAGAAGGAAAAAAAAAAGTGATTTTAAGTATAGGGTCTATTCTAAGCCTTCACTTTGAACTTACATGCGTAATTTTTCCTATTTGATCGTTCTCACACACACACACACACACACACACACACACACACACACACACACACACACACACACACACACACACACACACATTATATATGTGTTTATAAATCCTTTTTTTATTTACCATGCTGTTAATTTCCTATAAGGTATTTGATTGCTTAGAATGATAAAAATTGTTCCACTCTTTCCAGTTACACTGATTGCTGGCATGTCTATTTAAGTGGTGGTTTGAATGTTGGTTTTAATGTATCAAACATGGAATTTTCCCAGTGGCCAAATATCGTAATGTAGTGATTACTTTCATTTCAGGCGCTATGGCATTTCTGCGCTGTGTTGGAGATATTAGCGTGTCTCTAAAAAGATCAGTCACAAACATGGTCCCTGCACGATCTAATCTATAGTGTCTTATTAACTCACTGTTATCCATCGTCTGCAACACATTTCTTCTCCCTCTTCGTCTTTCTGCCATTTTCTCCTCTGCTAAAGAAACTCTTAAGCCTCTTAAAAGTCCTCGTCCGTGCTCCTAACAATTTTGACCTTAAGACCTCTTTTAAGGGTTAAGATGCTTTCTGAATTACTTTTTTCTTTACTAGGACTTTTTCTTTAATTTTAAGAGTAAACGCCCACATTTCTAAGAATTTTCTTAGAATTTTGTCACTAGGAGCTACTCTTTGCATTAAGATTCTTTATGAATACGGGCCCAGGAATTCTATACATTGCCTAGGCATTCTATACAATACCGGGATTACACACTTTGCCGGTAACATATATATGTATATACATCTTTTTTTATTTTTGTTTTATTTACCATGCTGTTAATTTCCTATAAGGTATTTGATTGGCTTAGAATGATAAAAAATGTTCCACTCTTTCCAATTACACTGATTGCTGGCATGTCTATTTAAGTGGTGGTTTGAATGTTGGTTTTAATGTAGCAAACATGGAATCAAAAACAAGAAGGACGAGAAAGCCCGACTGGACAGAGGAACAGTGTTTACTGTTAGCCCAGTTAGTGGATGAACACAAGGCCATCGTTAAAGGAAAATTCGGGCCGGGTGTCACAGCACGGGGCAAGAAGCAGACGTGGGAGCTTATAGCGCAAATTATTAACGGTTCATTCCCCCTCATTGTGCGCACAAGGAAAGCCTGCTATATTCATAAATGCAGTTTTTTGAGCCTGCAAGGTGGGAATGTCCAGCGGAAACTAAATGAACTGCGACACAATAAGAGGTTCTGAAAGTGCTGTAATTGTTTGTGTGATCACTCTGCTTACAGAAGGTTGTGACAGACCCAAATCATCAATGCTGCATTGTTGCATTTTTCCCAGTTCCCAAATATCTTAATGTAGTGATCACTTTAATTTCTGGCGCTATGGCATTTCTGCGCTGTGTCAGAGATATTAGCGTGTCTCTAATAAGATCTGTCACAAACATGATCCCTGCACGATCTAATCTATAGCGTCTTATTAACTCGCTGTCATCCATTGTCTGAAACGCATTTCTTCTCCCTCTTCATCTTCCTGCCATTTTCTCCTCTGCTAAAGAAACTCTTAAGCCTCTTAAAAGTCCTCGTCCGCACTCCTAACAATTTTGACCTTAAGACCTCTTTTAAGCGTTAAGATGCTTTCTGAATGACTTTTTTCTTTACTAGGATTTTTATTCAATTTTAAGAGTAAACGCCCACATTTAAGAGTAACATTAGTTCACTTTAATAAATGCATTAGAAGTATTGTTCATTGTTAGTTCATGTTAACTAATGTAATTAACTAATGTTTCTACATGTTTTAACTAATGTTTCATTTGAAACCTTATTGTAAATTGTTACCAGTGTAACATTATTTGGACTCTTTCTGGAGCATGGTGGGAAGTTAATAATATTGCTTTTTTTCACAATACTGACTACATTTGTCATGTTCAACCACTGCAGTGGTATCCAAATAGTTTTAAGAGAAATTATCAAATGTATATTTTTAATTTTGAGAAATATATGTGCATCAATAACTTTAATTCAGTAGGAAGTTCCAAACTGCATATCTGTTACCCATTCTGTTGTTTTGTTTTCTTTAAATACAATAATTCAATTATTCTGTTTTTGTTTGAAAATGACAAATACATATAATTTGGTTTTAATTGTTATCAGACTAATTTTGGTAACAGGGTTGTAAACCGGGTTAGTATCAGGGTTGAATACTCAAAAAAATAAAACTTCATATAATATTTAGTTTGATATTCTGGGCAACTTTTATTATGGAGATTAAGTACTTCCTTTTACTGACCTTTTTTTTGTGAAAAAGAACAAAAATGTGAATCATCTACACAATGTGGATTATTTCCCTGTGCTGGTTTTACATAACCAACAAAAAAATGCATTACTTTGCTAAAACAATTTAATTACGCAATCTTTTTTGCAGGTGAAGGAAGTGAAGAGATCGGAAACATGATCCACAATTACATCAAAGAGATTGAGGAGCTCAGGTAATGTCTGCAAACACAGTACGCCCATATCTTAGAAGTTCATAAACATCTCTGTATGTGTAATGTTTGTGTGTTGTGTGGTCTTCAGGGCAAAGCTATTGGAGAGTGAAGCTGTGAATGAAAACCTGCGGAAGAACCTGTCCCGCGCCTCCACCCGCTCCTCATTTTACGCCGGCCCGACTTCCATTACCGCCAGCCACCTTGCACCTGAAAAAGATGCCGCAGACATCATTGAAATCGCAAAGAAAGACCTACAGAAACTGAAGAAAAAGGAGAAGAAGAAAAAGAAGAGGTAAGCTACTGACATTAATGCTTATCCGTGTAGTTGAGGAACATAAAACTCGGATTTCCCTTTTCTCCTTTGACAAAGGAGGGGATTGTTCTGGTCTGCTGTATGCCTCAAAAATATGGTGTACAATTTCTATGCTTCCTCACGGGCATCTTCATTGTTGATGAGTTGCTCCCAATAGGAAACGTTTGAAAAATCCTCACAGTTTGTCATTTCTATTGCTTTAGTAACAACAGCTTATCTGATTGGTGGATCTCACTATAGAATCGTGGGTAATGTAGTACTTCACCAGTAATTCTGCATTCTGAGTGAATTATTTTTGTAGGCCAACATGGAAGTTAGCATCACCCTGGATCCCTTGACAAAAATCCAGTAGGATTTTTCTTTTGGCCTTTGGATTATTGCAGAAAATAAGGTCTGTGACCAACAAAAGTTTTGTTAGTCATGATAATTTTCACAAAGTAATACAGCTTGAATTTTGAAGCCAGAAGAAAAAAAGCTAAAAGCAGGCTATAAACCATGCTCTGTCACTTTCACTAAGCTTCCTTCAGCCAACCATTTCTGTCTTTATTTAAAAATAATAATAATAATTAAAAAAAAACATATTTCCCTGGAAGTCATGCCTGCTGCACTCTATACTGGGGAGGTTTTTTACATCAGATCCTTTTATTCAAAAAAAACCAAAAGAAAAACCTTCAAAGTTTATGAATTTGGAAGTATTCCTGTTCCTCACGTGTTCTTCTCTGCATCATCTTTGGCACTGTGGTTCCTCTTACTCTCACCTCACCCCTTCACTCTTGAAGACTTCAGCAGATGGATGAAGGTGCTCATGAAGATCTTGAGAACGCCAGGTTGGAGAATGTCATTAAATGCTGTTGTTCCACTAACCTTAGTCACCGCACCCTGGAAAACCCATTGCTCTTCCCTCTTCTTTTCTCTAACATGATAAACGTCTATGGTTTAAAGGTTTAGAATCTGTTTCAAAACCTAGTGAGCTGCCTTGCTGTCTGTTGTCTACATAGTCAGCTACCTTAGTTGAAAGAGAGTCCCATAAGTAAATGACCTTAAACATGCAGCAACTCCAAATAGCACTCCTCGAGAGTTTGGTGTTAGCGTGTTGCTAAGCTAACAATGTGTAAAACAACAACAATGGTAGGCTAAGTACAAAAATAGAATAGTCCATTTGTAATCAGATTTAGCTATTCTTATTGATTTTTGTCGACTTTGAGTGACATAGAAGTATTATAGTAGATATTTTCTCAGATTAACGTTAGCATGTTGCTAGGCTAATGAATGACGCATAAAATGACATAGCACACACAAATAGATGTCTTGTCTGAAAAGAAATTACAGTGTGGGATCTGGAATGGCCTTATCCTTGAAGTTATGCTGCCTTAAATTTGGGTATAAATGTGGTATCTTTGAAGTATAGTTATGCAGCATAGTTGTGCTACCTACTCTGTCTGTGTTGCCTTAAAATGCTGTCTAGGTATGTAGCTCACTAAGGTTTGGAACAAAGCTCTTTAATTCTGTTGGGTTTTATTCTAGAGCCCTTTAAGATGTGTAATCAACTCATTTTCATGTTTGATCAATATGTGATGTCTCTTCAGAGTTTAACAGTAGCCAATAATAAAGCGCAACTGATTCACTAACACTGACTGATTTAATCAGTTATTAACAAATCTTGGAATCTAGTGATTTAAAGACCCCATGAAATCGAAGTTTTGGACTCACCTTCAATAGGATATACAGTACATTAACACTGCAAAAGTAAATGTGATTGTCAACAAATCCATGAGGTCTTTAAGTAGATGGCGGCACTAAGGGGTTTGCCTTTTATTAAATTCAACATTTCATGATATTTTTCTTATTTCATACAGTGTCATAAAGGAGGAGGGGCCAGATAACGAGCAGGATAAAGAGGCCTCTGAGAGAGCCAATGAAGAGCCAGAAATGGTAAGTTAAACTCTCCCTTGTGTGTTCAAAAGATATGCTGATTTAAATCTGCTATTTCTTTACTGTCCCTGGGATTCTTCAAGGCAAAATATTGTTTCTAATAATCCCAATACTTCTGTAGGATGTGAGTGATCATGATGAAGGTGAGGAAGCCGAGGGTGAGGAAGAGGAGGATGAGATGGAAGTGGATAGCTCTGATGAGTCTGACTCTGAGCTGGAGGAAAAAGGTAAAATTCCTGCTTTTAAATTGTATTGGCTTGCAGAAAATTGCATTTGAATTTTTTAAAATAAAAAAATAAAAATGTTTTATTTCTGAATTAATCTTTTCTGAATTAAGCACTCCTAATGTAAGAATAAAAATAATATAATGGACACCCTAGTGGAAAAAAAACCCTATATATGTCTATCAGGAAGTTTCAAGCAATTTGTCAGTAAATATGTTAATCGATTTTTACTATACTTAGTGTGAAATAAATGTATTTAAGTATAGTAAAAATCGATTAACATATTTACTGACAAATTGCTTGAAACTTCCTGATAGACGTATTCAACTTTATTTGGAGTACTTCTTTATTGCACACAATACACATTTAATAGTAAGCGTGTGATATAAAATTTGTTTAATATCACTATTAGTAAGTATAGTTGGATCTCTGCATAATAATATTAGTCTTTAAATACAAGATATTTAAAGTGTACTTAAAGTATGCTTGCAATAATTCCGCTTTAGCACAATCAAATATACTTACTTATATATTTAGTTGGACCTCAGCACTAATTCTGGATAACTAAAGTGCATTAAGTACAAAATTAGTTGTTCCAGTTTAGCAGACTTTAAGTATATCAGTTTAGTATACCAAAAGTACAATTGCAGGGTATTTAAATTTAGTACATAAATATATACATGTATTTGTAGTATACTTAGCATAAAATTAATGCATTTCAAATACATTTTTGGTATATTTATTTTTCACTAAGACATAATACACAGTATATTTAAAGCTATTATAATATGTTCTGTCGGTCAAGATTGCTATACACACTATGAAATATAATTGATTAAACTATTAGTTTTAAACATAATTTTTAAATTATAAATAATTCTTTTATTTTATCAACTCTTGTTCTTGTTGAATAAAAAACAACCTCCATTCTGTGCATTTTGTGTGTTGACAGAGGACTTCCAGGCAGATTTGGCCAACATCACATGTGAGATCGCCATCAAACAGCGGCTGATCGATGAACTGGAGAACAGTCAGAGACGTCTGCACACGCTCAAACAACAGTATGAGCAGAAACTCATGATGCTGCAGAGCAAAATCAGGGACACACAGCTGGAGAGAGACCGCGTGCTGCATAACATGGGTACAACACACACTCATACACACATACGCAAGCATAACTAAGTCATTTATAATGAGCACTTCAAAAATATGACTACCTGTCAAAAGTTTGGAATCAATTAGGTTTTTAAGTTTTGAAAAAGGCCTCTTATGCTCACCAAGGTTGCATTTATTTGATAAAAAATACAGTAAAAACAGTAATATTATGATATATTACTATTTAAAATAACAGTTTTTCGTGCTTAGTATTTTGTGGAAACCATGCTACTTTTTTTCAGAATTCTTTGACTAATAGTAAGTTCAAAAGAACAGTATTTATTTGAAACCTTTTACATTATAAATGTCTTTACTGTCAGTTTTGTTCAATTTAATGCATCCTCACTGAATAAAAGTATTATTTTTTTGTATCTTATTTACCCCAAACTTTTGAGTAGTAATGTAAAAATGTAAAAAAAAAAAAAGTAAAGCATTTAGTACATTTAGTCAATAATTTACATTACATTTAGTAATGTAAAAAATGTAAAGCAGACTGAAAAACGGTTTTCAACTTTGACAACTATAAGAAATGATTGAGCACCAAATCTGCATATCTGAATGTTTTCTGAAGGATCATTTGACACTGTCATCACAGACTAGATTTGAATACGTTACAAAAGAAAATGTTATTTAAAATTGTAATAAAATATTTTACAGTATTACTGTTTTACTGCATTTTTTCATCAAATAAATGCAACCTTGGTGAGCATAAGAGACTTTGACTGGTATAGTGTAAATGAAATTATGCACCTGCAACCTCGGTCTTTCAGTATAGCTCTACTGCCCTCTTCTGGTTTGTTTTGGAAACAGCTTGAATGAAAATGCAAATGCACAAATAATAATTATAAAAAAAGTTATAGGCCTTTTTCACACTGCACTCTTAAAGCAAACTGTTAAATGGCACTGCAGCGTAACTGTAGAAGCGTAACGTTTCTATTGAAAGTTGAGATTTCACATTTCTATGCAGGCTCAGTGGAAACATGTACGGAGGAGAAAGCAAAGAAGATTAAATCAGAATACGAGAAGAAGCTGAACTCCATGAACAAGGAGTTGCAGAAACTGCAGTCGGCACAGAAGGAGCACGCACGCCTGCTGAAGAACCAATCGCAGTACGAGAAACAGCTAAGGAAACTACAGCAGGAAGTGACTGAGATGAAGAAAACCAAGGTACGTTTGTGTATTTTTACTATTGCTCACACTAAAGGGTTGTTCGAGCTGATCCGGGCAACCATCGCTGTACTGTAGTGTCTAATCGTGGTTATCATGGTGACTCTGTTGCGTTCAGGTTGGTCTGATGAAACAGATGAAGGAGCAACAGGAGAGGAACCGAGTCTCAGAGACCCGCCGCAACCGAGAGATCGCCACGCTTAAGAAAGACCAGCGCAAACAGGAGGTGACGCACTGTACACTGTATCAACAGCCCCAGAGAATTATGGGATATTCTCAGATACAATGCTCATTCTCTCCTTTTGTTATCTCTTTCTTGTCTCGTTTAGCACCAACTGAGGCAGCTTGAGGCTCAAAAGAGACAGCAGGAGCTTGTTTTACGCAGGAGGACAGAGGAGGTGACAGAACCTGGATTATTTGGAAATTACAATTTTTTGTTACAAAAGCGCTGGTTTGATGGCTGTAGCTGGTTGAAGGGATTTAGACCGTGTGTCCACCAAAGCGTTTTTTTTTGTTGTTTTTCGAGGCTAGCGTATTTTTCCAATTGTTTGTAATGGAAGCGTCGTATTTTTAAAACGTCAGCAACGAGGCACTGGCCGTTTTTTACCGATCGCAGAGAGTTGAAGAATGTTCAACTTTGGGTTAAACACAGCGCTCATTACTAGCTGCATTTTCATTACAGATTTGTGCAAAACTTTTGCGATATTTTCAAAATGACGATAGAAACTATTGCGAAATGATGCCGTATCCATTAATCGATGTTATGCGACTAAAGCGGGTTTTTTTCTCTCACGATAAATCATTCCAAACATCATGGCGACAGATGTTGGTAGGTTTACGTATATCGCAGCCACCGCACTGGCCATTATTTTTAATCGAAGGAGACGTAGGCGTGTTATCCAAGCATTAATTGCAAGGAAAGACCCTTATACTTAGGAGCGTCACATATGAGGTGTTTCTGGGTGTTTCCCCCTCCTACCTGCTTCAAGGTCTTGATAAATTGTGGCATTTCTTTGTTGTTTAGAATCCAGTATTCCCGTAATTCGTTTAATAAGACGATAAGTCTCATCTTCTGTCCAAACATACCGCACCTTCTTTAAAGAATGATCAACTTTTACGTACGGCAGATGACCTCTAAATACGAAAAAAAAAAAACTGTTTCCATTGTAGTTTTGCGAAATATTCTTTGTTCGAATTGCCTGAAAAAGCACCTCATGCGAGCGTAAAAACTTTTTTTGCGATATATGGGAGTTTTTTGCGAAATTGGCGTGTTCCCATTAGGCGTATTTTTAATTCGCAATTTCAATTTGCGAAATTTGAAGGGTAATGGAAACGCGGCTACTGTCACTGTTTACCCAGCCATCCAATCACAGTGGAGGAGGGGCGGGACAAATACCACACCGACCAGTCGTCACATTCTGCTTGCACAACGATTGCAAACGACAGCAACAAGCACATCTCTTCATCCAAAACGAGTGGAATTGTTACATTATGTTGACATTTTTATATTCAGAAACAAACTATTTGCGAAATCGGATACGTACGTTCTCAAGTACACGCAGAAAGGTGTTTTCAGCTGGCTAAAAATGCTTTGGTGAACACACAGCCTTAGAGACTCAACTTCTCAGAGATAGTTTTAGCATAGTCTTATGAGACATTAGCATGAGTAAATGATGATAGTATTTTAATTTTGGGGTGTACTAACCCTTTAATCATTCACAGTATAACACCTAAAGAAAAAATATGAATATTTTTTATTTGTAAGAGTTTTTTTTTCTGCTACTTTGAATCAGATATCTGCCCTGAGACGCCAAGTGCGACCAGCATCAGGCAAGGTTAACCGCAAGATCAGTTTACCAGAGCCTTTGCAGGAGTCTTCACCCCGTACGACTCCCACCCGACCACAAACCACCGGGGCCATGACTTATAACGGGACGAGGTAACGTGTTACGAGGTTTCATTTCAGATGGGTTAGCTCATGAGTATTTGAGTGACTGATGTGGTTATAATATTTGTATTGAAGAAGGTACCAGATGAGAACAGGAGGAGTGTACTTTACCAGAACAGCACGGACCAAATGGCAGTCGCTGGAGCGTCACATTAGTGACATCATCATGCAGAGGATGACCATCTCCAACATGGAGACCGAAATGATCCGCCTACTTAAGGTGGCTGAGAAATGTCCTTTTATTATACATTTTTTCATACCTATCAATGAAAACTTAGGTCAAATGGTTAATGTAAATTAGAGGAAAAACTCTAAACTCAAGTATTGTGGTTAATTTTCATTTTGAGCGAATTCGAGATTGGGTTAATTGACAAATCATTCTGTGTGTGCAGCAACGTGAGGAGCTGACCAAACGCAGAGAGAAGGTGACAAAAAAGAGGGACAAGATCGCCAGCGAGGACACGGATGCCGACAGGACCGTCGTCTCTCTTAATGAAGAGATGGAGTCGCTGACCGCCAACATCGACTACATCAACGACAGCATCGCCGACTGCCAGGCCAACATCATGCAGATGGAAGAGGCCAAGGTACTTGTGAGAAACAGGAAATGATGTCACACAGTAAAGCATACCCTGATAGTACATACAGTAAAATAATAATAATCTAGCAGCAGACCCTTTTTTATGATGAGAAAAATGTTTTGTGGGTCAGAAATGTTTGATTCATTTGCTTAAAAACATTTTCTATCGGCTCTTCACTTTAGGAGGAGGGAGATACAGTGGACGTCTCTGCTGTGATCAGCTCGTGCACGCTGTCAGAGGCCCGTGTCCTGCTCGACCACTTCCTGTCAATGGCCATCAATAAGGTACGGCAGCTCAGTAGATTTTCATTTTGAAATCAGAGATGCTTAGTATATAATCACTGGTCATTATTAGCACTTCAACATACAGTATTTGCATAAGTTATCGTTAAAAAAACATATATAAACATATATATAACTAAACTATAACTATATAACTAAAAAAGTTGTATAAAAAAATACACAGAATTATTATTGATTACACGTTTTAATTCTAATATAATATACATTTTCTAATATGATATAGTATAATATACAGCCTTGGATACTACTGGATAGTGTACATTTTATGTTTTGACTTTTTAAATTGTATTTAAATAAGTACTGTGACAAGTATATAATATAATATAATATAATATAATATAATATAATATAATATAATATAATATAATATAATATAATATAATATAATATAATATAATATAATATAATAAAGTTCCAGCCTTGGATACTACTGGATAGTGTACATTTTATGTTTTGACTTTTAAAAATGTATAATATAATATAATATTATATAATAAAGTATAATATAATATAATATAATATAATATAATATAATATAATATAATATAATATAATATAATATAATATAATATAATATAATATAATAAAGTTCCAGCCTTGGATACTACTGGATAGTGTACATTTTATGTTTTGACTTTTTAAATTGTATTTAAATAAGTACTGTGACAAGTTTATAATATAATATAATATAATATAATATAATATAATATAATATAATATAATATAATATAATATAATATAATAAAGTTCCAGTCTTGTATACTACTGGATAGTGTACATTTTATGTTTTGACTTTTAAAAATGTATAATATAATATAATATAATATAATATAATATAATATAATATAATATAATATAATATAATATAATATAATATAATATAATATAATATAATATAATATAATAAAGTTCCAGTCTTGTATACTACTGGATAGTGTACATTTTATGTTTTGACTTTTAAAAATGTATAATATAATATAATATAATATAATATAATATAATATAATATAATATAATATAATATAATATAATATAATATAATATAATATAATATAATATAATATAATATAATAAAGTCACAGCCTTGGGTACAACTGGATAGTTTACTTTTTATGTTTTACTTTTTGGGTGAATTTTGATTACATATTAATTCAGATAATAGCGCATATTAATATAGTTTATTTTATTCAGAAATCTTATTTTCTAACATTAAATCGTATTACAAATATTGGCATTGGGTCATCCTGTTCTCTCTAAAAAAAAAAAAATGTCACAATTGTTGAACATTGGTATTAGCCAAAATATCTATATGGGTGTATCCTTAATTCAGAGTTAGCATGATTATTATTGGGATGACAATCTCTGATTTTACATAACATGTAAGGACACATTTTATATCCATAGTATGACCCATTTCTGAGTGCAACTTAACATTCAGTAATGTAGGCCAGGACTGATTTCATGGATCAGAAAACAGGTGCTAACATATTACAGGTTTATATTACTTTCCCACCCAGAAACATTTTGTTGTTTATCATTTATCTTAGGGCTTTCAAGCTGCACAGAAGGAGTCTCAGATCAAAGTGATGGAGGGCCGTTTGAAACAGACGGAGATAAACAGCGCCACACAGAACCAGCTGCTCTTCCACATGCTCAAGGAGAAAGCCGAGCTCAACCCTGAGCTGGACGCCCTGCTCGGGAACGCTCTCCAAGGTCTGACACGCATTAAACACACGCTCACGTACAGCTGCTTGGTGTTTTCTTCTTTAGACTTTTAAGTTTGATTTTGATTTGCTTTTGTCTTTTTGTTGCCTGAATTCAAACAGAACTAGGTAACGTGCCATCGGGTAAGTAGAGGCATCTAGAGCTGTCCCACCAGTGCATGTGTCTCCCTCAGACTAACAGACAGTAACAGTAGCGTAGAGGTGCATGGGTCTTGCCTAAACCCCCTGTGGACTTTACTCTGTGAAGAACATGCCTTTCAACTGTAAAAGAGCTTCTAATAAAGACCCATGGGGGACGTAGACTCTTCCAGCTGTTATCAGTTTGTAATGGTGTTAAATTCAGCACTAAATCCAGTATTATACTGTATAATTCATATTATATTATATCAATAATTAACACTTTAATTAACAATAACACAATATTTAGTGCTGGGCAAATTAATCGTGATTAATCGCATCCAAAATAAAAGTTTGTGTTTACATAATATATGTGTGTGTACTGTCACTGTGTATAATTATTTTGTATATAAATACACACCTATGCATGTATATATTTAAGACATGTATATAACTGTATAAATAACACATTTTTCTTAACTATATACATACATGTGTGTATTTATATACAAAATAATTATACACAGTGACAGTACACACACATACTGTACATTATGTAAATACTATGATTTATCGCGATTAATCGTTGCCCAGCACTAATAATTACAAATATATTAATACAGTTATTAATATAATATAATATATAATATAATTAATATAATATTTTATAATATAATATAATAATTCATTAATACTGCAAGGATTTTGACACAATTTTAAGTTTAGTTTCACTGCCACTCCTTATGTAATGATATTTTAATGCCACATTAATAAGAATGATTATCATTTGCACATTTAAAATATTTAAACTTCAGCCAAGTCAGTGATTAGCTTGTGTAAAAATTATATATTTTATCGATGTAAAAACATGTTTAATAATGTTTAAACGGTGCATATGATGTTTAGTGCTGCATTTAAATGAAAAGTTAAATACTGTCACTTTTCTGTGTGTTTATTTAGAAAAAAAAGACAGGTGTAAAACATGCCTCGATTGTTTTATTATTATTATTATTATTATTATTATTATTATTATTATTATTATTATCATTATTATCATTACGTCTTGCTTTAAGCATTTTTGTCACATTTTAAATCTACTAAAAAATGGATGATGGCTCTATATGATAAACATGGTAAAAATGCAGCCGGACTACATATTCACTTACTAGTTTCCTTTTTCTACATCTGCCATAGTGACCATACATCCTTCAGAAATGTGTTTGCATCCCTAATGCTGGTGTCCTGGCTGTAGACTAAACACACCTCCTTTTTTCTAGTTCTGTTGAATTCAGGGTTGTGATAACAACACTATGATGCATGTCGCTTGGATAATAATGTTTACTGACATACACTGACAAGCTAAAATGAGAGAGCACTAGTGTTTCTGATGTTGAAGTGTTTGTGTGCGTGTGTGTGTTTGCTCAGAAAACGGTGATGAAAGCAGCAGTGATGAATCAGCACAGAGTCCAGCCACAGAGAAAAGGTAAAGCACTACAGTCAGGCCAATAAAGCTCTATAAAATGAATTGCAAATCTGTCTTGATGTGCTTTCATCTATAAAACACAGTCAACTGATTCTGTTATTGATCTAACTGAGTCATTTGGTGAAGGATAATTTAAGCTGCCTTTGAAATTGCTTGTTGTGTGCTTTTTTCTTTTTAATCAGTAAAGTTATTCGGAACCATTTCAATCATTGTCAGTGTCTTTCAGAAACTTGCCATTTCATTATCAACTTTAACATTTTTGTCTGACATCAGAATATTTGTCTCTTGCAGTTGTTTGGCTTCAGATCTCATGAAACTTTGCGGAGACACAAAAGTCAGAAATAAGGTAGAACAGACTAAAGAAATTATACACGCACACATACACATACATACATACATACATACATACATTCATACATGCATACATATATATATATTAGGGCTGGGGGAATTAACGCGTTAATAAAATAAAAATAACGCAATTGACGCAGCACCTTTTTTTGCCTCGTTTTAATGGCTTCCTGTTGCGGCTGCTATTGAAAAGGCCGAAAATATGCCGTCCCTCCCTCCGTGTTCGGCGATCAGGTTTCATTCTCTGAAATTCTGGGGTCAAAACGATTTTAATGGTTTTGAAAGAAATCTGTAATGCTCAACACGGCTGCATTTAATTGAGCAAAAATACTGAAAGAAAAAAAACAGTAATATTGTGAAATAAGTTATCTATTTTGATATGTTCAAAAATGTAACTTATCTCTGTAATGGCAAAGAGATAAGTATATATAAGAATATATAATATACACACACACTATACTCACACACACTAAAACACATTGATCTTTTAAATTAGCCTGTTTGTTTTATATTTTTTACTTCCTATTACGTTTTTCACATAATTATGCTTCAACTATAAGCATATAAACATAGAATAACAGTTTATAAAAAAATAAAAATAAATAACAGCAGCCCTCATTATATTCATTGAGGAAAAAAAAAAATATGTTGAGGACACAAATTGAAATCATGAGACATTTTCTGCACTTCTAATTTAACATACTACAACTAAAGTGTTTGTACTCTTTGTTTTCATATATGATGAATTTAGGCTCGCAGAAGAACTACCACCCAAATGGAGCTGCTGTACGCCAACACTGGTGACACTGATGCCCCGCCAGAGGATTTCTCTGCCCCTCTACTTCCTGTAGTGGAGAATCCTGAGGGAAATAAAGAACCGGCCCCTGTTCCCCACTTAGGGGACAGAGACTCAATGGCCTTCACCTCTAGCTTGGCATTCAAGACAAATGCTGTGTAAGTGATTGGTGAATCAGAAAGAAAAAATGTTTTGGTTCAAAGAATGAAAAAAAATATATGTTTTTACTATTATTACCGATACTTACACTGTAAGGGATTAAGGACATGAAGTGTATTTCACAATGCCTATGGACAAGGCTAATCAAATTAGTATTTGCTAGTCAAAACTAACAGTTATAAAAACACATTTTATTGGGAACATGTTCATATGATCACTACAGCTAAATAAACCGTGGCAAATGCCTTCACCATCTCCTCTAGCATTACAGTCACGTCTGATGTGAAGTTTTTAAGTCGCGCTGGCTTTTGTCTACTACGTAGCTCCAGTGCCAGATCTCCCACGGCTACAGAAAAGAAGCTTGTGGACCGCTCGCCTCTCACCCGCAGAAGAGCTCAGGACAGGAGCCAGAACCCTGCAGACAAAACCAGAACCCTGGACAAACTGTAAGAAACTAGCTTTACATAAACCCTTCTAAACATCTTTGCTAAATTTGTTTACATCTGTTCTAAATGTCTTGTATTGCTAAAGTGAACATCCATATTGTCATTCAGTGAACAAGAACAAAGTTTACGAAGGCGAGCATCAATAGCATACTAATACCAATAATTAGCATTAGCTGTCCCACATAGCAGGATCCTGGCAACCATCCAAACAAACGCAAAATGCTAAAAACCACTTTAGCAACCACCTAGAACACCAACATAGCAACTTTATAAAGCACTTAACATTACAAAACCACTTTAGCAAGATTTGACAAAGATTTTTCAGTTCTGGGACCGATGTTGTATTAAAACCCAAAGGTAGCTGTTTTTTTATGATTATTATGATTATTTTTTAATTTTATTTTTTAAATATCACTCCATTTCAAAACATGTTTTATACATGTTATAAATACTACAACATATCATTAATACTATTGCCATAGAGTTTGGTCATAAGTAGGTATCTTAAAATGCAGTGTAATGTTGCAACCAACCTTTTAAGGTACGTTCACTTTAGCAAAATTTTATGGGCAAAAATGGTCCATTGTCTATTGTCAGTATTGTACAATTATGTGGATTGCTATTGAGAAGACCCATGAAAAATCGGATTTTTGCAGGCAAAATCCAGTTATCTCAATAGAAATCCAAACAATTCGCGTGGGGACGAAAGATTTCAAGAAGTTGGGCATGTGAATTCTCGACGCTGACCAACAGAAAGCTGTTTGTTTTGAAAGTAACCTCTATGTGAGCTCAGCTGTGCTTCATACAGTTGAACATCTTTCACCCTCAAACGAAATTTCCAGTCCCGTAGATTACGTTTGAAATTAATGGATTTTGGCGTGAAAAAAGAACAATGGTAATTGTGGCCACACCTCTAGAACAACCTATGATGCCTAAAAGTGATGTTTAGCCAGGCTGCTCACTAGTTTGGAACAGAGCCAGTCTATTTTATTTAGTTTGGTTTGATTAAGCATTTCAATCATTATTATTATTGTGTGTTTTTTGGTCCAGAGGTGCGGTAAGCCCAGTTCAAGCGTCCCGCTCCAGCCGAGCATCCAGACTGCAGTGTGTGCACGTGGCCGAGGGTCATACTAAACCCTTGCTGTGTGTGGACTCAACTGATGATCTGCTCTTCACCGGCTCAAAGGGTCAGACACTGATCTTTATTATTTTTTATGTAAAAATCATAACCTTATAAACAAGTCTATGCTACAGTAAAATTACAAAGGAGAATTTAATTAACCCTTCACTAAGAGACACACTTAGCTGGTAATTTAATATAAAATAATGACCATCTGACTATATATTATTTTACATATTACATAGTTGATTAACTAACAGATGAATAAAAGCATGTGCATTACATTTATTTGAGTTGAAATTGTTATTAGCTAACTTAAAAATGAAGGTAACACATTCAATCCTTCGCTTCTAACTATATTAATTGAGGGAGTTGGTTTGGAGGGTTAATAAAAACATTCAAACCACAGTGAACATAATTTCTGTAGAACTCTGTATACCAACTATAACTCTCTAATGAGCATTTCATCTGTTGGTGCTGAAAACTAGCAATGCGCTAGCAGCAAACTTTTTAAGAATTCATATTCAAGCCATTCCTGAATTTACGATAGCCTGCTAACTTTACTACATTGGTTTTTATATTCTGTAAAAAAAAATAACCAGTCATAGATGCAAGGAATTTCAAGTTGTTACCCATAATGCATTGCCAGTATATACCCCCTACAAGAATTACAAACAAACATTGTGTTCTATTTGCACCCATCCCTTTTTTCCTATCTCAGATCGCACATGTAAGGTGTGGAACCTGGTAACGGGTCAGGAAATCATGTCTCTTGGAGATCATCCCAGCAGTGTAGTGTCGGTCCGATACTGTTCCAGCCTGGTCTTCACCGTCTCCACTGCTTATGTCAAAGTATGGGACATCCGTGACTCTGCCAAATGCATTCGCACCCTCACGTGAGTCATTCTGGTGCTGTTTAATATACTAAAAAACACTATTCTCTAAAGCTTCTAAATATTTTACCTATGGTTGCTCATTTTTAGCCCTCTGTCTCCTTTAGTTCTTCTGGACAAGTGTCCCAAGGTGACACGTGTGGGAGTAGTTCTGTTGCCATTCCACCAGGAGAAAATCAGATCAATCAGATCGCCCTCAATCCTTCCGGCACATTCCTTTATGCTGCTTCAGGCAACTCGGTCAGGATGTGGGACTTGAGAAGGTATGACCGATTTTGCCACAAGTGTCTAGAAGTTCACTGAGAAGTTTCTCAGTGCTAAATAGGGACTATAACTAATAAGAAATGCACCTGGGTAGAGTTATCTTCAAATATACAAATTAAACTGTATTTGATGGTACTCAGTTAGTATAAGCTTTAACTAACTAGATTCTCTTCAAACTCCACCATAGTAATAGTTGACTATAAAGAGAAAATGGATCGTAGAAGATGGGTAACCTGGGGTGTGTTTCCCAAAAGCATTGTTAGTCAACCATGGTCTTCCGTTACCAACATTTCATTCTGTGTTTCTGGAAATCATTGTTCCAGTGAACATTCACACACAGTGTGTTTTGCAATTGTGTGTGGTTGGAACTACAGCTCTCGACCTGTGATTAAAAGCATAGTTTCTTAAAAGCATAGTTTCAGTATGACATACAGACTAAGGGCCCTGTCTTACACCCGGCGCAATGCAGCGCCAAGCGCAACGCAAGTGTTTTTTGCTAGTTTCAGTCCGACGCAATTATCATTTTCACGTCCTGCGCCACTTTGTTTAAATACCAAATGCATTTGCGCCCATTTGTGCGCCCATGGGCGTGCATTATATTTACCGTATTTTCCGGACTATAAGTCGCTCTGGAGTATAAGTCGCATCAGTCAAAAAATGCATCATGAAGAGGAAAAAAACATATATAAGTCGCACTGGAGTATAAGTCGCATTTATTTAGAAATTTATTTCACAAAATCCAAGACCAAGAACAGACATTTAATCTGGAAAGGCAAGTTATTTAACTACACAGTAGCACACAGAACAACAGGCTGAGTAAGTTAGGTGTCCGGTATGTTAACGCAACACATTAACAGTTATTCAGCTACACAATAGCATAAAGAACATATACCTGGGAGGCTGAATAGGCTAAATTAACATAAGCCAGGGAGTCCAACAAGCAAGTTACCAGTAAACAAGTTCACCAAGCTCCCGCGATCTCATTCCACATCACTGAATCCATTGAATTTTCTTCATATGGTGTCGCTTCTGAATAACTCCGCCAACTAGAGCGCCCTCTCGCGGCTGTAGACGGTAATGTTTTCTCTTGGTTCATCTCAGTCCGAATTAATTTTGATATATAAGTCGCACCTGAATATAAGTCGCAGGACCAGCCAAACCATGAAAAAAAGTGCGACTTATAGTCCGGAAAATACGGTAAAGTGTGCGTTAGTAATGTGCACCTACATGCGGGTCCACAACGCGCGTACACTCTGCTTATTAAACACACAGGGATGCACAGCAGCACACAAACATGCCAAATATTTAAAATAAATGGATTACAATGTAAAAGATTATTATTGTGTACTTAAAGATAAGGTGGAATCCGGCTTGCGATGATCTGCTTGCGCACTTTTACCTCACGCACGAGCAGTTCCGTTTGCGCTCTGGAGACGGCTTCGGTCTTTCCGCTATCAAATTCCGTCATGTAAATAGTGAATCTGCCATGGCGTAAGGGCAACTGGCATTTAAAGGGAATGGGAGATGAGACTCTGATTGGTTTAACGCACGTAAATCCCAAAACACACCCATTACTCATTAAGAGAATAGGGACAACCCTTTTAGACTATGCGGCAGGCGTGCCGACCATTTTTCTCGTCGTTAAACTTTAGACCATGCACTTAGATCGTTAAAATAGGGCCCTTAGGGTGCTTTCATACTAGCACTTTTGTTTCACACCTGGGTTCGTTTTCTTTGTTTGGATGATGTGAACGCTGTTTTCCGAACTCTCATGTGCACCCTTGAAAGTGAACCACTGATGATGAAGTATGATTCAGTAAAACTGTGTGTTTGTTTGTGTTCTCGCTCACTGACAAGTGGGACTGATGCAATGCAAGCTGAGAGAATGTATATCTAATTTTTTTGCTTGCCTTCAGCAGAAATGGATGTTCTTCAAAACATTTTCAGTACATTTAGGTCAGATAGACACACAGGCTGTTATGTGTTGACGGTTTGGAAACAATACTAAAGGTTAACAAAACAAAAGCATTACCTAGCAACCAGGGGGAAACAGCGGATGCTGTGATGTTGCAAATGTACTATGGTTTGGAATCATAAAAACAGTGTCAACACAATCCAGTGGGGGCAGAGAACCTGCGGTTGAATCAAACACTTGTAAATAAAGCGAAACCGTGCAGAGCAAAAATAGTGATGTAGTCCTCAGATGCAATGGTCATTATTTTATTACTCCACCAACTGTGTGATATAATTGACGTCAGTTTGATATTTGGAACAACAGATAATTTGGGAATTAGTCATAACTAGCTACTAATTTTTCCAGTGATGTATCACAGTTATGTTGTTGTACCCCCACACCCCTGATAACTAACTAACCTGCTAACCATCTAACATGCTAACTAAGTAACTAACTAACAGAAACATACTCTTTAAACTGTACAATACTATTTGACCTTGCCGTTTTGGAGATGCCTCTTACCCAGTCGTCTAGCTCTGCCCCATGTCCAATTCACTCTGATCTTCTCGCTTGACCATTTTTTTCTGCTTCCAACACATGAAATTCAAGAACTGACTGAATCCCACACCCTGTCATTGTAACAATATACTAAATGTTACACACTTCACTTGTCAGTGGTTTTAATGTCGATCAGTGTATGATGGGCACATACTCCCAAAGTTTCCCAAAATGTTTTACCTTCAGACTACAATTCCTTCCAGTTGGAGGAATTCAAACATTTTTGATATTTTGAGCAGATTGTTTTCATTTGTCAAGCGTCTCATAGTAACAAGGCACATGTTTCTGCATGAGTTTGTTGTGTTTGAAATATTTGAAAGTTTAGTAGTGTGTCCAATACCAGTTTTTCCAATGGGTCCAAGGCCCAGGTTTTCCTCTGTAACATTTACAAAAAGTGTTCAGATTTTAAAAGTCATATATTGTATTCCACCTGTTGTATTACAAATGTATTAAATGTTTAATTTAGGTTTCTACATTAAAAGTTAAGACTTTTAGCAATGCAATGCAATAGACTGTTATGCTGATTGAATTAGGATTGGCCAGACCCTCAGTCTAGGGTGTGTTTTCTAAACATGCTTTATTCAGAGTCTCCGCCTCTACGTAATCCCTCCCCTCTTTGAATGTGTATAACTACAATGCATACTGTATTAGATTTAGATTTTGTTGGATGACTGCAGCAACGAACAGCGAAGTTCTCAATAGAGAATAACTTCTGTTTGAACGTGATCCCAACATCTCCTGGTCTTGCTTCGATGAAGGAAAAGAAGTTTCCAACACACCACTAAGTCTCCATTTACACATTATTCTGTTGTCTACAGGTTTGTATCTACTGGGAAACTGACGGGACATCTGGGGCCGGTAATGTGTCTTGCGGTAGACCAGATGGGGAAGGGTCAAGATGTGGTCATAACAGGCTCAAAAGATCACACCGTTAAGGTACGTTCAGACCTTCTAACATTCTCTCCGTGAACTAACACAAGAACCCCTTGGGTGCATATGATAATTTCCACCTTTTGCTCACAGCTCATGCACAATTACACAAGCTGTTGCAGCTAATTTATGGTTGCTTGAACAAAAACATTAGTTTAAACCATTAATATACTGTAGCCTCAAGTGCAACCAGAAACAAATCAAGGAAGATGCTTTTGGGCTCCGATAGATATGCTTTTTGGACTTGTTCTGTATCCCTAAGGCTGTTATTTTCTTGTGTTGCAGATGTTTGAAGTGGTGGAAGGCACTCAGGGCAGTATCACCGCCGCGCATCATTTCGACCCAGCCCATAAGGATGGGCTAGAGGCTTTGGCCATGCATGGGGATTCACTTTTTACTGCTGCCAGAGACTGCATTAAAAAATGGGACCTAGCCAGCAAACACATACAAGGGGTAAGTACCTGATGCAAGAAAAGGCAGATTTGCTGAGTGGGGGTAAGCGCTCTGGATGTGTTCCAGAATCCTGTGATGCTTCCTACCTAAGCAGCATTTTTAGGCATCATTCCCAAAGCTTAAGCGGTTCCATTTATTATGCAGCAAAATTGTGGTGCCTTCTTAAAAGATCTTGTTCAGGTAGCATTGTGTGTACAAGTCAATCTTTCAGCTGAGTGAAAAATGTCATTCAAGATGATGGAATCGAGATCAAATGCATTGTAAATATACAAAAAGTCGGTAGATAAGCGATATGATAATCAGGGGTTGACATTAACACCCACCGATCCTCCAAATGTGGGTGAATTTAAGCAGTGGCGTGTAACACAGTCAGTCCTTCTAGCCACTTTGGCGGGTTGGATTCTATATACATTTTACTATTGTAGTATTTTAAAAAGGCATCTGAAATAATAAACTAAGTGCAATGTAGTGTTGTCAAAAATATTGATTTTCGATACATATCGACACTGAAATATCTGAAACGCTTCCAATACTCATTTCCCGCAGAATAGACAGAGTTATGCACATATTGCACATAATTTGACTCATTTCCACAAATTTTGTGCTCACACCTAAAGTGCGTGTGCATAAAGCCGCCTCTCAGTACTAAATTGAGTTCTTTTTCGCTGCTTATTGCGCTTAAACAGTCAGATGCCGGTCTTGGCGAGTATTCATGTAAACCCAATCAGTTATGTTTTAAGTGAATGTCAACAGTTGAGATACAAACGCATGTGTAACAGTATAATGGGTCCATGCATCAGGACTTAAAAAGTGGCAGCAGGTAGATTATAATATACCTGCTGCTAAATTATGAGATAATATTTAAAATTATGGCAGTTTTTCCCCATGATATCAATGTCAAAATTGTGGCCAGTGAAAATGCTGAGTGGCTAGTAACTTTGGAAAATCACTAGCCACAGTGGTGAGCAAAAAAGTTAATGTCAAGCCCTGATGATAATGCTAAACTCTGTTTGAAACAAGAAAGTCTATAATATTTGGAGAAAGCAATTTGTTAGCATTTCCATTCATCTCAGTAGTAGGTTTCAGGTCCTGAGGACAGCGAGTCAGCTCACTAGGACCTAGAACAGAGTTGACTTTTGTTTATACCTAAATATAATCTATATATGACTCTTAACTATCACTCATAAAGACACTGACTGAAGTAAAACCCTCACAACCAACTTTCAGTCATCCTGCTATAATTAATTTGTTTGCATGTGTTCTTGTAGCAGGTAGAACGGGCTCATTCGGATCTGCTGAGCTCTCTGGCGGTGGTTCCTGGCTCCAGTGCTGTTGTGAGCGGCTGCAAGGGCGGACTGCTCAAATTCTGGCACACAGACACGCTCAGAGCTCTGGGAGAAATAAGGGGTCATGACAGCTCTGTCAATGACATCTGCACAAACAGCAATCAGCTCTTTACCGCCTCAGAGTGAGTGACAGGCATTTACACACCGACACACATATAGAAAAACACAGATAAAACCATAGCACCTATAATACACAGGAAGCCACATAACAACCTAGGTTAATCAGAATACGTCACTTGTAATGTAAACGCTGGTAATCAGTTGGTATTTTTTATTCTATGTCCGGACATGCAATAGTTAACAAGTCATAAAATTCCCAAAGTATTAAAATTATTGTACATAATCAGAACATTCTTGGTTTTCTTATAACCTTACTGATGACGAGGTGGTAATTTGATGGTAATGAAACTTGGGGCTTGCAGTGGTGTTGTTACATTATCAACTAGTAACTCATGAAATTACTAAAAAGTACCAATTAATAACGTAACTGGTACATTGTGTGTTAGCTGAGTAATGTGCTAAAATGACTAGAACACCCCAGCAACTGCATAGCAACACTTTTGGTAACCAGCCAAGCAAATACACATTGTGCTAGAAACTACTAGAACACCCTAGCAAATGCATAACACCTTGGCAACCACTGAATTTTTTTGCAGACTCTTAGAAACACCTTGGTAACTACCCTGGCAAATACATAACAGTGTGCTTAAAAAAAAACACCACATCACCCTAGCAACTGTATAGCAACACCTTGGCAACCACTCTGAGCTCTTTTGCATCCGCATAGCAACACCTTGGTAACCACCAAGGTAAATACATAATGTCCTAAAAACCACCAGAACACCCTAGCAACTGCGTAGCAACACCTTGGCAACCACTCTGAACTCTTTTGCATCCGCTTAGCAACACTTTAGTAACTGCCCAGGTAAATACATAATGTGCAATAAAAAAAACGCCAGAACTCACAGGCAAAAGCATAGCAACAACTTGGCAACCTCTCTGAACTCTTTTGCAACCGCATAACACCACTTTGGTAACCACCCAGGCAAGTACATAACAATGTGATAAAAACTACCAGAACACCCTAGCAAATGCATAACACTTTGGTGACCACTCTTTTGCCGCCTCTTAGCAACACCGTAATAACTGACCTGGCAAATAAATGCATAACATAAATGCATAAATGCAACTACATCACTCTAGCAACTGTATAGCAACACCTTGGCAACCACTTTGAACTCTTTTGCAGCCTCTTAGCAACACCTTGGTAACTGCCCTGGCAAAATATATAACAGTGTGATCAAAAACCACCAGATCACCCTAGCAACTGCGTAGCAACACCTTGGCAACAACTCTGAGCTCTTTTGCATCCGCATAGCAACACCTTGGTAACCGCCGAGGTAAATACATATAGTAACAATGTGCTAAAACCACCAGCACAACCATCCAAATGCATGGCAAAACCTTTGCAACCGTATAGATACACCCCAGCAACCATTCACAACAATTTAGCATTGTGGGTAGTTACCACTCACATTTTTTTCCCCCATAAAATATCAATTTAAAATAATTGATAAACTGCATTGTTGTTAATCTGAATCCTGGCTTTTTTTTTCTTCTTTTTTTTCACAGCGACCGGACAGTGAAGATCTGGCAAGTGAAAGGATCTTTAGAGGACGGCCTTCACTGACTCAGTAAAAGCACCTCTGATGAGAACAGAAAGTCACTGTGAAGGTTTTGGCTTTCCTGCAAGAATTTTCTCTACCAACGTGACACTTCTTTCCTGAAACTCTGCTTCTATTCCCGTTTGGCAGTGATTCAGTGGAGAGCTTCCTGTTGTGACTGCTGTATATTTCCTCATCTACAGTGTTGAAGTGCCCTGTTTAGCTGTTGCTGACCATAATGGGGGATATTGTAGGTCAATAAGTGTTTGTTCATGTGGCACATTCCTAAAGCTGGGCTTTGGGTATCATCACAGGCTGCCATATGAGCAGTGTGTTTAAGAAGCACATGTGTTTGTGAACGTCATGTTGACTGGAATTAACCGATATTCTTTTAAATTATTCATTAATATTGATGTCAGCTCTTTCCAATGTTTGTTGACCAAAGTTAGACTCTTTTGTGTGAATCTTTCCATGTAACTATAACACATCACCCGGCTCAATGCAACCATAGTCTTAACTGCACTGGAATGGTACAATGATATTTGCACCGCTATCTCTTGTCTACTTTGTGTTTTATCTTTTTTATAAAGCCTGGACTGTTTCTTTTTCAATTTTCTGGTTGAAACCTTTTAGTACGCTGTACAAAAACATTTCCTCTGATGTATTGTAGTTATTATCAATGTCAGATGGCAAGTGAAAATAAACTACATCTGTCAAAATCCTACAGGTGTGTCTGAAATGTTTCAGTCAGACCAAAGACTATGGTCAGACCTTATTCAGAGCAGCGCCATGACAGGTATGAAAGCGAGGCTGTGAGGATATCATGTGAGGACTTACCGTGTTTTCAATGGCATCCACTGTATAAAGCTCCTAGATCACATATAATTCTCCACAGCTCATGTTTTCTGGAGTTTTTTGTCTACTGAAATGTATTGGAAATAAGTTTTTTTGCAGTGTTTCGCCAGCAGAACAGTCAAAGATGGCGCTGCTGTGAATAAGGTCTATAGAATGATGAGCTTTAACGAATGTGCGTAAAGTAAAGCAGTGAAACTGCAATTTCGTAGTACTGTCACTAGGGGGCAGTGCACACACAATGGACTGTGAACTGGCATACCGGTAAACAGTGAATGCATATGGATGGCCCTTAGCCTACATTCAGGAGACTTTTGATTAATTTGATTAAATTGTAATCGAAATCATGTTTAATTTTAATATATATATATATATATATATATATATATATATATATATATATATATATATATATATATATATATACACACACACACATGAAGACCTCCGATGCAAAAGCCTCTAAAAGCCACCTCTGTCAAAAATGACATAATAATATTGAGTGAATGCTCTGCGCACATAGTCTATACGTTCAAATACTTTCACTTCAAACTCACTATATCCCAGCCTCGGCCCATTCAGAAATGTCGGTACAAAAATATTAATATTTAAGAAAAATGTTAGACAGACTTGGAGGCTTTTGCATATCACCCATGCACATTTTATTTTTAATAGTTGTTACCAATTAATGTTTAATGTTAATCTGTATTATATAAGGGGTTTAAATCAAGTGATTAAACAAAGCTACAGATGCTTTGACTAATTAGATGCAAGTATGGCTCTGATTAAAAATATAAAACCACAGATCAATCACTCTGAAATAATTATCCCTATAAATATGCTCTCATTAGTTTCATGATAAAGTTTGAAATAACCTGACATGAAGCACTTGTTCTGTTTATGAACTAATGAAACCTAATGAAAGTGAGTATCAGATTTAGTTTGTTTAATTGACACAGTATATTTTATGCTAATGGGACACAGGGGAAACACTGTATTTTATATTTTATTTGTCCTAGTTACACTTCTGCATTGCCTGTGGCCTGTTGCTCAAAAACAAATTTAAATCTAAGGTGTATTAACAAAAAAAATAATAATTAAAAAGCCCATTGACTTTGGAGCAATGGAACCGGAAGTGCAAAGACGCCAACTTTGTTGGATTCATTCCTGCAGCAGTCTGTTAGAGTACGGCAACTAACAGTTATAATGCCGTAAACGTCCTGTTGAACGGACATGGAGCAAGTCCTTCTCTTACAGCAGCTGTCTCCATCTCGCAAGGCACTCATCTAAATTTAGAATAAGAGGGAATTCACTCAGCTGTAAGGAATCTCTCAGCTCAAGCACACACACCATCACGTCATACCGTACTCTGCTGTAATGTCCGTCAGTCATCCACTTCTTACTGGAAACACAATATAAAAACCATACAGTCTCTAAATAAATACCTTGATGAGAGTGCGTCTAATAAATCAAAGGTCTTTGTTCTTCCTGGTGAGGCATGCTGATTGATTTAAAGGCTATTCCTGATGAAGCCAACCATTCTTTGAGGTGTACGGATGGAGAGATGATGAAAATTACCCGCTGAGATGATGATGAGACTAATGTTTCATTATGTTTGTTTCTTTTTGTAAACAAGTGACATTAAGATGGCTAATCATGGCCAAAATGCACTGACAAATTCCGAAATCACTCTACTGCCAGAACATGTATTGCATTTGAAGACTTTTAAAAAGAAATTAAAGAATGATTATTAAATGAGTATACAGTATGATGTTACATGTTAGAAACGATATATTTTTTGCAGAAAAAAGATCCTTAATTATTTGTTTAATAAATTAGTATTTAAAATGATATAATCAGGCAATATATCAATAGGCCTATATCCCATGAGTCTTCCAAAGTATATCCTCACTAAACACACAGAATGGAACAGAGTATGTGAGTGGAGTGGGGAAAGCAAATGTTTTTCACTTACTTCTGTGAGCGCTCCAGTGTCACGATACTAAAAGATGAATACGAGTCAAAGAGATTCCAAAAACAGATTAATTTAATAAGAAAATACACTCAGATAGTCTAAGTCCACGAGACAGCGTGTCTCTAAACACAAACAATAATCGACAGTGAACTGAGAACTCAGAGGAACTTAAAGGGATGGTTCGGAGTAAAATCAACCTATAGGGTCCTTTGCACCATGAGCTCGAGCCAAAGGCTTTTTTTTCCCCTTGGTTGAACATTATTAAAGTAAGAGCTTATTTAGCGAAATCAGCCGAATGGCTTAGTGCAGGCGCTAATGGATCCAAGGTTGTATCTCGTAAATTACCCCACTAATAATGCCCGGAATGGTACCAAACTTCTATAGTAGTACAAATAGGTTCTGTACTCATAAAACGAGGCATTGGAAAGTTTGTAAGTACATCAGGAGTTTATTTAAATAACACTTGCCTGATGGCTTCTGCTACCGCTAACCTGGACGTTCAAGGTCACTTCCGTGATTTGGGAAAAGTCTGTAAAAGTCCTGGCAGAAAGCGTGCATAAGGATGTAGTGTAACGACGCCCAGTTGTTCCAGGAATGCACTAATATTTTCTTGGTAGTACCAGTTTGCAAAAATTATTAGTTAACATAAGTTGTCAACACTTCGGAAAAAATAAAATGCATCGCTTTCTGCCAGGACTTTTACAGGCTTTTCCCTAATCACTGAAGTGACCTCGACGTCTGGGTTAGCGGTAGCATGAGCCGTCAGGCAAGTGTTATTTAAATAAACTCCTGATGTACTTACAAACTTTCCAATGCCTCGTTTTATGAGTACAGAACCTATTTGTACTACTGTAGAAGTTTGGTACCATCGCGGGCATTATTAGTGGGGTAATTTACGAGATACAACCTTGGATCCATTAGCGCCTGCATTAAGCCATTCGGCTGATATCTCTAAATAAGCTCTGACTTTAATAATGTTCAACCAAGGGGAAAAAAAAAGCTTCTGGGGGGGTGTTTGGCTCAAGGTCATGGTGCAAAGACCCTAGGTTGAAATTACTCCAAACCATCCCTTTAAATCTACACAGATAATGAACAGAATACTAACAGGTACAGATTAATCAGTAACCATAGTAACAAACAACTGGCGGGAAAATGAACAAAGGAAACAATGCTGAGCAAACTAAAGGTCCGTGAAAATGACATGTGCTGCGTCTCAATTTTCCTACTTATACTATGCCCTAAAAGTATGTAGCCTACTCTTTTTGTGAAGAAAAAGTACATACTTTTGAGTATGTACTGTGTAGCAGAAGAGTACACAAGCTTTGGGACATACTATCACGTCATACAATTGCGTATTTAACAGTTGCTCTCAGTCACATCCTGACACAGTAAACTGGCCTGTCAATCATGTTGTCACAGTTAATATCCTCCACATTTCATTTAATTTCCTACCGCATCGGAGAGAAATGCAGAAGCACGTTGATCTGCAGTCGCGGGTCTTTCATGCAGAGAACTCTCCTCATATTAATGCATAATGATACATTTAAAAGTAATGGCCAAACGGATCTTTATAAAAGTCCACATTGTTATTGCAGATGAAATATAACAAGGATAACAATATTAATTAGTCACTCAAACCTTTATCTAAACCTCTTACCGTTCGTCGCGCATTTCCGCCATGTTTTGTAGTTTTTTAACACTTTTTACTCGTGTTTGTAGTTCCTCCTCCGAAGCACAATGGTTGTGGGCAATATTAGCCTTTATAGTGTGCACGGATCCACACTTCGACAATCCACCATAAATAGTAGACCATCCGGGGACTTCTGGCATACTCTTTTCAACATACTATGCTTTGGGACACACTTATTTCAATCTCACATACTGTTTAGGATGGATAGTATGGACATTGAGACGCAGGGAAGATGAATAAGTATAATAAGATCCAGGTTTTCCAGCTCCACTCCTGCATTTTTACATTTTTAATAAAACATTGTTTAGTATGTTTTTTTTAAGCCATTTTAGTTACAAGTACTCAGGAAATATCCCCATAAACCAGTTTTGTGTTGTAATACCACACGTCATGATGTAAATTTGTGTCCTCATAATAGGTTTCCTGAAAGAATTGCTATTAGTCACACTTCTATAATTAACCGTGGCACATAACACGTTTTACAGTATGAGACCTTGTACAAAATATCTTTTTTTCCCATCTGTGAATCCACTTGCATATTTAATGCCTTGTTTGTATTTCAACAAAAGAGCCACTTATATGTTATCCATTCAATTCTGCCTTTCACATAAAGACTCTAACAGCAGCAACAGTAACATTCACTATGATTAAAAAAGTTACTCATTTCATATGCATTCATTGGATAAACGTTGAGTCATCTAAAGCTGTCCCTGAATAAATGTAATCGTTGTATTGATGTCCAGTTGTTTGCCAGTTAGCATGAATTAGCATTTAGTACTGCTAATCCAGACATAGTGGCAAAAGTCAATAATCACAGTTGTTGATCCCTGAAATGTGAGTTTTTCCACCAGTCCCTAGAGACAGCATTGCCATATCCTCGTAAATTCAGTGAGACTCGTCATGACTACCCATGTGTAACTGGTTATATTTAAAGCAACTGTAAAGAGAGTCAATTCAACATGCCTCATCTGAGAACAATGCAACATAATGAACTCATCTGTGTTCATGCGCTGAGTCGGAAAGGCTCAAAAGTAGTTTTAGTATACATTATATTTTTTGTCTCTTGAAATTTCGAAGTGTTTGTATTGTTTCAGAAGAATTATACCAGCTTAGTGTTCCAGCTGCTGCTGGAGTTGTAAAACTCAGTTGGAACTTCCTCATTGACTAATACAATGTGCACCACTTTAGTTTCAGAAAGAACGTTATGGAAAGAAAGAGAATCAGCTGATCATAAGGTGAACAATAAATTTGTATTCCCATAGCTTAATAAATGTAATTATGTACATTAGAAATTAAACAGTCTAAGTAACAGCCATTGTTACACACATAAACATGTATTGTGTTATTGCTCAGTCTACAATAAAATGCTGCATTTAAAATTATTATAACATAACCAATATTAACATAATCAGACAAATGTTTAGTAATTACTCAAATTCATATATATATATATATATATATATATATATATATATATATATATATATTAGGGTATTTATATACTATACAGTACTATGTAGCTACACATGTGATATAACACTTACATATAAAATTATACAAAAATGTTTATTTGAATAAATACTGCATTATTTAATAATGTCTATATTTATGATTGTGTTCTATAACAGTATTATTATTTTAATATGGTATCTATACTATATGTCGCATGTAATATAATACTTAAATTATACAACAATATTTATTTGAATAAATACTGAATTATTTAATAATGTCTATATTTATGATTGTGTACAGTATTATTATTATCATTATTATAATAATTACGTGGTAATAATAAAATGAAGAAGAACAAGAAGTATGGTATTAATGGAACTGTTGTTGTATCTGTCACGGCATTGTCAGTGTTAAATCTGTTTTGAGTCTCACATGAATTCACATCGAAGAATTCTCCAAGTGTGGCACCATTCCTTCGCCCATGCAGCACACACACACACACACACACACACACACTCTCACTCTCTCTCTCTCTCTCTCTCTCTCTCTCTCATGGCCAGCAGAAGGGACGCCGTCTCTGTTACGGACTGACGGAAGCTCTGCTCTCCTCCTCGCATTCTTTCCAAACCCATGAATTCACTCGCGTAAAGAGGCGTGAGTCTCCACACTCTTCCGTCTAAAGGGGTTGAATAAAGGAAACCTCAGCATGAATAGTATGAGCAGTTGCGGCTTCCTGAATATGGCGACGACAGGAGATTTTGACCCGCTCAACGCCACTATTCCTGCCACAAAAGTTGAGATTACGGTCTCGTGCAGGTGAGGAACGTTTACGTACCGCTCGCACCCTTACGCACAACTGCCTTTTATTGACAATCCGCGTGATGTTTTACTAAAACATTTGGAGACGACACAATTACGCATGACATTTTGGCACAAAACCAGGTTATAACCTCGTCTGTCTCCAAAACGTTATGCGTGTGTTAACTTGGTGTGTTAACTTGGTTTATAGCCTATGTGAATATCATAATAGAAGAAATGTATTTCCACTGTACTTTTACTCTCGGAGTTTTTCGAACTGTCACTTTCTTTCAAACCATAACAAATAGTGATGGGCGATACTGCAAATTTCGGTATCGATCCGATACCAAGTAAATACAGGGCCAGTATCACCGATATCGATACCGATACCAATACTTTTTTATTTTAAAAGCATGCACTTGAACTTGTATGCACTTTCCTGTGCTAGAGCCGTGTGTCATGATTTATGAGGTGAATGCATCATTAATATGCTAAATCTGAATACGTTTTCATAACTACTAGCCCTAAATATTTTGTGCTCTCAACTCGCCTGTAATTAGTCAGTGACTTTTACAAAACTACCCTAATTATAGTACTAGCCTACTACTAGCCTACTGTTCAAAAGTTTGGGGTCTGTAAGATTTTTAATTCTCTTCTGCATTTATTTGATCAAAAATAGCCTACAGTAAAAACTGTAATATTACAATTTAACATAGGCTATCTGTTTTCTATGCCATAGTAAACTGTAATTTATCCATGTGATCAAAGCTGAATTTTCGGCATCATTAATCCAGTCATGATGATATTTCATTTTAATATGCTGATTTGCTGCTCAGGAAACATTTCTTATTATTATCAATGTTGAAAACAGTTTCATAATTTTGTGGAAACCATGATACATTTATACAGAAATATTTGATGAACAAAGTTGAAAGAACAGCATTTATATGAAGTAGATTTTTTTTAACAGTCTACCTTGACTGTCACTTTTGATCAAATTAATGCATCGATCCTTGTTGAATAAAAATATTAATTTCATTAAAAAAATCTTACTGACGTCAACATTTTGAACCGTTATGTACACTTTTGGCTTGTTTATTGCGAAATAACCCGATTGTTTCTCTGTCATCTAAGCAAGGCTTCGTTTCCCAAACGCACTGGGCCTGTGAGCTCAGCGAAGCACCAGCATCGAACGCTCTCTGTGATTGATTGGTTTCGTCTTGTATCCAGATGACTAGGAGAAAAAGTTCTATCCTACACATAGACAGTATATAAATGATCCTACACAATTATCCGCTAACATTCGATTATTTTTCCACTTAGAAGCTTATTTTATGCACTGAATTGCGTGCTAAATTAATAAAAAATTACTGGTAAAAAAACACATTTGGATCGATATTTTTATGTGAGGATCGATCCTTTTCGATACCACGTCAGTATCGAAGTATCGATACTTAAGGATCGATCCGCCCATCACTATAACAAACACTATCCACGCCGCTTTTTCCACCAGCTGTTAGTACAATGCCTAACATAAGTTTTGTTTTGGTATAACTATGTGGCGTTTTTTCCGAAATGGGCTATTACTTCAGAAGTGAAATTGAATTAAAGGTGGACTTTGTAATTATTATGATTTGATTTTGGGTCTAGTCAACCGAAAACACACAGTCGCACGTTTGTTTTGATCATGATGATGACTATCTATCGACTTCTATTGTTTTATACTGCACTATTGATATTTATTTCGTTAAACCTTAAGTCATAATTTGGTTTATTATGTTTATTGAACCCTCATTCAGGTTTGACTATGCTTTAATAATTTGGTCTCCACAATGTAGAAAAACCCCTCACACGTGTTGTTGTTGGTTTACGAATACAGGTTTCCGGTTGATTTCTTTCTTACTTTCATAAACGTCTGCAAAACCACACGCACGTTTGAATCAAACATGTTTCCTTGAGGATGTTCAAGATCAGTTTATGAGATATCACATTATAACTCAAATATGTAACACTTCTTTACACATTCCTTATCCTAAACATTCTTGACATATTTTAAAATACTGTTATGATTCATATTTGGGTAGCACTTTATTTTACAGTTCTGCTTCCATGTACACACTATGTAGGCTACTTAATATAGCCTAGTAATTACGGTAACACTTTACAATAAGTCTTATTAGAACACATTAGTTAATGTAATTAATAACATGAACTAACAATGAGCAATACATTTGTTACAGTATTTATTAATCTTTGTTAATGTTAGTTCATCAGCTGTTCATTGTTTGTTCATGTTAGTTCACAGTGCATTAACTAATGTTAACAAATACAACCTTTGATTTTAATAACGTATTAGTAAATGTAGAAATTAATATTAACTAAGATTAATAAATGCTGAAGAAGTAGGCTATTGTTCACTCTTAGTTCATGTTAACTAAGGTAGTTAACTAATGTTAACTAATTAACCTTATTTTAAAGTGTTACCATAATTACAATAATAAGGTAGGCTACTAAACCTGAACCTAACCATAACCCAGTAGTTATCTTATATTACCCAGTACTTTCTTAGGTAAGTACACTGTAAGTGCACGCAAGTATATGTACTGTAAAATAAAGTGCAACCCATATTTTATTAATGTCATCATGATTGCTGGTGATTTACCTTTTGAACTCATCCTCCCACCAGAAGCGAGTCATTTTGGATAATGATTATTTCATATTTCCCAACAGCCTGGGTTTAGCTGGAAAATGATGGCTTTAATAAAGCAGAAAAAACATATTTGGGAAAGTTATTGATTGTTGTGCATTAAGAGATTGTTCAGATGAATAATTTACGTGTAGGCCTATACGTTTGTGATGCATCTGGCTCCCCTCGCGTAAACAAATGCGAGCGGGCAGGAGCTGTCCGCTCAGCCGTTGTGAGGAGATGTTGACGGTGAATTACTATGCTCCGTGTCCCCTTGGGCAGGCTTGTGCAACAGGGAACACACACACACACACACACATAGATACGCACAATCTAGAAGCTCTTTTGCAACACTGCACTGGGTGGGAAGGGAACGGTAGTGGTGCCATGGTTACGATCAGGTACATTCCTGTACTGTAGGGCCACTTTACCACTGTCACCATGGTTATTATGGGAGATGAGCAGATAGAGGAGAATGTCTGTATTCATAAGATCACAGTAAAACCTGTGAAATAAAATGCAAAATTAGATGCATATTACATTTAGTGTTTAGTGTTATGGATATTTCGAGGTCCACAGGTGTCGTGAAGTTTGCACGTTGAGGAAGTCGGCTTGATTTTTTTTTAGCTGTTAATTATGTTTCAGAGTGTCCGGAGTTCAATTTTCAGTGTGAGCGGTTTCGTGTGTAATTATCTGAACTTGAAGCACATGAGGGTGTTAGGTCACTGTATAATCACGTACAAATTGGAGAATGGCTTTAGAATATCCAACCTGACTGGTTTACGCTAGTTAAATATAGTCTGTTTTAAAGGGCTTTAGAGATGATTTAATTACAGTTGTTGTTTTTTTCAAGAGGTAAGAAGTGAATACAGGATATATGTGGATAACAGATAACAGACATGTATTTTAGGTTATAATATATATGACTGTATATTATGACTGTATGCATGATTCTGGATAAATTGAGAATCACGTTTTTTTTTGTTTGTTTTTTTGTTTAAAATAGAGATTACGATTTTCTTAAGATTCTGAATAGATGACTAAACAAAATAATAGAGGTTCTCACAAAATGTTAATTGCTGCAGTCTATTTAAAAATGTTTAACTGATTTGAATCAATATTAAAAAAAAAAAAAAAAAGGTTTTTTGAGTGAATGATTCCATGACTCCCTCATAAAGATTTCACTTGTTTTTCATTACGATGAATCAACGTTTTTGAACGAATCTCGTGAGTGAGTGATTCAGTGACAAATACACTTTTAACAGTCACTTGTCGCCACCTACTGGTGTAACAGATACAATCTTTATTTAAAGTGTCAAGTTACTTTCAAAATGTGATTTACTCTATTTGTGATCGCTACCATAGAAATCAGTGTTTATATCCGAGCTGTAAACTTTTATCCTAGTCCTTCTGTGATATTTTGAATTATTGTAAGAAATAATGATGCTGTATGGTTGAAAAGAGTTTCATGACATAGCCGAATCGCTGTCATGTTGGAATAAGATTGCGTAGATGTTTAAATCGAGATCGTTTAACGATTAATCGTGCAGCTATAGTGTATATTTTGCTGTAAACTGCCGACCATTTAATCTTTAAGGGTAAAAAATATATAATATATAATAAAAAACTGCATATATAAAATGTTAAATAGTTAAATAATATTTAAAATATTTAATAAATGTATTTTTATATTTTACTATTTATTTCATATTTATTTAAAATAGTTCCATGCTACTGTATGTTATCGAGATGTTACAGTTTGAATTTAAAATTTAAAAAAATATTTTGGTAAGAAATGTTATTGCTAGTCATAGATCAGTAAATGTACACCCAACATAGATGGATGTCATATGATTATATCTTTATCAATAAAAAAGGATTCTACAGATAATTATAATCGGAAGTTAAGGTTATATGCTCATTTAGCACATGGTCTCACAAACGTTGTAGGTCTACAAGTTCTTCAGAGGTGGAGTAGGGACCTTCAGTTACACATTGTGTAAACTTGTTATAGTTGTTAGTTATTTTACTGTTCTGAACTTTTTTTTCATAAATATTAGTTTGAGATCTAACAATAATTGGTGGAGCCCCTGCAGTACTGCCACGGGTGGCACAAGCGAGTGCAAAGTTCCAACATTTTTACGGACATAGAGAATTATGCTTTTGGGAAACATGTCTTAGAGATTAAGTATTATGTGTGACTATGACTGATATTCTACTTAGTGCTTTTGGAAACTCAGCCTGAGTCAGGGTCACAAGCTCTTTCGTCTCATATTGAATAATCAGTAACACAATGTAATTCAATTGAAATTCCGCTCCAGAACACATATACTTGCATTTCCCACTGTTTATGGCTCTATTAAAGCCGGAGTGGGCAGTCTTAGATAGATAAGAATCCTCTTTGGACTCTGATTCCAATTATTGGTAAACAGCTTTGTTGACACTGTTTATGTGTTCATTTTTTCCTGTTTGATTCACAGAACTTACAGTTTCAATATTTGAACTATAAATGCATTTAAACAATTTTTAAAATTCTTAATGTGTGTTATTTGATGCCAAGTCAGACAGGTTGTGTGTATTCCATGCAGAAGAATATTAGGTAACACTTTATTTTTCAGTATCCTTGTTACACGTTACATGTAATTACTGTAGTAATAACTATAAAATATGCATAATTACATGCAGTTAACCCTAAATCAAACCCTCATCCTAATCCTAACCCTATAGTAAGTACATGTAGTTAATTAGTATTACTCAATACTTAGATGTATGATTACACTGTAATACTGACACCTTAAAATAAAGTGTAAACGAATATTATAATAGTAGTTTTGAATGATTGACAGATGTTTACTGCATTGTTATGCAGTTGCTAGGCTACTCTAGGTGGTTGCTAGGTTTTTTTTTTTTTAAATGTCCACCCCCCAAGTCTTTATATACTGATCTCTAGATATGGCTTGTGGCAAAAAAAAAAAAAAAAAAAATAACCCTTAATTTCAGCATTTGCTCTTTTGATCCAGCCTTATGCAGAGCATGTTGATATCTAAAATTTCACTGCCCAGTTTTAGTTGCAACAAAATGCAACAAAAAATAATTCAGGTAGTGCCAACTCAAATAAACTTCAAAGTGGATTGAACTAAATAACATTAGGTAGTGACAAATGTTCAGCAATTGTGCTTTAGCTCATTTAAATTAAGTAAATTGTACAAGCAGCAATAATCATTTTCTACACAGGACCAAAAAGGTTCATTATTATTTTTGATCATACACAAAGACATAAGGGACTTTTTTTATATTAGCTGTTTTATATAGTACATCTGATACTATGTTATTATGTTGTAGTTACATTGTATCAAATTCATTTTTTTTATAAATGGAAGTAGGCTACATATATCTTCATATATTCAACTCACATCTTTTTAATGCAAGTTACACTTTGCAGAATGAGCATGTTATGCAATCATTCATTTATATCATATTGTTTTACAGTTAATACAATGGCTAAACTAACTGTTACAGTATAGTTGATAACAATACCAGTAAAATGTCACAATTCTCTATACCAACTTTGGTACCATAGCAAAAACTATTGGAATTATTTAAGGTCTCATTAGTTAATCTTTGTTGACCATAGTTAATAGTAAACTAAAAAATATAGTTTATATTAGCTCAGGTCCATTACAAAATATTATCAGATACACCTTTTGATTTTAATAATGTATTATTAAATGTTGAAACTGAGATTAACTTAGACTAATAATTTTTAGTTTGTTAACTAATTTAGTCCAGTAAATTTTAACAAATCGAACCTGTAAAGTGTTACTTTTTTAACTAATGATTTAACTGTAAAATACAAATTCAAATTTTTTTTTTTGTTGTTGTAAATAACACATTACACATTAAAACATTAGCATCACAGATCTCTAGCATTTTGAGTGGATTCTGATTCACTTAAACACCTCTGATTGGCCATTGTATTCACATGCACAACAGAAATGCATGTGATTGGCTGAAATGCACAACACTTCCAAAAAACACATTGCAAAGAGAAACCTTTGATGCTTTTCACAGAGTTCACACACAAATACACAAAAATTTACCAATTACTCAGTACTACAGAAAGACTGTTCTGTACACTGTAAAAATGAATACGCTATATCTAATCAATAAAATTGTGGCAACAGATTACAAGAATTATTATTATTTAAATTTAACAAATTAGAATTGAGTAATAATTAATCGAATTAAATCCTTAAAAGTTAACCATTTAAAATGAGTAAAATTGACAACAATTTATTTTTGGTAACACTTTACAATAAGGTTCATTAGTTAACTACATTAGTTAACATTAGCCTAACTAATAATGAACTGCACTTATACAGCATTTGTTCATCTTTGTTAATGTTAATTTCAACATTTACTAATACTTTATTAAAATCTTGTTAACATTAGTTAATGCACTGTGAACTAACATGAACAAACAATGAACAGCTTTATTTTTATTAACTAACATTAACAAAGATTAACAAAAACAGTAGTAAATGTATTGCTCATTGTTAGTTCATGTTAGTTAATACATTTACTAATGTTTAATAAAGGAACCTTATTGTAAAGTGTTACCTTTTTTTTATTGCCAACATTGAAGACACCTGATGTTAACAAGCAGAACCACTGAAGGAGAAAAACTGTAATTTTAAGTCACCATTATGGTGATCAGTGTTTGTTTTAGTTGGCCTCTTGACCCTTACATCATTTACTTTAGATTTTGTTTGGCTGCTGTACCTGAGTTATAACAGCCAGATGAACAATGAGAAAAGGTGATCTGATGGTGTTGGTTTTGTTTTAACATAATCATTATTTCACAATCATTTAACCTGAATAAAATGTAAGATTTAACTTAAATTTAAATTTAAACAAAGCATCAAAGTACTTTTGATACTACACTATTAATATCCCAATGCAGTCAACATTTAGGGAGGACTGTGCTTACAGAATCATCTTCTACTCAGTCTTAAGTCACTGAGATGATCCACTGAGATCCAGCCTGACAGTATCATGATTCTCACGTCCAACTTCATTAGAAGATGTTCATCAGGGACGTTTTTAATAAGCTCTTGCTCAGGTGGAGGTGCTGCGGGTCTCATTTACTCTGTAACCGATCTGAAGGGTCAAAAGAGCAACTTTAGACCCAGCTGAGTCTAGTCTCTCTCTCTCGAGGTGGATTTCTCAACATTACTGCTCTGTATCCTTAGATCACCTCGATTAAAAACGCATCTTTAATTTTATGAAAAATTTATTCAGGGAATAACCTCACATCAGAGAGGCCATGGTGGGTTCGCTTGGGCTTTTTGTTTAAAGGGGTGGTAAAACGCCTTTTTTCGAAGGCTTGATTGTGTTTGTGGGGTGCACTGTAACATGTGTTCATGCTTCGTTTTAAAAAATTTGCATTATTTTTCACATATTTAACCATGATTCTACACTGCTCTGTCCCTCCTTGTAAAAACGGTCGTATGATTTCCGCGTTCTATGAAGCCCCCCCCCCCTTCAAAATACGCAATGGGCTCAGATTGGTTAGCTGGCCCAGTGTGTTGTGATTCGCTTACCGCCAAGTACACGTTGTTTGGAAACGTCACGCCCCCTTATCTTTACCGGTAGTTTGTGCTTCAGTAAACAACGGCGTCAATATTGCCATACCAGTTTGAGCCCGAGTCAGACCCAGAGAATGTTAGTGGAGAGGATCGAGCAGAACCTGTTCAAGAACGGCTGTTAAAGGACGTTTCAGAAAGACCTGTTTTTAAGACTGCAGATCGCTATATGACACTGTTACTTTTGTATATTTAGAACGATTGTAGCTAAATATCTGTCACCTGAACTATTAATCCAATACGAACACTAAACATTGGCTTTACAACAGTAGCCAAATCAAACACAAAACCATGTTTAGCATGCCTGTAGATAAACAAGCATGTAGATAAACAATACATAAAAGCTATAATCAAAGAATAATTTACACTGATCACATAAACGACAACACAACAACCACAAACATTCCAAGTTCGCTGCGCTGGTGATATTAAACAGAAGTTTGTATGTGTTTGTCGGATAAGTATGAATTAACGTTAGCATTTAACAAACTGGTTTGTGGAGCCAAACAGCGTTGTCCTTCGTTTACTTCCTTGCTACAACGTACAATTAACAATACGAACTATTACAGGAAAATACAACGACGAAAAATAAATCATACTTGCAGGTTGTGGCCCGTAAACAGTTTCTGTTTTTAAAGTTGGAACTGCTCCATCTAGCCGTTGTGCGAATCCTTCATCGGAGGAGGGGTTTATGTAAATATTGGGCTTAGTGATGTCAGCAAGCCCGCAGGAATGTCGTGTAGTCCCTACTGGCCGTTTTTTGTAGTTCTTAGAAATTGATTTCTTTAAAAGCAAATATCTCCCTTTGCTTTAAACTTTGAAAGTTGTAACTTTGCAGATGTTGTTTATGCTCAAACAGCAACATTACACACTAACTAAAGTTAGAAAAGTGAAATCGTGTTTTACCACCCCTTTAAAATGAATGGGAATGACACGCTCAAGCTCATTTGGATATTCTTAAAAACATCTAATTTTGCACAAAAAAAACCCAGTAAGGGTTTGGAAAGACATAAGAATGAGTAAATTATGACAATTTTAGTATTTGGTCAAGCAAATCCTTTAGATAATCACAACAGCAGAGACTGCAGGTGGTTCGGAATTGTGTGTGTGTGTATGTGTGTGAGAATCTGAGGGTGTGTAATTTACACGGTTTCCGGCCAGGAGATGTGTTTGATCCTCTGAGATGAATTGATTTAATCTAGTCCGTCCTAATTTTGTTTCGCAGCTTTACATATTTATTCACGTATTTGTATTTGTTTGAACCTGGGAGCTTGAGAGGTGTACAGTGGCATTAATGGAATCATTTGTTTTCTCACCTACATGTTGTTCCAAACATATGACTTGCTTGCTTCTGTGGGACATAAAAGGAGAAATTCTGAATAATGTATGTATCTCATTCGGCATGCAACTATACAATGAACGAGGCCTGGAGCTTTTAAGCTTCAGAAAGGATGCTTAAACAAAGTCCATAATGGCTCTGTACTTTATGTCTTCTGAAGCCATACAACAGGTTTTTGTGACGAACTAATCATGAATCATTCAGGGGAGCATTTCCTGAAAGTCCCCCTGTGGTGAAAATCAAGCTTTTAATGTTGTTTAAATGTATATGTGCTGTTTTTAATGTGCTTTAAGACAAACCATGTGCAAATTCATAAGTCAACACCATTGCTGAGTATTTTCTCTTTAAATCTGCAGTGAACCAAAGACAGTCTCAAAAACACGGTTTGAAATCGCTGGTGTTTCTGACGTCACAAACTACCTTTTAACCTATCAGGTTAATGTGTGATCGTCAACAAGTGGATCTCTGAGCTGCTGTGAGTGAGTGGAGGCGGGGCTAATTTGCATATTCATAGAACCACGTATACTAAATGAGGCAAGGGCGTAGAGTTCCATTCAAGCTATTTTAAGGCATGAAGAATTATTTTGTTTTAGGAAAAAACTTTTAAATATGTAATTTTGGTGATCAAAGATGAGTTTTAAGGGATAAAATGATTGACTACAGGGGGACTTTGATCGTGAGTTTTGTCTTTACCAACATAGTTCAATGTATCTGCGTTTCTCATAACCATAGTTCCAATGAACATTCACAAACAGCATCATAAAATGATGTGGTCGGAACTACAGCTCCCGGCCTTGTTGAAGTTTCTTGTTAAGATGACATGCAGACTTAAATAGTTCATGCTCTCGAGAAAAATAAGCAAGCTATCTCGCAGTATGTTCTATATCTTTCATTCCCCATGTATGTAACGTCGGCCAGTAAGAGCTGTGAGTGTAAACCTCACTCCCCTTGCCTCAAGAGGTGTGTTAGCGACTGACGCTAGAGGCTGTGGTCTTTAGTGTCCTTGTTAGCACGCACGCCTCCCATGCCAGAGGCCCTGGTTTGAATTAAGAATCATTTGTCAACACTGTAAACCCGAATAAGTTAGCAGAACTCAAAAAATTTAAGGCAATCGATTGCCTCAATTTTTTTAAGTTTTGAAATTCAAAGTTTAAGTAAGCAGAACTGGCAGATTTTAAGTTTGTACTTAAACATTTCAAGTTAAGAACAATTAAAATCAGAGTACACTATTTCATACATTTAACTTAAAACCTTCATGTAATCTCAATGTGAACACTTTAATTAGTATTAACTTATAGTTTTAACAGGCTAGTTTGCTAACATACTATTATGTTATCATGCTAACAATAGTATGTTATACAGCACTTGCTGTATGAGTGCAACAATATAAAGATTTTATTTGCTCTCAAATCAAGCCGCATGCACCACTTGTCACCATGATGGTAACTCTCCTAAAACCAACATTAACAGAAATTCTTCTAAATTAGCATAACAAAACATTAATCAATACTCAATATCCCACTTAACATTAATCTTGCACAAAAAAAAAAACATTATATTACACTTAATTTTAGCATTTACTCTCCCATTCAAGTGCCATCGGCAAAGCATGCTGGGAAATAGACATCCCAGCCGTTTCAGTTAAACTTAAGTTTGTTTAAATTAAAATAAATCATTTCATAAAACTCAAAACAATGAAACAGTTCAGTTTACTTAAAATATATCAGTTCTGTGAACTTGAAAGAAAAAGAAAGTGCTAAATACTCATAAAAGTTAATTTGACTGAACTAATTAGTTTAATTTAAGTTAGTCCTACTCAAACCAATTAATTATTTTGAGCGTTAGGGTTTACAGTGAAGAGAACGTAAGTTAAATGTGCTCGGAGAACCCCAGAGTATGACATAAAAGGGGACCTGTGATTAAATCAAATGTCTGAAAATAAAGCAAAAAATCAGAGAACAAAATATCGAAGTATTCCCATGTACTGTAGTTTGTTATTTACAGCAATAATCTGTTATTAATTCAATATCGAACCGGCAGAAGTTATTACTCCACCATCTGCGTAATATCATTAACAAATGTTGTTGAACCAACGTGGTTGTGACTAACTAGTTATATTCTCCAACAATACATCATAACAAGTTTAACAAGTTACAAGTTACGGTAAACACACAACTGATTGGTTTTATGAACCAGCTCAACTGGGTTGAAGATCTGACTCAAAAGAATGACTTCTGTCATGAGTTCTCTTGAAAGCATCACAGATTTTGTTTGAGGATTTTCTTTGAATAATTAAAATTTCGGCCTGTTGTCGTATGAATTCAGAAGACTTGCAATATTGCGCACAAGTCATGTGGACTACATTTATGATAAGTTCATGGTGCTTTTTGTCATTTTTTAAGTTTGACAAGCTCAGTTCCCATTCACTTCTGATTATATTGGGAAAAAAATGTCCAGGAGACAACAGAAAAAAGATTGTTAAAAGTGTTTGGAGTGACATGAGGTTGAGTATTACTGACAGAATTAAAAAAAGTTTGGTTAAACCACAGTATCCCTTTAAGCAAAGAGTTTCTTGAACTTTACAGACACTTTTTATGGGTGTTTAATTACTTTATTCGATTCGCCATGACATCACCCGATATTTGTCCCCAGACAATGATGAGAGAAATCACACTTCTTGGAACTGTATGGAAAATAATTTGCTTTCTGTTTATAGTAGCAAGGTCTCACTCAGAGGTCAGAACCGGAAGTAGGCTTGCTTTCGGTCCAGAAGTGGCTGCTGGACTTATCAGTAGCAGAATGCATTAAAGCATGCAGAATGAAATGAGAAAAAGTTGCTTGAGGGCAGTCTGGAAGTAGATCCAGGTGCTGCTGTAATGTTGGAACTAATGTCTGCATATTTCCATGCTTTCCCCTCTCCTTGTGTGTGTATTTGGTGTCTGTGTGTGATTTTTGTCTTTATATCTGCAATAAGGGATAAGAGCTGTTTATTTGTTCTGTAGAACAAACATTGTTTTCTCTGAAGCGGCTGATGATGACCTGCCCAGGCGGACTGTGTGATTGGCCCCTTCTCAAACGCTCACTGGGTTTCCAGCAGTCTGTCGAAGCGGTAAATTCTGGTTGCTATGTGACTCATTGCGTTGGTGAACCTCTGTTGGTCTACTGCTCCCCAGGCTTGATTGGAGATTTATACTGCACTGGATGACACATTACTGTGCTGCTTTGCTCTTCCTTGCAAGCCGCCAGCTTCAAACCGGAGGTCACCCTTTAAATGAAAAAGGCAAACCTTGAGTAAAAGGCACATTTTGACAAATTTAAAGGGGTACTGTTAGGCCTATTTTACGAAGTCTTGATTTTGTTTTTGGGGTGTACTAGAATATGTTTTCACGCTTGTTTGTTAAAAAAACACATTATTTTTCACACATTTGATTTTACATTATTACTGCTCCTCTCTCCCCAGTCTAATGCATTGTTTTCAATGAAGCCCCTCCTTCCGTAATACAAAATGTGCTGTGATTGGTTAGTTGGCCCAGTGTTGTGATTGGCAGCGCTTAGCGCGTGTTTGGGAAATGTCATGCCCCGTCATAACCGCAAGCTCTTCTCAGATGTTAATATTAACGATGGCGTCAATTTCAAACCATTTCAAGCCCGATTCAGACCCTGACAATTTTAACGAACAAGAGGATTGTGCTGAAGGGATTTCAAGCATCGATTTTCACAGGACGTTTCAGTTAAATTTTCTTATAGATACTATGTTATCCCCCATTTAATCATATTTGTCGGAAAACTATGGTAATACAAACAGTAATCAATCACAAAATCATGGATAATTTTCCTAAGGGACAGCAAAAAAGCAAGAGCTTAAAAAAGCTGAAGTAAACACTCCATCAATACTGTATTGTTAGTTCGCAGGCTAGAAAAGCTTTGCCCTTCGTTTACATCATAGCTATCATAGCAACTACATAAAACTTGTAATTGGAACTGTTAATAGAAAACACAACTACAAATAATAAGACATACTTACAAGTTGTGATCCATAAACAACAGATTGTCCCAACAAAATGGAAATGGCTACGTCTTTCAGGAGAAGCTTTTGTGTGTATAGCCTGTATTGTACTCTCTTCTGGAAGCTGTTCTCCATAAATTTAGCAGCGCACAGACAAACTTTGAGGTAATAATGTTCAGGAACAGTGTTAAAAATACATTTTAACCTTTTTAAGTTCATCAGCCTTAGGACAAACTTTTTCCTGGGTGTAAAAAACAGTGACAACAACTTTTCCTATTTTCTGAAGCAGCCCAACATAGCCTCACCCCCTTTGTCGCGTTCCCGGGGGCAGGGTTTATGTAAATTTTAGGGTTTGTGATGTCACCAACCGAGGAAGAAGCTCATTGTAGTTGTTTGATATAGTCCTTAAAAAGCAATTTCTGTAAAAGAAAATATCTTCCTTTGCATTGAACTTAGACTAGAGCGTCTTAACTTTGCAGATGTTGTTTATGCTCTAACAGCAACATTACACACTAACTAAGGTTAAAAAAACTGAAATCATAATCAAGGACCCCTTTAAAATAACATTGTGGGTTAAATACAACTCAAGATCTTAAATTGGCAACTTAAATGCCAAAAATGCCATTTATAGTAAAGGACTTACAGTGGAAGTCTATAGGGCAAGATGTGACTACTTTCTTAGCTTGATGTCAAATGTACATTTTCAAAATTGGCTAACTAGCTGGTTTTATTGAAACCCTGTAAAATTAATTTGTTTTTGGATCCACCGTACAGCATTCAGACATATTTCTTAAGGGGTGCTAGCACAAGAAACGTACTGAAATCAGAGCAGAAATGTGCAAATTCACCAAGATAATGGTTTAATTAATCTATTGTATTCCAAGGGTGTTTAAAATACAGTTGGATGGAGCAGAACAGAGTATAACAGAAACGATAAGTCTTGGTTTTATTGGTTAGACATGCACTGCTAATTGCGTGAGATACTGAAATAAAAGATGTAAGTCTGTTTAATTTAGATATTTATTTATATATATATATATATATATATATATATATATATATATATATATATATATATATATATATATAAATGTTTACAAATAACAGTTGGTTTGGCTGTGACTAAAGTTTTCAAGAAACTTTACCGTAATTCCTTTTGGTGTTCCAGTAAAAAGTGGTTTAACATGAAATAGTAAAGGGTATGTGCTTGCTGTGAACAAACAAGTTTTTAAAGAAACTTTACAGTAATTCCTTTTGGTGGAGCTTGTTCCAGTAAAAAGTGGTTTAACATGCAATAGTAAAGGATATGTTCTTGCTGTGAACAAACAAGTTTTTCAAGAAACTTTACCGTAATTCCTTTTGGTGGAGTTTGTTCAAGTAGAAAGTGCTTCAAAATGAAATAGTAAAGGGTATGTGCTCATTCCGTCAGTGAAAACGTTTAAAACGCTCCCTTGTCTTTTGCTGTAACGCTGAAATGTTTTTGAGTGTGAAACAATGGCATCTGAATTGCGTATGGACCAGGCTGCTCTGAACTGATCTAACTGTGATATTTTTGGCACCACGATCTGTCACGACAGCAGGAAGCCGCTCCATTGACCTTTAAGGCCATAAAGATCACATAATGGGTTGTATTGAGGAAAATGAAAAGTGTGTCTGAGTGTATTGAGCAGTGACAAGAAACCCGCTGAGCTAGAGCTCAATACGCTGTATAAGGAAGACTCAGGCAGGCTGTACAGCAGAGAACACACTCTGCAGTCCCAACGACTGACAGTATTTAATCAATGTACATTTTCCTCATTGGCAGGCCAAGATCTTTTGGAAAGCAACCTACAGTTTACTTGTAAAGACTTGCGTCTTTAAAGCAAACAACACTTTATTGTGCATCTTTTAAAAACACAGTGCATATTGGAGACATTATTGATCAACATAACCATTAAGAACAGCAACTGTAATGATCAAGCATTGCTACATAAATGCATAATGACCTTGTGCTTATTACATCTGAAGAATGAATGCTTTAAATGCTCAAGCTCTTGAAAAAGTTGGGTGGAATCTGTCAATGTTTTTTATCCTTCATCAGCTATAAAAATAGTTTCTCTGTGTCATTATCATTATAGCCATTCTTGTAGAATTAGAATGATTATTAAAACTTAGTTTTCGTTATAGTTATCATTACAGTTAACGTCGTTGATGTGAACGGGCCTTTAGAATAGGGAATCTCAAGAATTCGAAGTATTGCTGTTTCGCAAAGTGAATGTATGTCATACAGCGTTTAGAAAAATGTAACCTTTATGGTGAAGACAAATGAGCTTAAACGTTAAAAGCAAGTGCTTTGCTTTCTCATAACACGTCTTTTACTTGTCTTGAGATTTCAGAGAAGATATAATGCTGAGAGCTTTGGCAACAATGTCAGAGAATGAACTATTAAAAAAACTAGACGGTGAAAACATCAAGAAATACTACATGCCATAGCTGTGCTTGATCACACATTTCTGCCCCTTGATGTGAAAGTCCGACACCTTCTGGAAGCTTCCTGGTGTTTCCAGTCACTAGAAGAAATACACTGGCAGTGTTATGAGCAAGCAAACAATGACCTCAGAAGAAAAAATCAATGACCGCAGAAACCAATTATGACACACACATGCCACACATGACTCAAATATCACAGAGAAATCATGCATTTTATGAAAGATATGACATCTGTATTTTACAGGCAATCCAGAATGGCTTACTTATTCGCAAATTAGTTCCATGTCCCTGCATATTTTCCAAATGTATCTTCATTTCCAATTGCCTAATATAAACAAAACATATATTATAATTTCAAAAATAATATCGGGGAAAACCCTAACATTTAACGTTCTTTGCTCAAATGTAAAAAAAGAAGAAAAAAAAAAGAAAGTATTTTGACGGTCCCAAATTATGAGAAAAAAAGCCATGCTTTTAAACTGTAAAAAAATATTTTTCAAAACATTTATTGTTTTATCCTGCAATAAAATACTACTAAAGTATTTTTACTTCAAAATTTCATGGTCAATTCAATGTGTTACTTGGCATTATTATTTGTGACATTTACTAGCAATTTCTAAGTGAAATGTGTTTTTAAACCTTTTTTTTTTTTTGCGTAAATACTGCATACTTTAAAATAGTAAGTAGAATGTGAGTATCCTATTTTTAGGTAAAAAAAAAAATCAGGAATAAAAACCGAATAAAAAGCGTAAACAATAGTATATATTAGTTTTTTTAGTAAGTGATTATTACTATGTAATTACTATATAATACCCAGTGTATTACATGTGAAATTGCTAAATATAGCAAATGGAGTAGCAATAAAGAGCAACAATGCTTCTTAAACTCAAATCACACACAAATTAAAACATTTTTTAGGGTGGTTTAGCTAACGAATAAGCATGTTGCATAATAAACAAACCGTATTAACTCTCGCTCTTGAGAAGGTGGGACTAAATTTTCCATATTGAGCATTACAATTTATTTCACATGTAATACACTGGGTATTATATAGTAATTATATAGTAATAATGATACATATTCAGCAATTGATGCCTCAAATGTTTTTTTTAGGTCATTTTTGTACCCCTAAACATTAATTTTGTTTCTATCCATAACTGCAGAACTGTGCTGAATAGAAGCACATTATTGTCTGGAATCAAAATGATCAAAAATTATGGTTTCACACCCTTTTAATATTGTAGTACATTGGTACCTTTTTTTTCTGCCTGTATACCACACAATCCTACCCATTGTGTAGTATATTAGGATGTCAAGCCCTCTATTGGAAGCAGAGCATCGCACTTAAAACCTCTAATTGGTTTTCAATAACACTCACTTTAACCTTGAAGGTGAATGAGTTGCCCTCAGGGGAAGCACAGATGTTGTGCTGGCATAAACCCGTAACAGCAAAAGTAGTTGACCTTTTCTAAAGAATATTGAGGGAGCTGTGTTTTAAATCTGCGTTTAAGGGGCATCAAATGGAAAGGCTTCCTTTAGCACGCTAGCAAAGGAACACAACAGCGAATGCTTCTAGAGTCCCTGAACGCTGTCATAAAGCTAATTACAGTCTCTTCAACTGCCCGCGTCAGCTGCACTTACTACAAAGAGCTCTCGCCAACCCAGCTCTCTGTTCGCAAAGAGCAACTACAGGATTGATTTCATCTCCGGTATTCTTTCTCAGTGTCAAGATCTCTCTCAAATTATTGTAAAGTTGCCGTTCAGTGTGAGATTCTGACATTTGCAAGTAGGCGAAATAAAAATGTCACTATAAATAGAATACGCCACGTGACAAGCCATTTTTCTGCCACATGCAAGTAATATGACATGATTTTCTTCATCAAATCAATCTCTTTGGTGATGGAGGTGATGCGCCATGGTGATGTCACTTTAAGCACATTGAAAAAAAACATTACAATGTTTTTTGGACTCGATAACATATATTCATTTACTAATCATTGAGTATCATGGTATACGGGGGTACTATAGTATTTCCATCTAATATTGAGTCACTGAGATTTATTAATTTATTAATGTTAGGGATGCTCGATATATTGCCCACCATATCGGTATCGGCGGATATATGTTCAGTTTTAATGTTATTGTTATCGGCCCAATAAGAAAATTTGGCATATATATGAAAACCGATAAATAATGAATTATTTCCTTCAGCTGAGACACTTCAGATGTGCACTTTTTGCCATGATGGTTTTGAATTGCTTGAAATATGATTGAATATGATATGATATTATGATATAATATGATATGAAGTCTGTTATAGGCTACATAAAGTTATAATGAGGACATCATTATAATTGTGTGTTTGGGACATGGATTTAATGGTGAGACTTTTGTTTTTGTAATCAGGCTCTCAAAAATTATATAAAAATCTGGATTTAGATTTATCGGCCAATATATCGGTTATCGGCTTTCAAATATAAAGGGTTATCGGTATCGGCCAAAATGGTCATGTTGGTGCATCCCTAATTAATATACACCTCTTCTATGATAAAAGTGTTTATTTTTTCATTAAAAATTATAAATCTTTTATTATATTTTTGGGGGAGACGGGGGGATATAAGTCAAATAATGTCCTGGTATCCTAAAGAGCAAAAGGCCACAATTCTTAAATTTCACAAACCAAAACTCTAGTAAAATTTTGCATGACATTTTAGAAAATAAAGTTGTGAAGAGGTTTCATATTTAAAAAAAAAACAAAATCACATAAAAACATGTCCACAGGTGTTTATCACACCCCATGATATTTACAATGTGTGATGTTGCATTACTAAAAAAAGCATAATGCAGCATAATAACTTCTTATAGAATATAAAAAAGCATTTTTCTTAGCGTGTCCCCCATTTTTGCAATGCATTTTAGGATTGCCTTCTCTGTTTATTCTCAACTGATGAGGATATGTGATGCTGCCTTTTAACCATGAATTTGCAATACCATTTTGATAAACCATGAACAAGCAATAACAAAAAAGTAATTTCAGCATATACATATTCATAAAAATCTGTCTCTTAGTAACAGTAACTGGTGCTAATTCTCCAGCAGCCTTTCCATATGCCATCAGAGTAAAGATAAGCGGAGGGAAAACAGTCAGAATCGGCGAGGGAGAACCAGGGTCTGATGAAGTCATCCTTACTCTGGTCACATATCTGCAGTCCTCAGTATTTGCATGAACATGCTCAAGGCGGTCCAGAATACGGGAATCTCCCCACTTGTTTTCAGCCCCTTCCCTTGGGCTTCTCTCCCACGCTGCCAAAAACTTCCCGTGATTGGCGTGTAGGAAAGCTGGCAAAGTGGAGGGGCGTGAACCTGTTTTTCCTTCACTCTATCTGTGTGTCTGGTAAAGTACAGCCTGATGTCTGTTCATGTGATGTTTTTAATTCAGTTTAGGTTTGTATGTGTTCATAAGCAAGACCAAATTCAGCAGCTAACCTTTCGTTCTTTATTTTTTAGTCCAATCTTTCATTTTAGATTGATGTTTCCGTGCTTATGGAATACATTTACACTACCAACTTACACTTGAGACTATCTACTACAGGCAGCCAACACTAAACTATTTATATGTAATGTTTATCAAGTTATAGTATACATTTTGGATACTAAGTATGGAAAGGCTGCATTTCTCAAATAGTAAATCTCTCTCTGAGTAACGGCTAAATTCGTTTCCCAGCCATTTAGTTTATAATCAATTTACAAGTGTACAGTAAACATTTGCACTTAATCAGAGCAAAATCCTGGAATTGTGGTCTTTTTTTAATATTTATATAGTAAATATTTTCTTTACATTCTTCATGAATAACCCTCATGACTTTCATAACATGTTCTTCCTTTTCTATAAAACATATTTTGTTGTATTGAAGGTTAAATAAGCTAAATTGGTACTGAATAAGCACTCTGCAACAAAAAAAAAACAACAACAAAAAAACGAGATAAAACATTCTGTTGTTTTTCTCTGAATCACTGCCAGTGATTAGAAGCGAGTGGAGTACACACTACAAGTCCATTTAAGACACCATCTTTCCTCATGAATATTGAACAGTGCATTTGCTAATGTGCGTTGGAACAAACAGTGTGTCATTACTTCAAGCATTCCATTTAGCAGAGGCACTGTTGTTCTGTAGCTTTGCTTATTACACAAAATAGATATCTCACGTTACAGGAATGCAAAGAGACATTCTTGAACATATACGCACGAGTGGAATGGAGAGCCACTGTCCTGCAGAGTTTAGCTCCAAAATCTTCTGGGTTACTAGAAACAGAGATGGTCTTATTTTTGGGAGATATGACGGTTTGTGGCTCTACCATTGGAGAAAGCGTAACGGCTAAAGCCTTGTTTATACTTTCGCCTGGCTCCGCAGCACGAATCTCCGCAGACTGCGTGCGCACCTCTCCAAACGGACGAGGCGTTTATACTTGACGCGCTCGCCGTTGTACTGTTCTTTGAATCGATAGGGGGCGACTCGAGTAATTGTCCTCTAAACCATCAGGAATCAGCGGTGAGAAGAAGAAAGCTATACACACGTGACATGTTTATTTTAGTACACCACAACCAATACCACACTACAAAAAGAATCGTGTAAAACCCAGTAAACCCTGAGATTATTACTCGTGACAATAAAACTAAATATATGGATATGAGAATGTGTATACAATATAACTAAATTAACGATCTCTTACATATTTTCTTATTTCACTAAACATTTCATTAAGTTTCGTGAACATTTTTATTAAACATGGACTTTTATGTTCATTAAAAATACTTTTTATGCTATTGTATGCTAATTTTTTAAAATGTAAGCAGCTAATTTAGACATGCAAACTGGGTGCCGGTGTGGTGAGAAGTTCGAGCTCGGCCAGATTTGGCTCGAAGTCGTTCATCTTCGGATGTGGAGCCGCACGCGCTGTTACAAAAAAAGCCGTGCACACCACCAAGCGAAATGGGGTCTTGCGCACCCAACCGCACCACCTTGCGACTTTTTATCTCACAATTGGACTTTATAATTTGCAATTGCAAGTTTATATCTCATAATTCTGAGAAAAGATGTCAGAATTGCGTGATATAAAGTCGCAATTGAGTGTTATTAAGTCAGAATTGCGAGTTAAAAAGCCAGCAATTGTGAGTTTATATCTCACAATTCTGACATCTTTTCTCAGAATTATGAGATAGAAACTTGCAATTGCAAGTTATAAAGTCCAATTCTAAGGAAAAAAAGACTGACTTTTTTCCTCAGAATTGCGAGTTTATATCTCACAATTCTGACATTTATAACACGCAATTGCGACTTTATTTCATGCAATTTTGACTTTATATCTCCCAATTGCATGTTATAAATTCAGAATTGCAAGATATAAACACAATTCTGAGAAAAAAAAGTCAGATTGCGAGTTTATTTCTTATTACCGACTTTATATCAGGCAATTCTGACTATAACACACAATTGCGACTTTATATTACGCAATTCTGAATAATTCTGATTAAAAAGTCAGAATTTTGAGACGTAAACTCGCAATTGTGAGAAACAAAAACAGAACTGTGAGATAAAAAGTCGCAATTAACTTTTTTATTTTTTATTCTGTGGCGGAAACAAGCTTCCATAGTAAACTGAATCATACTTGTCGCGCAATTTTCTGTGACTTCTCTTATAAAACCACACTTTTTTTCAGTGCAAACTTTAAAAATAGATCAATCCAAAACGAATGTTTAAGAGCAAACGTTGAAGATTAGTCGATGGGCTGTCGATTTGTTAAATGATAAGCTATTTCCTCGCAAAAGTGGTTTATTCATCGTAGTGAAGCCTCTCCTCCATTGACATCCATTAAAAAAAAAAAAAAACTTTTTTAGGGCAACTAGCTGCACCAATCAGAATTGCAAACATAATGATTTCTTCCAAACAGCTTTCACAAACACTCCTTCTGTTCTTTACGTCCCATTCACTATCTTCCATTGGTCATAAAAATCATTAGCCCCGCCCCTAAACTCACACCATAGGTTGACCCAAAATATGGCTGGGGCAAGTTATTCCTAAGTTCATAAGATCATTCATAAGTTATATATCAAATGCAGTACATACGCTGACGGTATGATTGTCTGCATGGTTTTTAGCATGACCAATCAGAAGCCAGAACTGGGACTCATTATAAGTACATTATTAAGAGTCATGTAAAACAGCAACCAAATGTCTTCTGTAGCTTAATTAAAGCAAATCAGAGATAAATATAAGTTAATTTGAAAATGAATCTGCTCTCAAAAGAAATAGATTGAACTAATTGATTTGTTTTAAACCGCCATTTATGTTAATCTGCATTTATTATATTTATAATATGTTCTAATTATCTGTGTAATATTTCCTCATTTGACTTTTTGGTTTTGCTACATCTAGCAGGCTATGCGCATTCATCATTTATCATTCATTCACATTAAACATTTTTTAAATAGATATTAGGGTGCTGTTCATTTTACTAAGCACTTTATTTAAGACTGAGACAGAATATGAAATCATTATCTTCTGGGTGTGCCTTTGCCTAATTCCATTTTTAAATAAAATACATAACATTTGAGGTCTTTTTGTTGCTTTGGAAAATAATAATTTTTAAAGAGCCTCGTTTTGTCTCTTTAGTTTATAGTGCCGTTAACCCTATAGGTTCTCAGCCAAGGGAAACATTAATCAAAACATAACTATTATCAATCATAGCCGAATTATTTACACTAGTATCCGCTCAATGCATCTTATTATTATAAATATTTCATTAAACATTTTGTGTCGTAATTGATTTCCTAGTGATATTTGAAATGCAGCATATTATTGTAACAAATTAGAGATTTTGTGCAGTTACTGAATTCTTGTGTGTGTGTGTGTGTATTGTGTTGGTCTCTTGGTGTAGTCCACAAAAGAGAGCACGAATGCAAACAGGTTCCAGGCTCTCACAGCCCCTGTCAGATGAAATTAGGGCAGGTTTCTTGAAAAAGGCACTGAGAATATTCAAGCAATAACACTGCAGATGGTCACCCGTGTGTGTGTGTGTGTATGTGTGTGTGTACCACCTGTACCACACTAATCATGAAATATCTGAGCACTTGTCATGTTTACCAGGCCACCGAGCTCTGAATATCTTCTCAAAGCATAATGCGAACTAAACAGTTCAAATGTTGTGTCTGGATTTGCATATTCTGCAACTCATCCCTGGAAGCTTTTCCGCGTTTGTGACATTTTTCGAAGTCTTACATCAATATTTGAGGAGTCTTTCCCATTGGAGGCACTCGAGTCAGGTGGCGAACTGCTGGAGTGAAGTGCTTGTGTTGTGAGTGTGAAGGCACCTCTCTCTCTCTCTCTCTCTCTCTCAGCGCTTTGAATCTAGTTCAGTGAGATGCCGTATTCTCCGAGGAGCCGTTATCCAGGTCACTACAGGAAAAGCCAAAGCCAAAAAGAATGGCCTGGGATTTCACAGAGGTCTGAGGACAACCCAGCGGATAGAGGGAGAGAGACGTAGAGACGAGGAGCAGAAAGAGATGTTCACTGCCTTATTTGTTTTGCTGTGTCTCAGACCCTGGGTCACGTCTTTGTGACTCTCTTTCCATCCTCCCTGTGAGCTGTCCTGAGACAAATTACCTTTACACCTCCCTCACTGTGTCAGATCCTCTTCTCTTCCTGTCATTTCCTCACCTTCTTTCTTCTTCTTTTTTTTTCACCTTTCCCAGGCCTCTCTTTTTCATCGCTCCTCACCTTTTTGTCTATTCGTCTGGTCTATTCTCTACCTTACTCCCCAATTCTCATTCTCTCCTCTCATCCTGTTTTCTACTTTTCTCTCATTCATTCTCTCCTCTCCTCTCCTCTCTTCCATATTATACATAAATATATATATATATATAAAAAAAAAGTACAGAGAGTAGTTTAAAGGGAAAAGAGGGTTCAGCCCTTGTCCCTCATATGATGGGAAGAAGACACATACTGCGCTGCCAGGTGAATACATTCTTCTTTCTCTCCCAAAATATAAGACAGTTTGTTTATGAGGCTCGCTTGATGGAATTGAGGTAAAATCTGTGCTATTTGTGTGAAATAAGTGTCTCTGATGTTTTTTATACTTGCTGCACTCGGTGAGGAAGTGCAGCTCGTCCTCTACGACTCCATCAGAGCAGTGTGAACACAGTCTGAGCTCTCTGGCTCTCCAGCTCCGCTTGTGTCGGCCCGTCTCCACACACATATTGTGGTCACTAATGCGATACCTTGCCATGAGCTTTCTCTGACCATAATTACTAATATTGGTCAGGTGATCATCTATCATCCATTTCCTCTCCTCTTCCGTCCTCTATATCTCTTTTCCTCTCCTCTACATCTCTCCTCTCTTCTCTACATCTCTCCTCTCCTCTGCATATCCTCTCCTCTCTTCTCCAACTTTTGGCTGCAGCAGCTGACACCTGTAGAACAGAAAAAACGATGATAAATTGGTTAAGGCTTTTTCGTGTAATTAGTTGCTGTATGACTAACTGTTTCTGTAGGAGTCGTCTAGCTACTCTCTTCTCACACAGATCCAATTTATTTCTCAGCCTTGACCTGACGTCAGCTAGGTGAGGTCCCCAGGGGCCGTCAGAGCCCAGCATGTCACCAAGGCAACGCTGTCATCGGGCCAATCAAAAGCGCAGGTTCGCTGCTCTTGTTAAAATGATGTAAGATATCTAATCGGAACACAGAGAAATGAAAAAGAGAAGTGAGATCTCTGTATATTCCTGTTTGAGATCTCTATACATGTCACTCAGAGAGATCGAGCAGGTGTCAGTCAAGGCAGCAGTTAGTTGTCAGGGTAACTGCCTCCAGCATCACTGGGGTCCCAGTGCGATTTGTGACTGCGCTGAAGACCTGATATGCTCCGTATCTGTCTGTCTCTCTCGCTTTATCATCCCTACATTTTTTTTCTGAACAGCATTTAAATGAGGCCATTAATTAGATTACTTTTTGTGCTATTCAGTAGTTGCCTGAAATCTACATTTTCACCCTGATTTTCAGGCCTTTTCTTGAGTCTTGCTTTTTTACTATGTCCTTATCATTGTAATTGCATTGTACAACAAAAAAATGTTTAGTGTAGATCTATATTTTGGATAGATATTTGTACATTTTTGAAGTTTTGCAGAACTACAGAATAGCAGAAGACCAAAAAAACTACAATAATCAAGGAAATCTTTGGTTATTTCTTAGCACTATACTGTATGTACTTGATACAAATCCTTAACAGTGGTTGTAATGAGGAGAATGTTCAGGTAAAATGCATAATATTTTTTGTAATTGTCTAACTATTTTAATTAACATTTTATTATTGATAGATATTCATAATTGGTATGTCAGACTAGACACAAGTTGTCCCCCCTCCAGTTAGCAGAACTTATCATCATTAATGGCATGTAGGCTGAAATACATTCTGTGAATTTGAAGCCAGTTTTGTGGCTATTAATGTCTTTAGGTAGACAGCTGTCTAATGAAGCTTAGATGCAGCCTTCAAAATTACAAACATGTTGATTAACAAAAGGTTGCTTCAGACATTTTTCGAATTTTGTTAGTAAAAAAAGTAATAGCAGAGCTTGTGTGTAAGCCAGTATTCTTCTGGCCATAACATTAGCAAGGAATTTTCTCACTCAAACCACTGACAGCTGCTGCTTCTGTTTGCTTCTAGAGGGAAAAGCTGCTCATAATTGCTGGTATAGGACCAGTATTCTCCATAATAATAGCAAATTGGCAAAACATATTTATATTTATCAAAGTACCATACTAGGATCACACTACTCTTGGTATGGGTGTTTTTAAGAAAACATGGAGTTCCTTCTCAGTTCCTTCTCCTCCTGTCGTAGAGATATGAAATAGAGTTACATGAAAATACTAATACATTTATATGCAATGCATGATTTCCTGTAAAGTTACAGTTAATTACCGGCTGCACCACAGACATTAAATAACATAAATGTACTAACTCATACTGTAATCTTTGATGGCTATTCCTGAACTGCTCAAACTGAACGTAAGGGTGTGTTCACACTTGGAATGTTTGGTTCGATTATAACGAACCCTGGTGCGATTGCTCTGTTAATGCGGTTCATAAGTGTGAACGCTGCCATCCGAACCATGTGGACCTCCACCATAAGTGGACCGAGATTGCTGAAAAGATGAGTCTCGGTTCGCTTCCAAACTTAAGGTCCTTGCAAATTGAGTCCGAAATTATCGCACGGTGAAAAATAAATACGACCTCACTTTATGTCAATCACGTTTACACACTGCCTCCGAAACTTTCATCCATCAGAAAAAAAATTGCATCGGGTTCGATTTTCTGCATTTTTCGCATCCATAGCAAGCATTTTGAGAGGTGTTTTGACAATTCAGTAAAATGCCACTGTGAACACTAAGCGGACCAGGACTAAATGTTGTTGGGTTTTTTTTTTAGCAGAGCAGATGAACAAAGTGAACAAAACTACAATTGTGAGTTGTAAGTTGCTTTATCTTCCAACCTTGAACACAACCGTTTTCTATAACTAGGAGTTGTGCACCATATGAGGTCAGGGATAATGGTACTGTGATGGAAATAAAGACGATCACAGTTCAGCTATAGTGCTAGAAAGGCATGTATTGAAGTTGCAAAAATACTCATGAGAACATACAAAACTTGCCTGAGCTTAAAATGCTCATCTACACTCAGGATATATGATGGATATGTGATGAACCTGGTGCAAGTTTCAGGCCGTGTTGGAATGCTGGATCGTCTTCTCAGTGAAAACAATGATATTAGGGGCCCTATCAAACAGAATGCTTACTGCGCTACTTTTCCATTTTTTTTCTATTTAAACATGCACTAGACAGCAAGTTTGACCATTTCACTTTTGACTTTTTTCTGTCCTTCACACAACGTGATTTAGCATCCTTGGTTGGTCCTGGAACCACATTCCTATAAAATATCATAGGTCACCTAACCCTAACCTATCCTTGAAATCAGAGGGAAAAAGATTGCTTGGATATTGTTCAAACTCCAACTCCAGACCTAATCATAACCATTTTAATCAAATTATTTTGATTTAAATGAAGATGTGAGGCTTATTTCAGCTGAAATGGTATAAAATATTTAAATTCTCAGTATTTACCTTGATTTCTGGGTGTTTTTTTTTCTATATTCGTTATCATATCTGTGTATTTATTTAATTAATTTGGGGGTGTTTTTTTTTTTTTTAACATCCTGTGTGGGTTGATGATTAGCATGTTTATTTTCTTATTAAGTTTGTATAATTAATTACAAATAATTACAGGATGATTGCTTCCAGGTAGAGCTGGTTAATCAAAGAATTCAGTCTGGTAAAAAGCAATCAAGAAATCGGTGCCCAGCGTTGTTCTTTTCACCAAGTTTCTAGTCGTTTTACACTGAGAAAAACAATAAGTAGAATTTACTCAATTTTTATAAGGCAAGTTTTTGCACGAATTTTTTTCAAGTAAATTTCACAATGATGGAAATTAAGTAAATCTACTTAACTAAGCCGAGTAAAATTCACAAAGTGAATAAGTACAAATAACTTGGCCTGTTAAATTATATTGAGTAATTTTTACTTACAAATCTGATGTAATTAATATAATTAAGTAAAACCACTTGATATTTTAAATAAATTTTACTTGTTTTATGCAGTGCTGGAAATTATTTTAAATTAAATGTTACTTGTATAATCTGACAAAATAATACTGTGACAATGTGCTGTTAAGATTAATTTATTAAGCAATAAGCATACTGAAACATTTCAGTGATACATTAAATGCAAAATACAATTAGCAGGTTTTTCCTCAAGGGTACAGTTCTGCAGTCACAAAATGAGTGAGTCAACAAAGCAGATAAATGCCTATGAACATCCACTGTACAAAAACATGCAAATTAAGTCCATTTTAAATTTCAGTATCAAAACATGACATTAACAAACTGCTGTCACAAATTAAACCTGCTAACCAAGCCTTATCCTTAAAAAGGAAACTCATAAAAGTCCTTACCCACTACATTTAGAAAGCCGTTTAAGATAATAAAAAACCTGAAATACAAATCCTGCAATTTGTAAATGTAAAAATTTTTGTACAAAACAGTTTTCTCAAATGATGGCAACCATTATCAACTCGGTTGCATGCACATCTGTTATGTTAAAAACAAATACAAATATAAATGTAAAGGTTGCACACAAAGAACATTTTGGAGCAAGAGTCAACAAGGCAGATAAATGCCTATTAACATCCACAGTACAAAAACATGTAAATTAAATCGAGATCAATCTAAATTTCAGTATCAAAACATGACATTAATAAACTGCTGTCACAAATTGCTAACCAAGCCCCTACCCTTAAAAAGAAAACTCATAAAGTCCTTACCCAATACATTTAGAAAGCCGTTTAAGCTAATAAAAAAACTGAAATACAAATCCTGCAATTTGTAAATGTAAAAACATTTGTACAAAACAGTTTTCTCAAATGATGGCAACCATTGTCATCTCAGTTGAATGCACATCTGTTATGTAAACAACAAATACAAATATAAATGTAAAGGCAGCACACAATGAACATTATGGATCAAGAGTCAAAAAGGCAGATAAATGCCATATGAACATCCAGGGAAACATTTCAAGCAAGCAGCTTGTTTTTCAAAGATCGCACTTTCGGAGAGAGCTTCAGACCATCAAGATCCAGAAACAGCTTCTGGAAAACCTCAAATGTGTACTTTAGCTTGGAGGGATATTGAAGATTTAAGGCATAAATCAGTCCCATCAGAAGAGCACAAGCTTTCACAGTATTTCCACATTTAGTTAGGACATTTCTTCCTTCAAGCACAATGGACACCACTGGCTCTCCGTCTCCATTTCCATGGACAAGAATCTTCAGGACATCTTCCGCGAAGTTTTCTTGATTGCCATCCTTAAGCAATCCAGGAGGATGAGGGGAAAAGCACATTTAAAAGGTTAATACCCTCATAAGCTGTAATGTTGTATAAACATTAAAGAAAAAATGTCCTTCTTTGCACATGACAGGCTGGAGCAGCCTACCAGGCTTTGCAGTCTTGTGTCACCAATATGAGAATGACTGGTCTTCAGTGATTGGGAAATTAGTCATTTTTACTTAAGTTCCAAATTTATATTTTTGGATGAAATATTTGATGGCTTATTTACCCAAACTTGTATTGTTTGAACATCCGAACCAATAAACATCCCAATATCCAGTGTGTTGTGTGGAGTCAGCATCTACCCCTCACAAGGATCACTGAGTTTCTTGGGCCGGTTGCCTTGATGACTGTTGCCAGGGGTGACACTGACCACATGCAACACACACTTGAGGAGAATGGTTTAAATTTATTAATTCATTTACTCAACCTCATTTCATTCCAAACCTATAAGACCTTTTCTCATCTTCAAAACACAAATGAAGATAATTTTGATGAAAGCCGAGCTAAAAATCTGAACTAAAATTTTAACAGTAAATATTTACTCTTTTCATTTTTGGGTGTACTATCTTCATAAATATTTTTCATTTCTAACACTTTGAATATCTTATGTGGCAGATTGGATAGAAATGATTAGCATAACATGTCTGGGACTTACACTGCAGTCTTTGAAAAGATTCTCCTCCACCTCACCCAGATATTCAATGAGACTGCGGATCACGGTATCTCGTTTTTTCTCAATGGTGTGGCCCTGTGAAGAGATTTATTTATAATAATCAATACTAAAGAATTGTCATTTGACAACCTTTTTTCAATTTTTAAGATTTCATAAAAGTAAACATTTTAAAAATGTTTGTTTGTTTGAAGGGTTTCAGTTAGTAAAATAGACAGAAAGACAGATGGAGGGACAGATAGAAGAGTGTGGAGGAATGGGTGTCATCGAGCAGCATTTGTAATTGATGACCACCACATTTTAGCAGCCATTACACAAATCAACATAACAGAATATTAACAGAGGTGTAAAGTCCAGGGATCAGAAAGTAAAAGTCCTGCCATGTTTATTCCACCCATGAACTCAGCCAGCTGATTTCACTAATTAGTTCTCTCTCCTGGCTGAAAAACTGTGCTAATAGGTTGGTTTTACGTGACGTCACGCTGCTGCAATGGAGAGCACGAAATTCAGTTGGAGGGCAGGAAGTGAAATAGCTGAGGATCTGCCGTCTGAAAAAGGCCAATGTTTTGTGTAGTTTACAGCTGCTCCAATCGTTCTAACCAAGAAAAGGGAAAGGGTTTTTATAGAGTACTGAAGATTGTCACTCATAAAGGTGAGAAATGTAAAAAGCTCACAGAACAACACCGTAAAAAGTGGATTTTTAACACAAGTTACGTCTGCGGTCGGGAGGAGCAGAGTCTGTTAAAGGGATAGTTCACACAAAAATGAAAATTCTGTCATCATTTACAAGTTCCAAACTTGTGTGAGTTTCTTTGTTCTGCTCAACACAAAGGAAGATGTTTGGAAGAATGTTTGTAACCAAACAGATCTCGGTCCCCATTGACTATAATAGACTATGGTAGTCAATGGGGACCGAGATCTGTTGATTCTGAGATCTGAGAGCAGCCGTAAACTACACAACACATTGGCATTTTTTCAGACGGCAGATCCTCAGCTATTTCACTTCCTGCCCTCCATCTGAATTCCGCGCTCTCGCGATACAGCAGCGTGACGTCACGTAAAACCAACCTATGGGAAGAGGTATATATGAAGAGTTCAGATGCAAAAGCCTTTAAATGCCATCTGAAATTTTCTTATAGAATGATCATTTTTATCAAGCTCGTATATTTAAATTCAATAATTTCACTTAAATGGAAATAAAGATTACCTATTAATTATCATTTAAGTGAAATTACTGAACTTAAATATACAAGCTTGATAAAAATTATCATTCTAGAAGAAAATTTCAAATGGCATTTAGAGGCTTTTGCATCTGAACTCTTCATATACACACAGCAGTCTCACCTCAATCCATTGACCGTTTTGCAGCATCCTCCCACCACCCCTTCTCCACACTTCTAGTCCTAAACACTTACATACGGGGGGAGTACTCTGGGTTCGGTCCGAACTCGGAGCCCTCCCACCGGACAGCACGCCAAATACGCATTAAACTTTACCCCCCCAAATTGTATGTAAGTGTGAACTCGTGAATTAAACACAATATGCTCCCACCAGTCCTGAGATCTCTCACACACAATAACTGAAGCATATGTGCAATGATGACACTTTTCATCCTCCTTTGCCTCAAAATCATGGTGATGTTTGGCAAACTTCTCATACATCGCAGAGCTAGGATCAAGCATATTTCGCGTCCGCCCATCTGTGCAAGAGAATTTAACCCTTTAAGCATGCGCGATGTTTCAGATAGTATGGCAAGTGTAAACACATGAATCGGATATAAGAATGTGTAAACGGACGGTCAAAAAAAAAAAAAAAAACTCTGATAAAGGTACAATACGGACACTCCGCAACAGTTTACTCAATAGACGTATTCTCCATGTTTACTTCCTGCCCTCCATCTGAAATCGCCCTGCCTTCGTGCACGTGACTGAAACCCAGCTATTAGCAAATCCAGGTGATTGGAACAAATTACCAGCCCGTTCTCATCCCAAGGCGTCATAATACTGACGCTGTTGACATTTCGTCTGCATCAAACGCACATGGCACCCTTTATCGTCAATATGAGACGCAGATAGAAATGAGCCAGGAGGCGCCTCCTAGCGGTCTAACCCTAAACCTACCCCAGAACTAAACCTACCCATATCCTGTGCGTGTCATATTGACGCTAAAGGGTGCCATGTGCGTTCGATGTAGACGAAATGTCACAAGGGTCAGTATGTGACGTCCAAGGATGAGAATGCGTTGAAATTACTGAGGACTTTTACTTTCTGACCCTGGACTTTACACCTCTGTTCATACAGCTACTTTTTTTGCATACCTGAAGCAATGCACTGAGCCGTGGCTGTATCTTGACTCCTGCAACACCTCCCTTAGCTTTCAAAAGCTCCAAGATTTTTGGTGTGTAGCCATCTAGTTTGTACATAAAGGTTTGCTCCAGGGGTACAGCAGTAATTCTTCGGAATTCCTCCTTAATCTGTAAAGAGTTAAATAATTCATACAGAAAAAAATCCTTATATGGATATCAAACAATCAAAATATAACACCTACAATAATGTAACTTACCTGTGCTTCTGTGAATAAAGCAGGCCATCTCTCCTGGCAATCTTTAATTGGTGGGCTGAGATTGACAAATTCATGTCGTCTGTATGAGAATGTTTTAGACATTTTCTCTGCAATGACTCTCTGATTGTCTTTCTTTTTGATTTCCTCCAGCAAAGTTTGACGTTCATTTTCTAGACTCTCAAGGGATTCCCCGTTAGGGTGTGGTGGAAGATAATTCAGTTCAGCTTTTTTTGGTTTTTTGACATTCTTGCTAGGAACTCTTTCATTTGGATGCTTCGTTTTCAAGGTGTTAACTGCAAGCTCTGGGTAGGCTAGCTCTCGGTTTCTTAACTTAGAACGATAGTTGCCCATTTTGTATTTCAGACTCTGTTGCCAGCCGTACATCCCTGAAAAACATCCAGGTTCCTTCAGGCATGGATTCTTTTCTATCAAAGCCTCTATGACTGACTGTATCTGGAGATTTGTGGGATATGCAGTGTATTTAAATATGGATTCAGCAAGCTTCTGCAGGATGTCAGATTTCACACTATGATTTTGAAGGAGAGTACCATCTTCAAAATATGTTTGATTTCCAGTTTGTAGAACTCTTTCAATATCAAAGGAAAACTCTGGAACTTCAAATTTTTCTGGCCACTTTTCCGTGCGACCCTCAGATGGTGCCAATCGCAATGTCTCTCTAGAACTGGTTGAGGCTTGGTCATCTGTAGAATGCTGATCCAAATCTCTTGGAGTTAAGATGTCAGAGTCACAAACCGGTGTCAGTGTCAAAATTACTGATGGCTCTTCTACTTTTCGAACGATTTTGATTGAGCCCTTGTTCATAATGTCATCAGTAGAGGTCAGAGTAAAAAACTGACCAAAATCAGTGTCCATGTACATGAGACTGAAATGTCCATCCAATTGAAAAGTCTCTTTTACAATTGTCAGAAGATCATCGACTGTGTTTGGAATCCCATTTGGAAGGAACAATTTCCGTACGTCATGGTCCTGTAGAATTACTCGTAGTACAGCTGGGCTAGGTGAGGACATTGTTGGTTTTTCACAATCTCAACCTAAAAGGAAAAACAAAGTAAAGAAATGGATTTAGCTGCTTAATTTTAATTTCATAACTGCTACCACAGTCTCTCTTACTTTCTCTTGCATATATTTTACACGACATGCACCTGCACACACACACACTTCATTACATTAATACAATCTTTTCATCATCATCATCATTAACAAAATACTACACAATAGGGTTGGGCGGCATTACGGTAATATCGGATACCGCGGGATCTTAAAATAGCACCGTTATCAGTTTCAATACCGTCATAACCGGCACTTATATAGCCTATAATATATATAATTTATTTATTGCCTAAAAAATGCTTATGTGTGGTTGCAGTTTGGCAATATTTCTGGTTCCAACCGAATGAGAAGGGAGAGGCGGTAAATACTGACGAGGCAATTTGTAAATTAAATTTGTAAAAAGGTGACCAAGAGAGATGTAAACACCTCTAACCTAATGTCGCATCTCCGAAACAACTGCTGCCAGGATGCATTTTGTTCTAGAGTTCATTAAATAAGCGCATTAATTTTCGTATTTGTTAAAATATTATAATGTTATTTTTTCCATCTTTGTTGATTATGAAAAGTGAACTGCACAAATAAGATAGGATGCATCGGGAGTCAGACGATTTGACTACTTCAATAAATTTCGTTTTGTAAAAGGTCTCTTTAAAACGAATTTTGTTTTGTATAAATTGTATCTTAATTTAATAAATTTTTCATCAATCAATTGCCTGGATTTAATATAATCATGACATGATGGGCGCTGGCATGCCGCGGTCACTTGCATTGAAATCTCATAAATTAACCGAAACTCGGAGATGGCGATCGTCAATTTCTTTAAACAAAACAATTCAAAACGAAAAGAAATATACGGTAGCCTACTCTGATTAATCCATGATGTGCATTTCTCTCTATAGCGTTCACAGAAGATGGCTATCGTCAATTTCTTTAAACGAAACAATTCAAAACGAAAAGAAAAAGGCCACTCTGATTATTTAATCCATGATGTGCATTTCACTCTAGGCACGTTCATACGGAGATGCGATCATCAATTTCATTAAACGAAACCATACAAAACGAAAAGAAATAAACTAGCCTACTCTCTGTAATCCATGATGTGCATTTCTCTCTATTGTTCACTATGGAGATGGCGATCGTCAATTTCTTTAAATGAAACATTTCAAAACGAATAGAAATATAGTCTTAAATAATCAATAATGTGCATTTCTCTCTATAGGCGCGTTCACTACAGAGATGGCGATCGTCAACTTCCATCTTTGCAGAAAAGTTTTATTAATAAAAATCAATGGACACGCGTCACCGGATTACAAAGGCACTTCTTGCTTGTTGCACGCACACAGATATGTTGAATAATGGTGGGCTCGGGCTCATAATAACAGTTAATGCCGTCGGCCGGACTCAGACACAACGTGCACGGCTTGAATTTTTTTTTTTGCCCAATCTGGCATTCAGTTTCTGAACGGTGTAGGCACAAGCCAACAGTTTGGTGATGCCGTCTGAGCCCATTATGTCATATTTTTTAATTAGTCACGGTAATACCGTATACCCCGGTAAAATAGGGAGGAGGTTTGACGGTATCAAAATTCGAATACCGCCCAAGCCTACTACACAAGCACACTCTTATTGAGAAAAAAAAATATCATAGCAGTTTTGTATAATGAAAATGACTCGTAATAATGTAATATAATTTTGGGTACATAACCTTTTAATTAATGCAAATGTAGTGTTTTAGAGACACCATCGATTTTCCTCCCATGGTGTAAGCTGCCAGTGGATAAACGTCCGTTAGCTGGGCTTGTTGGAGGACTTTAATATTACGAGTGGGTTCTAACATAAAAACCCTGAGATGTTCATTGTACCAGGCACTTTGCAGCCTGACAACAAAAATTAGGTCATCTTGAACAACAACCATTTGAATAATTTCTGCGAAGTCAGGTAATCCTCCAGTTGAGCCAAATGCTAACATCATTCCAACAGTGTAGTCTGTACCCAAATACTCCACCTTATTTGTCACGTGTACTGCAGTGGCATTGGGCAATTGTTTTCTCACGGTTTCTTTTATTCCTTCATTTAGCAGTTCAAGTGGCACTTTGGACATTTTTGTCACAGAAATGGCAGGCCTTGCATGATCAGAGTCATACAAATGGAACGCAATCATTGTTTGATGCTTTCTTGCCAGAGACATCAAAACATTCCTGAAGCAACCAGTTTGCCGAAGAACCTTCTTAAAGAAGCGGTGTTTGGCCTCGAACCTCATAGTCCATAATGCCACCAGGGGGCCGAAGTCTTTAATAAGCTGAGGGTAGTGCTCAAGAAAGTGATGTTTGGGAAGCAGCCTCTTTTGGGGAAAAAGTTCAAGAAACCTATGTCGATGTTCAGATATCTTGCTGTCAAGAAAACCGATGCTTGCATCTGAAAAGACAGGTGATAGAGCAAGATCAACAACATCTTTTAGAGTCATTATCAACTGCCATGCCTTTTCATCCTCTGGTATTTTATCTCCAATCATTAGTGACAGCAACCTCAGTAAACACCAGTTTTCGTGGGCGTTGCCACCGATGCTGGTTTTACTTGTAGACACAAAGTTTGGTGCAACAACTTGAGGTGAGTTTGTTCTGTCGCTCCATTTGTATGGGAATGTTTTGATTCGATGGTTGAGCTCAGCAAGAGTGAAATACTTCTTCTTGATCAATACATCCAAACACAGCGCCAATTCAACTGGTACAATTCCCTCAAGCAAGTCATGAAGCACATCAGGAGGATAACCTGATATTACATGAAAGTGATTCAGTCTGTTGCTAATTGGACATTGGGCTTTCACCCCAAAGCAATGGGTTCCAGTCCTTAAAGCTGTCTGAACATGTGTTTCGTGTTCTTGTTTATTTCTTGGGGAAAATGCACCAGATCTGACCTCGAACTCTTGGAATTGGGAACGTGACCCCGTACAAAATCTGCAGATGTATGACCCGGTAAAGTTTTCAAGAAAACCTCCAACTGCATGAGCACCAAGATTGTCAGCAATCACACAGAACACTGTGCCCTTGATAAATCTCCCAAAAGAGGACACAAAAACACCATCTTGCTCCAAGCTCTTGAGATCAGTCAACAATGGTTCAAGTACACGAGAATATCCATATTTCTTTGCATCATTTGCTTTACAAAGCAAAGCCAGATAGATGGATGTCAATGAGGAGCGTGAGATACTTCGAATGTTTCCCAGCACCCAATAAACGGCAGTAACTTTGTGTTTTTTTCTAGATGTCCCGAGAGGATTACACACCTCAAAATCATCAATGTAGAGTATAATAGGGATTTTTACACCATCTCCAGAAAAAAAGATACTTTCTTTGAAATGTGAACCATCACAAAAGGATTCATAAGTACTTTTAGAGCTTTGTGTATTCCTAAGCGCCTCATCGTTCCTTTCTAAAATCTGTGACAACAATTGCAAAAGGGGAACATACTGGAATGTGCTGTTTTCATCTAGTATGTACTCTACAGGTTCAACAATAGAGAATTGCTCCTTCAGAAATCTCTCTCTTTTGTATGAGGTGTGGAAAGGTCCATCCACCCCAAGAGCTGCATTTAGCGGATTAAGGGAGGTAAGATTTTCCACCAAGTCTAAGACTACCGACTCATCAACATGGCAACAATTACTTTTTAAAGTCGTCTCAATAATCTGTTTGATAACTGGACTTGAAGCAGTTGATATTATAAATTGTAATTCATCTATTATTTCATCAATGCACTTATTAGAAACATTAAAAACACTTTCTAATTTAATAAAAAGACAACCCAACTTTTTGTTGATTATTTTGACAAAATCTAGTTCTTCCTCAACAGGTTCACAGAAATTACTATTATCAACAATCAATTCAGTATCTTCAGGTGTTTGACAAGTGTAATTTTGAAGGATTGATGGTTTGAAATGTTCAAGTGAGTGGGGAGTATGCTTCCTGCTTTTATGAGATGCAAAAGTTGAATATATATTTGTACTGTACTCACAATTATTGAAAACACAGGTCACTGTTTCATATTTTTTTAGATGACCTCGAATGTGCTCAAAGTATTGTTTTTCTGAATGGTTAGTAACTGAATTACAAACCAGACACCTAAACGATAAGGCCTGTGTAGAGTCCAATGACTCTCTGTGATTTTTGGACAAATGAGAGTGAAGTGCACTCCAGGTCCTTAAGCAACAAGGACAATCTGAGTAAGGGCAAGGAATTGAGCGGTTTTGTGTGCTGTGCCAGTGCTTCAGTCTGTAATGTTTTAAAAGTTCAGATCTTTTCAATGTAGCAAAGTTACATGTTTTGCACAACCACCTCATGTGAAAATTAATGAAGATTTGATTGAAGAAAGTTCATTCTGAAATGCTTGAATCAATACAAAAAAAAACACTGTACCCCTGTGGACTTAAGGGAGTGTGTTCGGTCTCTCACTTTGTCCCTTTCAAATGGTTTACAGCAGCGGAAAAATACCCGAGAAATATCCTGCAATTAAGAAAAGAAAGAGAAAAATTACTTTTTAATTAAAGTTAATTAATTTGTATTAACATTATTAATTTCACTTATACCAAATCAAATTAAAAACATTAAAACATCCTGCATGACCTTATCTCATAGTCATTTCCTCACATTAAAGCTAACATGTACTAGGCTAACACACAGCATGCAGATATCATGGCTACGAATTAGGAATTTGGGAGTACATATTTTTCATTCGTTTTGATTTGTTTTTGTAACTTATTAAGGCACCTAATTATTGTCATTTAAAACGTCACGATTTAGTAAAAGCAGGGACCATTTAATAGATAGTATGCACGATTTAGCAAATGAATGAGGGAATGAATTATATTGTGCACGATGAGGGAACGAGAACATTCTCGCTTAGGCCTATTGTTAATTCGTGGCCAATATTTGTCACCTATAAAGAAAATTGCACACATAATAACAAATATTAAACAAAAAGATCATGATTTAAGTATCATATTCATGGTTTTTAGGTGTAATTACTGATAAATCGTGTAAAACGTAAAGTTTAAAACTGAGAAAAAAATATGGCTAACGTCTTACAAAGCTAACTCGTCATTAACCCTCTTGGGTCGACAAACGCGTCCGCGCGTTTTGCTCGATTTTTTTTTCACATAGGCCTACATAGCAGCAAAAACTTAAAATACTCATTTTTGGTCATGATGAAGATTACAGACGTGAGAAATATGAAAAAATAAACTGTTAAATGACTACTTTTCCCACATACAATCGAAATAAAACATTGTGCTTTTGTAAAAGGAAGGAAATAAAAAGGGTGCTGCCTCTCCATCTCCGTGAATTTTTTTTCTGGAGCACATCTCTAAACTTAAGAACACTAAACTTTTCAAATGTATAATGAAGTGATGACAAGACAATCGTTGAATTAATCAAAAAATCCGTAAAATAATGCAGTTTTTAACTGTTGCTTACCTGTCGAGAGCAGTCCGGTCGAGATGGTCGAGACTCGAGACCCGTTGAAGTGGAGATTCGAAATCCCTCAATCATCGCGTGTGTTCTTCTTGCCGCGCATGCGCAGATTCCTTTCTTCAAGGACTAAATTTTACTTGATTTTTTTAAATTTCCTTCAAGTACTTAATTAATGCATGTAAATATGCTAGAGAGTCAGAAGTCAATTTTACTTGTCTGTTGAATGTCTAATATTTACAAGTAAAAAATGAGTATATAATTAGGATTTACTTAATATACTGTAGTTTTCATTTTTACAAAATGATTCTTAGCAAAAGATACATGATTTTTCCTGTTTTATTTACTTTGACATAAAATCATTTTTTACAGTGTAGCTGTTATTTACAGTTAGACACAACTATATTTCCACTTCATAGCCCTCCGCCCCCAAGGCCTAAACCTTCCTCTCTGAGCTGTTATTTTCTGTGTTCATATCTTTAGAAAAGCTATTTCTTTGAAAATTGGTGTCATATTTACACATCCCACTTCCCTTGCCCCTCTCTGCTCTTGTTTTATTGCTCTACCTGCTCTACCTAATCATATAATCCTTTATCAGGCTTCCTTAGTTCCCCTGTCGCACCCCTCTCTTCCCTCCTGTAAAATGACACGGCAGGAAAGCGTAGCAGGTCCACTGTAGTGTGACTGTTCTTTAATTAAAAGCCCCTGCTTCTCTCTTGGTATTCATACAGCTGCGCCTCTGACGAATCCATTCCCTCGCCGCTCTCAGCGAGTGTGATTAAAGCACGATGGCCGTCCCAGATGACCAACACTAAATCCGACAAATTATATTTACATCAACATAAGCCCAAGGAAAGGATCGTCACGTCTGACTGAAACAAAACCGAAAACGAAAAAAATGTTCTTTGATCAGCATTTTTTGTTTTTCTTGAAACAATATTCCTTTCAAAGAAACTCTTAGTAGTCATGTTCCACACCTTAAGCTTACTGTAATTGCTAAACCAGATGGGAAATGAAAATAATGTTGTTTAAGACAGCTTAAGGCATCATTGTAAACTAAAACTAAGATGTTCACTAAGGAATTTACCGCTTTTATGGCAATCATGAACCATTGGTGTCTACACGTAATACGCATGTGGACGCCGTCAGCGTTTTCATAGGTTTGCGTTTTTGAAGTGTACGCAGAGATAACCTTTTTTCAAAAAATTGTAAGGCCTGCACCTTGGAACCTATATCAAAGTTTGCGTTCTCGAGCCACCAGGCACTGTTTTGTGCAAATTAGTGGCCAGAGCGGTGGGTTTTGTTAGAACGGTGTCGTGTTAGCGGCCCCTAAGTTAATAGCTAATTATCTTCGCAACGGAATTGAATCAATCAAAACTAACTTTAGCTGGACAATAACTTTATTCTAGAGCTGCTGTAAAGCCAAAACAATCTCTGTTACTGTAATTTCCTATTATCACTGTAAAGCTGCTTTGAAACCATCTATATTGTTAAAAGCGCTATATAAATGAAGGTGACTTGACTTAACTTTTTTTCTCAGAGGCCTTACTTCATACTCTGGCAATGCTCTTCTCATAATTAATATCTTAACTATAATTATTAAACTTAAACATATAATGGTAACACTTTACAATAAGGTTCAGTAACATTAGTTAATGTATTAACTAACATGAACTAACAATGAGCAATACATTTGTTACTGTATTTGTTAATCTTTGGTAATGTTAGTTAATAAAAATAAAGCTGTTCATTGTTTATGTTAGTTCACAGTGCATTAACTAATGTTAATAAAGTATTAATAAATGTTGAAATTAACATTCACAAAGATTAAAAAATGCTGTATAAGTGCAGTGCATTATTAGTTCATGTTAACTAATGTATTTAGCCTAACTAATGTTAACTAATGAACCTTATTGTAAAGTGTTACCCATATAATTATAAGTGACCCTGGACCACAAAACCAGTCACATGGGTCAATTTTTTGAAACTGAGATTTATACATCATCTGAAAGCTGTCTTAAATAAATAAACTTTCCATTGATGTATGATTTGTTAGGATAGGACAATATTTGGCTGAGATACAACTGTTTGAAAATCTGGAATCTGAGGGTGCAAAAAAATCAAAACATTGAGAAAATCGCCTTTAAAGTTGTCCGTTTATGTTCGCGATTGTGCTGCATTCACTCACAAAAATACATGTTTTATATATTTACGGTAGGAAATTTACTAAATATCTTCATGGAACATGATCTTTAATTAATATCCTAATGATTTTTGGCATAAAAGAAAAATCGATCATTTTGACCCATATAATGTATTGTTGGCTATTGCCACAAATATACCCGTGCAACATGTGACTGGTTTTGTGAACCAGGGTCACATATATACAAATGAAATAGATATATATCCACAAAGAAAAAATAACTATCAAAACTATTGCTGAAACTAACTACAACAAATTGATATGTAAATCAAATTAGAAAATATTATTTAAAAAAAAGGAAATTAAAATTGTCAGAGAACACTGGCAAATCCATTGAATTCAATGGGAATTGTGTTTTTTAAAGGACGTGGATGAACATTTTTCATGTGACAAAGGATGACAAATTTAGCACCAACATTTGACCAATGAGAATTTGTAAATGGAGTTGGGTCCTCAATGGCTGACACAACGATGCTGGATCCAGGAAGATGCTTTACTTAAAAGCACGTTCAACACATTGATTATTATTGAGATGAAGGTTTGATCAATGGAGTTCTATATGAAGATTTGAGAGGAATTATTCTGACATCCCATCAACTGACATCCCATCAATTTCTATTAATATATTTGTTGCTTCATTATTAAGTAGTGGTAGTTAGAGCTTTGACAGCAAGCCAAATCTGTTTTCTTTCATATTACTTAAAAGATTAATTATATAATTTTGTTGACAATGTGGATCTACCAATATCCAGGATATAGTGTATATGAAACCAATTCTTTGCATTACAAAAAGCATATTAAATACAGAGGCTGATATATCCCAGCAAGCAATAGCCGTTATTTCACCGTCTTGGTTAACTATAGACCCGATATAGTCTACTTCTAGCCAAAAAAACCTTGAATTTGTTTATGTCGTAAACTTGCTTCCATTTGCTTCCATTTGTTAACTTGCTTCCATCTTGTAAGCAAAGTAAACAGTGATTACAAGGTGTTTGGTTTCATTTCTTCACTCATTTCATTGCTTTGTTATCATATTGATGTCTAGTCTATCCTTGGGATATGGTTTAGACGTCTATTAAATTTTCACTGACAGCCCAAATTTTGCCTTGGTTTAGCCTAGACTTCAGGGCTGTGTTTGGACGGCTATTAGACGTCTTTTAAACGCAAAATTGCTTGCTGGGATATTTTTTGTTGTTTTAAAATGGACAATGTGGATATACCAATATCCAGGATAGTGTATATAAAACCAATTCTTTGCATAAAAAAGCATATTAAAATATATTTAACAGAAAATCAAAATTTTTGTATTTGCAGATACAGAGGCTGATATATGAATCTATAGCCAGTTGGTCAGAGGTCTGACACAGAAAAAATGAAGGCGAAGAAAGAATGATGTGTTTATTTCTGGCCTTTATGATGTACAGTGTTGGCTTGAACCCTCTGATCTTGCTGAAGACATACGGACTGCACAGTCTGAACACTTGGCGATTATTAAGGGAGACAGTCTGGATGTTTTCTGGGAGAGAGGGAGAGTGGGTGGGTGTGAACTGCCGGGAATGTCACGTTTTTCCTCTGTGCTTTTTTTTTGCACAGGGATTCCTAACATGTGACAAGTAACATCTCACCCGCACTTTCACTTCCAGCTTTTGATGTCTCTCACCCTGGCACCCCTCACTCTAGCTCCGAGGGGCTGCATCTGTCTGTATCCTGTCAGCAGATCAAATAGATGATGCTTGCACAGAGAGCTCTATTATCCTCCTACTCCCTCTTGCCCTGTTATTTACACTCTGACTGGAGTTCACGTTGCACTTTTGATGCCACCCGGGTTAGAAACCTTTTGCAGTGTCGCTCAATCTGTTGGCAGTTTATTTGGTTAAGACACGTACCTCTAGGGCGAATTCACTAAATGGTTGCGACAGTTTCGTATGCAGTATTTCAACACAAAACCATCCGCAATCTGGTTTAACTTGAACTAATGCTACCATATGAGTAAGTCTTATTCATTAATAACCAGTGTTTGCGAAAGTTACTTTGAAAAGTAAAATTGTAATTGATTATACTGGGCAATGCAGCGCCAGGCGCGACACAAGTGTTTTTTGCTAGTTTCAGCCCGACGCAGTTATCATTTTCACGTCCTGCTGTATGTTGTTTAAAAAGCAAATGCATTTGCGCCCATGGGCGTGCTGGTCTGAAAACGAGGTGTGTTCAGGCGCATTGTTGGCGCGTTGCTATTTTGAGGCAACTGAAATAGACTGTGCAATATTTTTTTTTGTTATTTAAAGAGCGCGTTAGTAATGTGAGCCTATAGGCGGGTCCACAACGCACGTACACTCTGCTTATTAAACACACAGGGACGCGCAGCAGCACACATGCCAAATATTAAAAACAAAAGGATGTGTACATAAAGATATGGTGGAATCCGGCTTGTCCCGTAGATGGTCTGCTTGCGCGCTTTAACCTCTTGCACGAGCAGATCTTTTTGCTCTCTGAAGAAGCGTTTTTTTCCGCTTGCTAATTCCGCCTTGTAAATAGCGAATCCGCCATGGCGCGAGCGCAATTGGCTTTTAAATGGAATGGGAGATGCGACTCTGATTGGTTTATTGCACGTTACGCCCAAAACACAGCCATTACTCATTAAGAGAATAGGGACAACCCTTTTAGACCATGCGCCAGGAGCGCCGAACATTTTTCCCGACATTAAACTAGCAAAAGTGGATTTGGACGCCCTAAGTGCACTTGCGCTGTGTGCTTTAGACCATGCGCTTAGATCCTTAAAATACGGCTCATTGCGTTACTCCAAAACTATTTGCATTACTTTGTTACTTTTTGTTATGTTTTTGTTGCGTTACTTTTTCTCACCTGTGCTGGGCTTGGTTTTTTTTTTTTTTAAATAACAAAAACAAACAAAATTTCTATTATTGCCATATGTAAAAGAATATTGAACAAAATTGCCATTGTGGATTGCAGAGGAATAGCACACAAGAAGAAGAAAGTTTATCATTCTTAGGCTGCGTGTCCACCAAAGCGTTTTTAGCTAGCAGAAAACATTAGGCACTCTGGTGAAAATGCCTAGCTGCGGGCGCTTGAGACCATTTTGGCAGCCGGCAGGGTTTTTTTTTTTTAGGTTGAGACGCTTTGCTTGCTATACGGAATATCTGCGGAAGTGTTAGGTTTTCTCATTTCACATATAGTTTTGTTTCTGTGTTGTTTCTATAGAAAAATGTCGATACATTGTAAAAGATTTTGCTCTGGCCCTTGATTTAAATTATTTTTACTTCCGTTATTATGCTTGATGTTGTCATCTGTTGACGTTGTACAAGCATAATGTGACGGTTGGTCAGTGTGGTATTTGTCCCACCCCTCCTCCACTGTGATTGGACGGCTGTGTAAAAAGTGACAGTTATAAGCGCTGCATTTTACCCAAAGTTGAACATTCTTCAAATCGGCGACCGTTAAAAAACGGCAAGTGCTCAGCACTTTAGCGTGAAAAAGACGCTCGCCGCCTCGTTACGCTCCTGCCGTTTTAAAAACGCAACCATTGAAAACCAAAATACGCCAACCGCGTGAAAAAATTATGTTGTAGACACAGGGCTTTACTATAGCAATAAAATAAACAATAAGAAACACAAATGTGGTTTAACTAATGTAATTTTTGCTTATTCGTATAGTTGAATTGGATCATCGGAGGTCAGCAGCAAAGACATTGGTTAATAAAGTGAGATTAAATGCATTAAGTATATTTGTATTACTTAAGATCTTTAATAATTGCAGGTTTGCGTAATATTCTTAGTTTTTATTCATTTTGAGGAATTCTGAATCTGATTTTGTGCAAGTGCGATGAGTAAATTCACGGTCACATTTAGTCTTTAACTATACAATAAGCATCATCTTCACACAAAAAAAAGGACTGTAACTTGTGTTACTTTTTTAAAAGGTAACTTTACTAGTTACTTGAAAAAAGTAATCTGATTACGTAACTTGTGTTACTTGTAATGCGTTACCCCCCAACACTAAAAATGTTCTCATGCTAATTTTCTACCAAATTCACACACGCACACATGCATTTGATTGATAAAACTGTAAAATTAAGTTGAATTAATTGGCATTATTTAATAAACAAGCACTGGACTACTAATCTTTACAGTCTTTATTTATCCATGTTACTGTTCAATTATAAATACACTCTATGTTAATTATTGGTCTTTAATAATACTTTAACTTATGTTCATTTATGCAACTTGAAATTGTAAACATATTAGGGTCCATCAACACCAAGGATGATAACTATAACGTTAACTATAAGTATAACGTTTTGATTATTGTTATCATTCTACACTGGAAAAAAAATATATAGAAACAATTTTCACTAGTAAATTTAATTAAAAATAATTGGCAAGTAACATATTCAGTAGTTATCAATATCTTCATCCAGCTCAACTAAGTTCAAGTTTTGCTCTCATCCAAAAGTGTCAGTGCACAATAAATCATAACGTTTTATAACATAATGATCAAATGATGGAAAGCTATGCTATAATGCAAGTCTGGGAATTACGCAGCGCAAATTGCGTTTAGTGACAGTGTTTGCAAATAAACTGTTTATTTAATATACAGAGTAAATTCCTCCTCCGTGTATGTCCGTTTACTCTCCTTCAATGTCTTCTTGTATCGCCCTCTCATTCTCTTTGCCCGTCTGTCTCTCTCTCGCCTTCTTGTCCTTGAGGTCTTTCCCCTTCGTCAGCTTGCCAGGAACATTCACCCACCCACTGGAAATTACAGCTGAGAGAAAGAGCTGTTTTTATGCGTTTATCATCCTTTCCACTGAAAACTCCTTGAAGCATGTGTCAATTTTATTAGCATGTCAGGTGGAAGCCCTTATCGAGCGCGCTGGACCCTGCAAGCATTGGAAACCCATTGTGATGTAACCCCATGTGTGCAGCTGCCCGGAATCACAGATTAAAAGGAGCATTCTGGGTTCTTTTCAATTTAAAAAAAGTGTTAAAACAGTGTTACACTTACAATGGAACCCTAGCGGGATTTAAAGCAGTAGTGTGAAATTCATACTATTTTATTTTATTTTATTTTATTTTATTTTATTTTATTTTATTTTTTTTTATTTTTTTTTATTTTTTTTTATTTTATTTTATTTATTTTTTTTTTATTTTTTTTTTTTATTTCATTTCTTTTATTTTTTTTTATTTTATTTTACAATAAATAATATGGTAGTATGATTTTCTGAAGCCAGAATGCCAGTGCTTTATATGGATAGTATGTGACGTACCAATTTTATTTTATTTTATTTTATTCATTTTTATATTATTTTAAACATTGTATTTTATTGGGTTCCTCAGTTTAATGCCAATGCAACATACACAATTGACCTGCAAATATGTCATCCATACAACCCATTAAAAATGAACAAATAAAATAACCAACCTCACAGTTCCAAAAGTAAAACATAAATAGACCAGGAGATGAATAGATAGATAGATAGTTAAATCTTAAAATGACCAGGAGATAGATGAGACTTAGGTAATTTCCCCTGTTATTATACCCAAATAAGAGAGGAAGTATTTTTCAAAGAAGTCTTGATGTGACGTCCCTTTCATTTTAAAGTAAACAGGTTTACTTTTTACCTGGCATTGTCGAGATTGACAAAGATAATTACATAAACAGGATTGGTAAGCGATTATATCACGTGTACGTCTATTAGCATGCTTGGCTGCTAAAATTCCGTTAAAAGTATATTTACTGTCAATATATTTTCTGTGTGTCCATAAACACCACCGATGATATCTATATGTATGAAAATAATCTGTAATTTTCCTTGAGGACAGAGAACAGGTGAAAGGGGAAGACATATTATGTTTTACATAAAACACTAAATGGAAGTCCCCTGACAATCCCAGGGATTTGTCCGGGTTGTCAAGGGATATACTAAGCATGTCCTCATAATGGAACGGCTGTGTGTAAGCTCTGGATCGGAGAGACTTTATTTCCAGTCCCTCAGCACAATCCCTTTATCCACTTGGAACAGAAAAACTCAAGATTTTATCAGAGAGGACAGGGCAGACTTTCAGAACCCACCACTGACACAATCATTTACCTCAAAACCTGCGCTAATGCACAGTTACTAAAGCCCAGATGCGTAACTTCAACTCTTCCCTGCTGCACCTGCCAAGTTTACATTGAACGTCTACCTTAAAATATCCATATTCTGCACCGTTTATATATATCTGTCCACTTATAATGCTAGTCAAGATTTTGTGCTAGCCTCTCCAAACATGATACTGTACCTTTAAGACTTCTATATATAAATTACCTTTGTAATGTTTTACTAAATACTGCATATGTTATTTCACCCTAGGCCAAGCTCATGAATACTGCTTAAAGGGATAGTTCACCCAAAAATGAAAATGCTGTCATCATTTACTCTTCCTCAAGTTGTTCCAAACCTGTATGACTTTCTTTCTTCTGCTGAACACAAAAGAAGAGATTTTAAAGAAGGTTGGTAATTAAACAGTTGCTGGTCCCCATTGACTTCCATAGTATTTTTTTTTTTTCCTACTATGGAAGTCAATGGGGACCATCAGTCATTTGGTTACCGACTTTCTTCAAAATCTCTTCTTTTGTGTTCAGCAGAAGAAAGAAAGTCATACAGGTCTGGAACAACTTGAGGAAGAGTAAATGATGACAGCATTTTCATTTTTGGGTGAACTATCCCTTTAAGTAAATAGGGGTGGTCACATGTTAATGAGGTCATGGCTGTGATGTAATTATATATGCGCTTGGTCTTATTGTGAATGTTGTGGTGGATCTTTCTGCAGTTAACCTGGTGTTCTATGGTTGTCACTTTTCGTTAGTACTTCGTAATTAGCTTGTGAGGGTCAAGACACACATTGTATTTGCTATTAAAGTGACTCTGGAAGAGAGACTGGGGTCAGGTGGAACAGAACGGAAATTGTTATGCTCTAATTTATTTTATTCTTCAATCATGAACAAGCTGTTGTGATGACACTTGTTCAGTGTATGCTCAGTTAAGAAGATTTGAAGTTTAAAAGTATTGATGACACTGACACTAGAGCCTGATGAAAAAACATTTAAATAGCATTGGAAAAATAGAAAAACATGTGTTTTAAACTGTAATCATATTTCAGTATTAACGTTTTTTATTGTATTTTTTATTAAATAAAGCCTTGTTGAGTTTAGTTATTTATTTCACATCTTAACCCTAACAGATGTTATTCCTGACAGCTAAAAATATGAGTATCAAATACAAGCAAATATTAATAATCGGTGCCTGGAAACACGAACCTTTGAAAACGGGTTTCAAAGTGCAAGTTTTTGAAAACGGTCTCCATGTAAACAACAAAAACGTTAATCTCTGAAGACGATGACGTCATGCACATGCGTATTACGTGTTCAGTCTGTAGTGTTTCATCGCCATCTAATGGCCTGGCAGCAGAATACAGCGTTTTTAGTCGTTTTCGCGGATCCGTGTGAATGGGGATCGTTTTGACTATGGTGTCGTCTGTACGGGGAAGACTCAAAGGAAAAACTTCTCCGTTTTAAGTATATCGTTGACGTGTAAACCTACCCTTAGTTTTTTTTTTTCTCAGTTACCTGTTTTCCTTTGTTCCTTTGTTCCAGTTTCCCGCTCTTCGTTTGTTACCATGGTTTTTGATTAATTAGTTGACACCTGTTCGTCATTGAGTTCAATCACCATGTGTATTTAAGTTCCTCATTTCATTCAATTCATTGTCTGGTGTTGTTCGTGTCGTGTCTACATGCTGTTTCTTAGCTTTTTAACTTGCGGGTTATTTGAGTTTGATTTATTAATAAATCTTTTCTTTGTTTAAACCTGTTTGAACTCTTTCATCATCTAGACTGTGCATGACAGATATGTGCAATTAGTAGACTTGTAGTCAAGACCGCCTAAACCGAGACCAAGACACTACCAAGACCAGAGGGTATCGAGACCAAGACAAGACCAAGACCAAGACAGACCAAGTCAAGACCGAGACCAAGTCGAGACCGGAGAGAAAAAAAACAGACTAGTGTTGAAGCTAAGCAATAACTTGTATGAATTCAAGAACAGCAGCATAGGGTTCAGCCGCAGTTTACATTCAATACATATTAGACGGTATTACTTCAACTACACAGGCAGAACAATACAGAGACAGACCATGTCATGTGTGTGACTGTGAGCTCACTGTAAATGTTTTTGCAGACTGGGTGAGATCAACTATGTGTAGCAATTGCATGACGGCTGTTACTGCACTATTAGAGGATTGAGACTCCCTTAACTTTTGTGTACTGTTGAGGACTGACATGACTGGTACTGACTGGTTCATCTGAAAAAACATCAAACACCTCCAACACCATCTTGCTCCTCCAACAACTGTCTAAAGAATGAGAAATATGTAACCAATTGAAATTATACTTAATGTGTAGAAGAAATTGTAACATCAAATTAAAGATACACAATTATAAACTTGGATTAGGCCTAATGTTTAGTCAACACAACGGAGATATGCAGATGATATTTAAAAGACCATTTATTTAGTCTAACACCATCTTAAATATACTGTAATCAAACAACACACACACGCACGCACACACACACAGAGAGATTTCAAAGACACAAATTCATCTAAGCAAATGCCTGCCTATCTCTGCCGATTTCAGAGTCTCCAAATGAATCCATTCTGCAACTTTTAAATACATAATAAAATGTTTAAAAACGAAATTATAGGCTTAAGTGCAGGATCTGAAATTTGGTTGTTTTGTCGCTGTGGTTACACACACACACACACACACACACACACATACGTTGGCGGTGCGCTCAAAGTCATCTGTCAGTTGTGCAGTTACCCAAAATCTCCTGAATGAAGTTAAAACCCATCATGTCACTCATATGTGTTTTTTAAACCAAGTGATCAAAGTGCTCGTTGCCGCTGCCGTGACAAGACCGAGACCACGTAAAAGTGGTCTCGAGACATACATCACTAGCAATTAGGTACACTTTTTTGTGTGTAATAATTTTGTATTATAAAGTATGTTCAATTGTGTGATTTAGTCTTTCTCATTTTAAATCTATTAATAGAACACTTTTTCCAAATGCAAATATTTCTTATGAAGAAGTAGCAGGTAGTTGTGTGGTAGTCTGTGAGTTATGAATGTAAAAAAAAGTTACAATTACATATGGCCTTTCCTATACAAAACTACTTTTTACTCTTCAATACTTCACACACAAACATACCAAACACACACAGGAATGTGTTTCCCAGTTTGTCTTGCATAATTATAATTGTTCATGTTTATTTTCTTTTACAGAAACCTGCTCGACAGAGACACGTTTTCCAAATCAGATCCAAGTAAGAATGTCTTTCTTGTCCCTTTTTATAATTGTTGCACAAATGCATACTGTACTGTGAAATATGCCAATCCAACTTAAAGATTCTGCCTTTACTATGACCTGGTGTACGGCAGTACGACCAACTGCTCTCAGCCTTGTTAAGAGGGCACTTTCTACACAATCTGAAAGCTTACACAATCGCATGACTCACTGCTTTCTGTTTGCGTTCTCTCGCACTGATTGTGTGAAGTTTCAGATCTGAATTTGGCACGGGCCTCAGATATAGACACACCGTGGGCGGCACTGATTATTGTAACATTTGCCTTCAACTCCACAAAGTCCTTCTGAAGAGAAAATCTAAATGCCACAATATAAGAGTAATCCAAATTCAAAAGTACAGGCGAAGAGAGCTGTCTAAAGGATGATACTGATAATGTTGTTAACCTACTTTGGGTGTTTTAAAAGATTTCATAATCATTTTTTCCTGTTATGTTTAATGATTTTTTAATGGCCTACTCTCAAATACTTGTCATAATTAGAATTTTATGAACATATTTAGTCTAAATCACATTCAAAACCACATGAGCAACTTCATATGAAGGTCATCATATCCATATTCCAACAGCATTGAGGTTTCAGCACAACCTTATCAATGATATTTGTCAGTTATTTTCTCTAATTATAGATCCATATAGAAAAGAAAGGAGACTGTCAGCTGAGCTGAAAGAATCCATAGAGAGACAAATAACTCATTCATAATTATATCGTATGCAACATTGCTCCTTATGTATAATGACTAGCACATGTCTTATGAGCATGTGACTAACAGGGTGTACAATACATGATTAGATAGATAGAAAAGAAGATGCAGACATATTTATTCTAACACTCACTCATTCATGAATACACTGCCATTCAAAAGTTGTTGTTTAAGAAAGAAAGAAAGACATGTATAATGTTACAAAAGTTTTCTATTTCAATTCAATGTTGTTCTTTTGAACTTTTCTATTCATCCAAGAATCCTTTTACTGGATGTTGTCTTTCCCTTTCCACAAAATAATTGATTTAAAGTAGGACAACTGTTTTCAACGTTGATAATAATAAATGTTTCTTCACAACCAAATCAGCATATTACAATGATTTCTGAAGGATCGTATGACACTGAAGCTAGGGTCAACTGAATGGGTCATGGGTCATTGAATGGGTCACTGAATCATTGACTCACCCGATTCATTCAAAAACGGTGAATGTTTCAAAAGACAAAACACTGAGTTGCTGGGAGACGTAATTTTCCTGCTTCGTTTGGAACTATTTTTGTTGACAAAATAAGAGCAAAAACAGTAAGAATTGAGAATATTGTGTCTGCTGCCAAAAACGTGCTATTTAAAAGGTTAGAACATTAGTGAAGTAAAAGCTTAAAGAACCTGGAATTCCCAGGTGGTCTCCCATCCAAGAACTAACCAGGCCCGACCCTGCTTAGCTTCTGAGATCAGACAAGATCGGGCACGCTCAAGGAGGTATGTCCGTAAGCTGCCAAAAATTGGCTTTTTGAAGAAACTCAGAGACTCTTTTTTTTTTTTTTTTTTTTTTTACAAAAAGCTTACAGCACCTGGTATTCCCAGGCGGTCTCCCATCCAAGTACTAACCAGGCCCAACCCTGCTTAGTACTGAGACTTGCTACTATCAATACATTCACAGACATTGCTGTGAGCATGTAAGACATTACTATCCATGATTCTGATGTGCAGATTGTTGAGAAATGTAAATTCTTGGGTGTGACTCTTTCTCACGACTTGAATTGGAGCTCTAATACGACTAACATTGCTAAGAATGCGAGACAGCGCCTCTTCTTTTTACGTAGGCTTCGAGAGTTTACTCAAAATACTAAGATTCTTTTGAACTTTTACTATTGTGTAATTGAGAGTGTCCTAACCAGTTGTATTAATGTATGGTTTGGTAATCTCACTCTGAAAGAGAAGAAGGCTTTGAACAAAGTGGTTCGCTCAGCCAGCAGGACCATTGGCTGCACTTTGCCGCTCCTGGAGGCCACATATAAAGCTAGACTCTTGAACCGAGCTTTACAACTTGCTAATGATGCCTCAGGCCATCCTGCAGGGGCCTTTTTTGAAATGCTTCCCTCAGGGAGAAGGTATCGCTCTGTCAAATGTTCTACTGATCGCCATTTAAATAGTTTCTTTCCCCAAGCTGTGATCACTTTAAACAAAGCACTTTAAACCAGGCATTTTAATTTTTTGTATAGACTTTTAATGTACAGTATTTTACTTTTAAGTCTTTATGTGGCACTTGCTTGTCTGTTTTTTATGTTGTGTCATCTTATGTGTCGACATTGCACTTTGAGCTCCTTGTACATTTTTTCCAATGTGGTTTTACACTGCAAATGGCTAATAAAGTGAATCTGAATCTGAATCTGAATGCTGCTGCTGCACATATAACATACATGAAAAAAAAAACCTGTAGCAGATCATACAGGTGGAGCTGGGGAAGATGAAGGGTTTCTGAAAGCGCACTGCAGACTGCTTACAGCAAATCATTCACTTATCTAGCCAAAAGGGAAAGTTCTTGAGCACCACTTGGGGTCTATCTGTGCAGGAATTACTTTATGAAATATATCAAAATAGAAAAAGTTATTTTAAATTGTAATAAAATTTCACAATATTACTGTTTTTACTGTTTTTTTATATATCAGATAAATGCAGCCTTGGTGACCATATAGGTATTCTTTCAAAAAAAAAAAAAAAAAAAAAAGAAATTTTAAACTTACGGACCCCAACATTTTGAATAGTACTCACTCACTCACTCACTCACTCACTCACTCGCTCAACTTTCACTGATTCCCTCAAACTTTAATTCATTCGCTCACTCATTCACACAGTAACACGAAACGTACAGTAACAGAGTAAAATTAATTTATCCATCCATCCATCCCCTTAAATGGGTGGTATAATGCCCTTTTCACAAGATGTAAAATAAGTCTTTGATGTCCTTAGAGTGTGAATGTGAAGTTTTAGCTCAAAATACCCCACAGATATTTTTATATATTACATGGCTTGGCTGAATTCCAATGTAGAATGCGGTCTGTTATTTCTTGATAACAGACCGCTGTGAAGTATAACACACCGTTGCCATGAAAAACAGCGTTGCTATGGACTCGGAACGGACTATTTTCTTTAGCGGAAGCAATACAATCATTTTTAAATCAATTTGTGTCAAATTATTTATTTATTTTTTAGGTAGCCATGTAATAAGCGGGATAATGTATAGCGAGGCGGCTGTTATAGCGAATAACAACCCCTTCAGGCTGATTCAAGACCCCTTCGCGTCGGGGTCCCGTTCAGCCTGTCGGAGTTGTAATTCGCTATAACAACCGCCTCGCTATACATTATCCCTTACATAGCATGTTAAAGTTGTCACTTTTTGAGGGTGAGCAAAAACGCATCGTTTTTGTGTCTGTCCCTTTAAATGCAAATGAGCTTCTGCTCCTGACACAGTGGGCGGAGCTTCGAGAGCTTGTGTCTTTTTACCTCACACAGACATGCACTGAAAATGTCAAAAACTTTTAGCCTTTTATGTTCAAACCGGAGTCAGACAATGATGGAGAGAATCAAGAAAAAGTGACATGTAGAAGCAACAGGACATTTCTGAATGGTTAGTTGATGAATTTATGTAGCTTATGTGTCGTTATCTTCTAGTCATTGATTAGCATATTCTGTCATGATAATCTATAAATTGCACTCCCGGGGGCGTGGTTTATGTACATTTCAGGGTTAGTGATGTCACTAACCCTGGAGAAATGTTGTGTAGTCCCTACCAGCCGTTTGTTGTAGTCCTTAAAAAAACGATTTCTTTAAAAGCTAATATCTTCCTTTGCTTTAAACTTTGCAGATGTTGTTTATGCAACATTACACACTAACTAAAATTAAAAAAGTGAAATCATAATCAACCACCCCTTTATTCTCTATCTCTCTCATTCACAAACTTTTTCATATCTTTTTCTCACATTTCTTCTCACTCACTTTTTCACTCATTTCTTTATTGACTTTCTTAGTCACCTATTCATTCACTCATTCACCCATTCATTTGCTACATTCCTATATACTGTAGGATTCTTTATTACTATATTCACTCAAATCTGACATCAAATCTTTGAAAACACTTTGTATTTATTGATCAGGTGTGTTTACTGGCAAACGGGGGGAGAACAATAACTAGAACAATGAGTGCTGAGCATCTGTTTCCTTTTGTGCCATGTGCATGTGTGAACAGGAAACAGGAAGAGTGAGCAGCTCTGCTTTCAATCACCCTGCTATTATGTTCATTATATGTATTGATTTCCATACTTCTAATGCTTGTACTTTTCTTACTGTCCTGCTTAATTTTTTTTCTTGCCTGCTTTCTCTTTTCTTTCAGATTTGTTTGTCCACTATTCCACCTGTTTCGCTTTCATGCATTGCTGTAGCTATGCTTGACCTTTTGTAAGTGTCTTTTTATTTTCATGTTATTGCCATTTGTTTTCTTACTGGTTCTGTTCATGATCGGCTGGACTGAATAGACGGCAGGTCTTCCTGGCCAGCTGACAGGGTCCTTGCATTCATGCAAGTGGGCACTTGTGCTGAGCCCCCATCTTAATTATGCTGAGTACTGTTGGCCGAGTCTCTTAGTGTTACCATTAACCATGACACACATAGAAAAATGTACACACGCTCAGTTATAAGAAATGAAAAATGCATTTTTCAGTAGTGTTGCCTTAGGCTTTACGTTTCTGGATTGCAAAAACAAACACACACACACACATGGACATTCTGTAGCCATTTTTCTCTACCCACAGCTCTAGGACATTGGGTCTCATTCACTAACTGTGTGCATGAATTTGCACATGAAATCTGGTACAAATGTGTTTTTTTTTATTGTTTTTTTTTATGAGGACACCACATCCAATTCCAATAATAGGCCAATTAAATAGCCACTAAATGCTTTATTTTCTCTATTAAGTAGCCATTAAGCACTTTATTTCCACTTTTCAAATATTTTCTTCATTGTATTTCAAATTAACGCCTCTCTGAGCTGATATGCGATGGGAAAAGGGAGAAGAATGAGTTTCAGAAACTTGGGTCGGTCACGTCAAACACTAACACTACCCGCCTTGCTCTACTTCATTTATAATTTTGTCTGGCTCAATCAGACAATTATAGGCGAAGTTAGTCTAAATAGCCTCAAGGAGACCTGTTGGCACTTGATGTAAATAGACACTCTGCTATTTAGTTTTTATTTTTATTATTAAAAGGGTTGGTTTTCTCATAATTTACCCGCCCTCGATACATTCAAAAAGTCTATGAATTTCATTCTTCTGTGAAAAACAGAAAGATATTTAGAAAAATGGCTTTTTTCATACAGTGGAAGTCAATGGGCACTAAAACTGCTTGATTACCAACATTCTTCAAAATATCTTATTTTTTTTAAAGATTGTAATACAGGTTTAGAACGGCATGAGGGTGAGTTGAAAATGGCAGCTTTGTAGCTCATCCAGTGAGATTTTTATCTCATCGCATTCCCCCACTCTGGTTCTAAGCTGTTTCTCTTCAAATACAGACCACAAGATCACACACTACACATCTGAGTTAAGAATGTCAAAGGTCTTCTGGTATTTGAAAAATTCTCTGCCTTTGTGTAACCCAATTTTTTTTTCTCTCTGCAGTCTGTGTGCTGTACACCCAAGCCATTGGCAACAAAGAGTGGAGAGAGGTGAGTGAAACAATCTGGCTTAGTCGTATTGACCCCTTGAAGGGCCTTGGCAGACCCTTGGTCGCATAAATATTCATACATGTAAATGTGGGGTTGGAATATTCTCAGGGTAATAATCTCAATTATTTTTGGCTTTCTGTGTCGATCAGTTCTTCATATTTTTGCCTTCCCAGCTAATAACGGGAAACATCAGGCTTTCTAAAGCCCCATTAAGAGGACTGTGTATTTATTAACTTCAATCACTAGCTGGTGAAATATGATAAGCCACTCAGGAGATGTAATAACATTCTCGCCCACGCTTGTATCAAGACAGCTCCAGCCCACTTTTCAAGTCGGCTAATTAAAACGTTAAGTCCCTTTTACATGATTCATGTCAAGGCTATAACGCACCTCTCAATGCTGTCATGTGCCTCTTTGACCTCCATATGAACGGTGTTGAAGGTAGCAAGAAAGTAGGAGGTGTATGTAGAAGGCACAGCGTTATTCACTTTTCAACAGGCCCACCCAAAACTTTTCTTCTTCAAAAAAACAAAACAAAAACTTTTAATATATTTTAATTTTGTCAAGAATCATTAAAAATTGGCAAATAAGCTCACAATTTGTGCTAAAATAGTCTAAATGTTTAGTTTTCAAAGTTTCATAGCTTAAGACGTCCTCCCTATTATAAACGAAGCATTTAAATACAGCTCGTTGTGGGTCCTGTGGGGCGAGGTGATGTCACCTAGCACCAGTCGAGTTTTCAAAACAATTTTAAAAAGCTGGTTATGTCTATTTTGTTGTTTCTGCGCAAGTTCAGCAGACAGTGAGGTTCAGGATCGGATGTAGCTGTTAATCTTCGTGGATGACCGTGAATTGGCGGTAGCCTATTGTATTAGTTATAATCTCGTAGTAGCCTATAGGCTACATTTTAATGCATCTTCTATGTATAATAAGCCAAGCTCAGTCTGTTGTTAATGAAATTGAAAGAATGAATGTTGTATGAAATCGTCAAACAGGTCTATTGCCACTTATGACCAGATTTGATTGAAACTGTCGGGCAGTGTTGTTGATCTGTATTGTTGAAAACTTAAAGGAACACTCCACCGTTTTTTTCATATTAAACTATGTTATTCCCTTAACTAAGATGAGTTGATACATACCTCTCTCGTCTCAGTGCGTGTACTCAATCACTCTGGCGCGCGGCGACACTTTGATAGCACTTAGCATAGTTCAGCATAGCTTAGCATAGTTCATTCATTAGGATCCAAACAGAGATGAAGTTAGAAGCGACCAAACACCTCCACGTTTTCCCTATTTAAATACAGTTACACGAGTAGTTACACGACCAAGTATGGTGACACAAAATAAAACGTGGCGCTTTTCTAAGCGGGTAAGCTTAGCTAAGTGCTATCAAAGTGTCGCCGCGCGCCAGAGCGATTGAGTACACGCACTGAGACGAGAGAGGTATGTATCAACTCGTCTTAGTTAAGGGAATAACATAGTTTAATATGAAAAAACGGTGGAGTGTTCCTTTAAAACAATTAAACATAATTGTGAAATATTCGGCCTCATGTTATACGAGCAGAACTAAACTATGTTTTGGGGAAATATTAGATTCCTGACCACTTTTACAGTCTATAGGCCTCAGGTCTATAGAGAGATGCGCTAAAGCACTATGAAGGACTAAAAATGACAGAACGAAAAATAAATAAATAAATAAATAAAAGTAGAAATAAATAAATAAATGCAGAAATAATAGTAAAAATAAATACATTTTGGTAATATAAATGGCTATTTCTGTATTTTTACATGTATTTATTTATTTATTTATGCATTTCTATATGTATTTATTTATGTATTTATACATTTATTTATATATTTATGTATTTATATATTTATTTATTTATATATCTATATATGTATTTATTTATACATTTATTTATTCCTACATTTATTTATTTCTGTATTTCCACATTTCTACATTTATTTATTTCTGTATTTCCACATTTCTACATTTATTTATTTCTGTATTTCCACATTTCTACATTTATTTTTCCCTGCGCATGTATGCTAATTGACCAATGGCTAAGCCACGCCCCCAAACACGATGAGCCAATCACAGTACGCATAGCTAACCCAATACACTTGGACATTCTCTGCTTCCTCGTCCATTGCAATGCATTGCGGTTATCAGTTTTCATTCGTTTTTATGTTTTTTCTTGTCATTTTGGCTTTTAAACAGCGTGTGTGTGTGATTTTGGTTGGGTGACAGTTGTAGGTTACAGTTTGACAAAAGCACAATGTTGTGTTTTACACAAATATAAGTAGGCTAAACACTTTGCAGTTTTAATTCTGTCCTCCTGTATGAACAAAATGGAGTATGTTTTTATGTTTCCACTGTTCGATCGCGCCCCGGCGCCCGCTCTCTAACACACACACACACACACACACATTCCAGCAATGCAATCTTGACATTGCAGCCTGTTCATTATTCTGCGCTCCCACCAAACGCGAATAGAGCGTCAAATTTGCGCGTATCCGCGTCTATTTCGACGCTTGAACATTTTGAATCCAAAGCGAATAGGACGCGCGTATAAAGCGAGCGTTTGAAGCGAAATAGCACCAAACTATAACGTTTACACTGTGAACTGTAAATCTTTGTTCTGGAGCTTATCGACCTTCTCAACAATAAAATTATTAATATAACCCTCCAATGCATATTTAAGGCCCTTTTGGTGACATCGAGATGATATATAATCTTTCTGTCTCCAAAAAATCATCAATTGCCTCCTGTGAAATGTCTCCTACTGTGACAGCTGCCATAGCGCCTGTTACCGAAAGTTGACTGAGTGAGTGGAGGGGGTGTGGTTAGCCATTGGTCAATTAGCATACATGCGCAGGGAAAAATAAATGTAGAAATGTGGAAATACAGAAATAAATAAATGCAGAAATGTGGAAATACAGAAATAAATAAATGTAGGAATAAATAAATGTATAAATAAATACATATATAAATATATAAATAAATAAATATATAAATACATAAATATATAAATAAATGTATAAATACATAAATAAATACATATAGAAATGCATAAATAAATAAATAAATACATGTAAAAATACAGAAATAGCCATTTATATTACCAAAATGTATTTATTTTTACTATTATTTCTGCATTTATTTATTTATTTCTACTTTTATTTATTTATTTATTTATTTTTCGTTCTGTCATTTTTAGTCCTTCATAAAGCACAGCCAGGTATGATGCGTAATAGAGATTCCAAAGCACTCTTCTTTGGTCAGAACCAAGGAGAGCGATCACGGATAGGTCCGTCCTATGCACCGAAACTTTTTACAGTGCAACAAAATATTTAAAGAACATCAAGCTATTACAATTATTAACAGTAAAATATAACAGTATATTAGTCAGTCATTTTTATTAGGTTAAACAGTGATTTGATAACGTTTTTAATTTGAGGCCCACCCACAATTGGTCTGGCCCATCCAAAACTAGAATCCTGGCACTGTGCCTGGTATGTAGTAAACATTGAAAACTTGTATTTGCACTTAGAACGTACAAATAAAGTCCTGCTGATTGCTCCGATAAAGAAAAGAAAGCTTAGAAATAAAAGAGGATTCGACAAACTTTACAAAATTGTCATATACACTTGGTTAATGATAATTAATGAAGGTGTGGTCAAATTAGTGAAATTTCAAGGGCGAAAACGGTTCATTGTATAGATATTAGTGTAGAGATGCAGGAATCACAGTTCACACAGAAGTCACTTTCTTGGGAAGATCCTGATCATGTGGAATCCTATTGAAATGACTGGATTTCACCTGTAAAAAATTGCCAAACAGCAATAAATGTGACTGTAGAACTTGAACTAGTTTAAAATATGTACTGAATCAGCCACTCCATCTGTTTTGATTTGATAACATACGTGTTTGGCACAAAATTTTGATAAAATATTTTAGAGCTTGCTCGGATTGTGCTGGTATAATACACATGAACACGAAGATGAAGATAATTAGGCAGTCTTTAATAAATCCACAGGGTAATACACAGAGTAAGAGTAGTGAAACACATAGACGAGATTCGACAGCAATGAACAGAAACAAGGGAACTTAAATACAGGTGCAAATGAAGGTGATTAACGACGCACAGCCGACAGTGATTTTTATTAATTTACATGACTTTTCCAGGTCTAGAAATCACACTATTAAAATGAAGGCTACCTCAAGATTGTGAGAACCTTGGTTTAAAAAAAAAAAAAAAGTGTTTAAGAGGGTGGATTAAAATAAAAATATGTTGATGTAAATCATTTCAATTGACCATCCTTTGTTTTTCAGTTTGGGCGGACGGAAGTTATCGATAACACTTTGAACCCAGATTTTGTGCGCAAATTCGTATTGGACTACTTCTTTGAAGAAAGACAGAACATAAGGTTTGATCTGTAAGTATCAATAGATATCCCTTCACTTTTGGCCACTACTGTAAATGCAGCCAAAGCTAATGTCTGGCCTAGAAAAATTGACATGTTCACCGTTTATTCAATTATTGAATACTGAAATATTGAAAATGTGTTAAATATTTTGTTTTCATTTTGCATAGTTGTGCAATTATAGTTGAGTCAGTTGATTTATTTGTGCCAAATTGAGTGGATATTTTTTGGCCAGGCTGTCATACAAAGTATGAACACATGCAAAAACATGAGAAAACCAGCAAAATATTAATAACTTATGTTGTAGTCAATGTATGTTGTATGTAGTCATTTTTCATAGTAAAAAAAAAAAAAACCCTGTAGCTGTAGTTGGCCTATTTTGCCAATGATTTTGTCAGATAAATACCTTAACCAAGTTTAGTGTTTTATTCTTCTCCCATATTTAAGATATTTAAAAAATATAAAATAGTTTCCTCATATTTTGATGGTTTAATCGAACTTTTAAGGTCATTAAAACCCATTTTTCACCAGCTTCAGTCACTAATTAATTTTTTATTTTTCAAATTCATTTTGAAAAAGAAGTTTTGGTGCAAATTAATAAGTAGAGTACATAAACATTTATTAAACCTGTCTTATTGGTGAATATATTAAACTTCAACTTGGACAAGAACTTTAATTGTAAAATTTCTAATTCACACTATTATTAGGCATGACATCTCAGTACATCAAACACTGGAGTGACACTTTAACGACAGATGTGTCAGCTACTGTAAACCCAACCATAAGAGAACTGTCAGTGTATGTTTTGTGCACTTCTATAAGCAGATGTCACAACTAAAACCCCTTCTCATGAGTCACACATTCTGTACAGTCAAGAGAGCAGCCTGCGACCCTAACAGAAAAACCAGAAATAAGAATTATAGCTCACTAACACATTTGCTGATTTGCTTTATAAGCATTTAGGGTCGCTTTCCGTGATGACAGGGTGTGATGTACGACTGTGCTGGTGTATATTAGACTTTTTTTTCTATTCATTCAATACTGGATATTTAATTGTGCACACTCAGTTCCCTTTTTTACATTTATGAAAAGTGAGCGTTATTTGACTGAAAAGGCAATCTTAAAAACAATAATTCTGAGTTTAAAAACAAATTTCGTCCTAAAATGAATACCTAGTTTTCATACTGTACATTGTAGTTTTGTGATACATAAATTCACTTGCTGAGTTTAAAATGACTAATTTTAGAGTTTTATAATCGTTTTTATACTAATAATAGTATAATATATATATATAATTTATTTATAATTTATTATTATATATTATTTATTAATATATATATTACTTACTATTATTTATTAACATTTTGAATTAGTCTTTCTTTTCATTTGTATTAGTTTTTTAATATTTATATTTAGCTTTATTTAATTCTTATTTCAGTTTAAATTTTAAGTTTAATTTTAGTGCTTCAAAGTAATCTTATTTTATTTCAGTTAGTTGCCAAGGCAGGATTTTTTCAGCTTTATTTCAATTAAGATTTTTTTATCTTAAATTTTGTTTTAAATCAGGATCATTGTATCCGTAATTACAATAAATAATTTTGGATGTATGTCCAAATCTTGGATCTTTCCAAAGGGTGTTGTAGTATACATTTCACCTTTGTGTATGTGTGTATGCGCTAATATTTGTTATAGTTTTGTGCCTGTCTAAATGTGTTGTATGTGTGTATTTAGGCATTTATGGTTGTATTTTAGAACAGATATGAGTCATTCTGTATCCATTGGCCCAAGTGTGTGTGAGGAATTTGTTTGTGTGTCTTTAGGCTTCAGCATGAGTGTGTATGGCTGTAGGCAGAGTGTGTGTGTGTTTTGTCGCTGTGGATCGGTGTCCCCGCTCGACGGCCTGTCATACTGGGTCTGTAAATCTGCAGCAGACATGAGAGGGGGTCACGAGGTCGCGTGGGCAGTGCCTCCGAGACGATAGCGAAACCAAAGCACCAATGATGAGGATGACATGGCACGTCACCATGACAACAAGGGGATTGAGCCCCGCAAACGAATAGAAGAGGCAGACAGATGATAAATAGATATATGTGAGGTAGAGCTATATGTAACCCTAGAGATATTTTACGATTCAGAGACCCTTCAATATTTGTTGCTTTTCTTGTCCTCTCTCTTTTTTCTTTCTCTCTTTATGTCTTTATCTCTCCATTGTGCTGTGACAGGGCAGAAGAGAATGATTCATGTTGTCTGTGCTTTAATAATGCTGTTCTTTCTCCATAATGAGAAACAGGCACGCGTGAAGTCCCCTCATAAGACCGTAATCTAATTAAAGCCCAGCTCAAAGTCTCCCATCATTGATTTTGGAACCAACCACTGTATTCCTTCTTGAGCAAGCATTACTATTACTTTTGGGAATATTTAGAGTAGATTTATACAAACTCCTGACACTGAGTGTTACACTCTGGCACATCATTCGCCCCACAGCGTTTGGGCTTCATGTATAATGCTTAAAGCTGTGTAGGAAATCATGCAGCTTGTTGAAGAAGAGTGTGCTATTACATTTCTGTGCAGAAGCACAGCAACCACCTAGCAGCACTCTAAAAACCATCCAATGCTCACTAGCAACTGCATAGTAACTCCTTAGCAATCTCTCCGAACTTCCTAACAGCCACCCAGAACATATGATCAACCATCTAGAAACAACCTAGCAACCACTCCTTACACCATAGCAACCACCTAGCAACACTCTATCAACCACCCAGAGCTTGCTATCAAATGCATAGCAATGCATTAGCAACCCTTAGAACTCTGTTACAGCCAGCCAGAATGCACAATTAACCATCTAGAAATACTCTAGCAACCACCCGTTACACTATAGCAACCACCTAGCAACACTTTACAGTAGCAACCACCCAGTACTAGTAATTGCAGAGCAATGCCTTAGCAACCACTCTGAGCTCACTCAGCAACCCAGAACACACTATCAACCATCCAGAAACACTCTTGACACAATGTTTCTCATCTAAATCTTTCTGGGAGTTGAGAAACACTGCCCTAGCAACCACCTCTAACACCATAGCAACCACCCAGCACTCACTACCATAGCAATGCTTTAGCAATCTCTCAGAACTTCCTATCAGTCAGCCACCAAGAACACTATAGCAACCACCTAACAATTCTCTAGCAATACTCAGCATTATAGCAATTTCATAGCAATGCCTTAGCAACCACTCAGAACTCCCTAGCAGCCACCCAGAACCCAATGCTTTAGCAACCACCCAGCACTCAATAGCAATTGCATAGCAACACCTTGGCAACCACCCAGAACACAACGCTCTAGCATCCACCCAGCATTCACTAGTGACGCCTTAGCAACCACCTAGAACGCCCTAGCAACCACCCTAACACTATAGCAACCACCTAACAATTATCTAGCAACCACCCAGCATTCACTAGCAACTCCATAGCAACACCTTGGCAACCACCCAGAACTCTCTAGAAGTCACCCAGAACACAATGCTCTAGCAACCACCCAGCACTTACTAGCAACTGCATGGCAACACCTTAGCAACCACCCAGAATCCTTAGCAGGCACCCAGAACACAATGCTGTACCAAAAGCCCTGCACTCCCTAGCAACTACATAGCAACACCTTAGCAACTACCCAGAACACGACGATCTAGAAACCACTTACCAGAAACTGCGTAGGTAACTGACAATACACAACCATCTAGAACACTGTGGCAACTTGGTTAAAAATAAGTCAGAACCTAGTATCAACATAGCAACGCCTTACACCCGCACAACCTTAGCATCACAACATCAAGTGTTGTACTGGTGGCAACAATTTCTTCAATGATAAAATATATATATATATATATATTTTTTTTTTTATCATTGAAGAAATATGTATATATTTAAGATCCGACAATGCAACCTGTTGCTCTGTATAAATTTTGATCTTACTTCATCTGAGCAAATTCTAGCATTAGCAATTCAGTTTGTGATAAATGTGTCATGTTTCAGTGCTGACTGTTTGAATCCTACGTGCATGTTTGTGTACGTTAGACTGACAGATTCCCATCAGTGCATGCGGTGCTATAAATAGTGTTCGGAGAGAGAAGCATAATGCGGTTTAGTCAGAGTGTGTAAATGGGAAGCTGTTTGTGTCGTTCCCTTCAGGGTCTGTTGTGTGTGTGGGCAGACAGCACACTACGCTACAATCGGCTGTAATGGCTATGCTGAGCGTCTCTACGTATGCACACATAATTTATTTTCTGGGTCTTGTTTCTCAGTGGAGGGGAACAAGAGTGGCTGTTTGTATTTTGTCATTTTCATGTCTTTATAGTGGAATTCATTAATGGTCTTGGAAGTTGGAGCTAATGAGTGTGAAACTAGACTTTTTTTTTATTCATATATCAATTGTTTCTACTAAATAGCAGAATGAAGAAGTAGAATAAAAGGGGAGCTAATGGAGACTTTTGCTTAATGGTGCGATCATGTTTGAGAAATTTTGAGGTAAAAGGACCATTGTCTGTTGTATATTGTGTAGCATATATATATGTGTGTGTGTGTGTGTGTGTGTGTGTGTATATATACAGTGAGGAAAATAAGTATTTGAACACCCTGCTATTTTGCAAGTTCTCCCACTTGGAAATCATGGAGGGATCTGAAATTGTCATCATAGGTGCATGTCCACTGTGAGAGACATAATCTAAAAAAAAAAATCCAGAAATCACAATATATGATTTTTTAACTATTTATTTGTATTATACAGCTGCAAATAAGTATTTGAACACCTGTCTATCAGCTAGAATTCTGACCCTCAAAGACCTGTTAGTCTGCCTTTAAAATGTCCACCTCCACTATCCTAAATTAGATGCACCTGTTTGAGGTTGTTAGCTGCATAAAGACACCTGTCCACCCCATACAATCAGTAAGAATCCAACTACTAACATGGCCAAGACCACAGAGCTGTCCAAAGACACTAGAGACAAAATTGTACACCTCCACAAGGCTGGAAAGGGCTACGGGGAAATTGCCAAGCAGCTTGGTGAAAAAAGGTCCACTGTTGGAGCAATCATTAGAAAATGGAAGAAGCTAAACATGACTGTCAATCTCCCTCGGACTGGGGCTCCATGCAAGATCTTACCTCGTGGGGTCTCAATGATCCTAAGAAAGGTGAGAAATCAGCCCAGAACTACACGGGAGGAGCTGGTCAATGACCTGAAAAGAGCTGGGACCACCGTTTCCAAGGTTACTGTTGGTAATACACTAAGACGTCATGGTTTGAAATCATGCATGGCACGGAAGGTTCCCCTGCTTAAACCAGCACATGTCAAGGCCCGTCTTAAGTTTGCCAATGACCATTTGGATGATCCAGAGGAGTCATGGGAGAAAGTCATGTGGTCAGATGAGACCAAAATAGAACTTTTTGGTCATAATTCCACTAAACGTGTTTGGAGGAAGAAGAATGATGAGTACCATCCCAAGAACACCATCCCTACTGTGAAGCATGGGGGTGGTAGCATCATGCTTTGGGGGTGTTTTTCTGCACATGGGACAGGGCGACTGCACTGTATTAAAGGCACACTGTGAAACTTTTCAACCTTCATAATATATTTCCAAGACCCTTGTGATGGTACATCGACTTACAATAGGTTGAATGACACGTCTGCCATAGCCTGACGGGGTCTGTATCGCTTTTACTGGCACTATGTAACTTCGGGGTTCGGGTAGTAACCAGAGCACAAAAAGAACTACAAAATTCGACTGCTTTACGGCATACGTCACTTCCCCCACCACTTCCTCAAATTTGGACGTGAGAGGCCAACCAGCGTTTGTTTTCGGCTTTCGTGCATATGTTTTTGTCATGGGGCTGTTTACACCTGGCCACTTCATGCGTTTTCTCAGATGGGATAGCTATCCGATCGTGAAAAGACCAGGTGTAAATGCCCTCCGAAAAACGCATTCAAGACGGATTTGAATCCGACCGCTCAAACCACTTCAGGAGGAGGTCTGTGCCGCATTCCAGACGAAACTGGACAAGTGTAAATGCATCTGGTTGTTGAAACCACATGTAAATTGTACTCTCAAAAATGCTAAAAATAAAAACGTGTGAGAGCGTGTTATAGGCTATATGTTATTGCCAGATATGACGACGCTACTGGAACACGCATCACCTCAGATGAGCAACTGAGCATAGTCATCAAGAGAACGTGCAAACTATCGCAAATCAAAGTGAAAGTAAGTCGCAGACGCTTAACACACAATCATCATCATTAAAAGTAAAGAAATGAAATGATCTTACCAGGGCTGTTACTGCTCTCTCTTATTGCAGTCTTTGATTTTGAAATTTTAGCTGATGATCAATAAAATGCAGCTCATATCTGTTGCTTTCGGTGACGTGCACTCCATTAAATCTGCATACAGCGTGGGGATTGAAGATCGGATTTAAATCCGTTTCGCAAAAACACATTTATGTGACCAGGTGTAAAAGGGATTTTTTTTTATAAATCAGATAGCTATCCGATCTGAGAAAACGCATGAAGTGGCCAGTAAATAAATCTGTAAATTTGTAAACTTGTTTGCATTCTATGTTGTATGTTGTTGCGCTTGCTTGTAGTATGTCATTTTTTTACATGCTGTTCATTCATCCATTGCTGATAATTAGACCAGTCCAATAATTTCCACATATGTCTAGCTAGCTTTCGATTATCAGAGCTGTGTATCAGAGCGATTATTTACGACGTATTCAAGTATTCCATAGCGACTCTAGGGGTCGCTGTTTGACAAAAACACAATTCCTTCACAGTGTGCCTTTAAAGGGACTGTGTGTAGGAATTTCTCCCATCTAGTGGTGAAATTGTATTTTGCATTCAAACGAATAATGCTCTCCAGCGCCTCACTTTTTTAAATGCGCGTTGCATCTACGGTAGCCGTTATGTACTAAAAAGCTATGACAGGATGTCTTATAATAGCACTTCGAGTTTTTCCTCGGGTGAACAGGTTTGTTATTTAAAACAAACTGAAACTTGAAACAACGAAAAAAAGAATGCTACAGTATGAATTACTGACTGTGAAAAACATTAACTATGGTAATTAGTAGTAATGCCTTCTTTACTCGTTATATTTTTTGAAGTACGTGCATTGTTAGATATCATCATCATCAGAGCCTTCTCTAACGTTACTGTACTCAATAGCTGCTATTCATCAAAGAGCCTGTTTAACTTTTAACTATAAATGTTCTACTGTCTATATAATAAAGTACACAACCAAGCAATGAAAAAAAAGCTTGTAATTAAGACCGTAACATTGACTTACCTGTCGAGAAGAAAGCAGGCAACTTCAGCGTCTCTTCTGAAAGCTTTCTCCTGCATTAGCTATCCCGACATTAACCCTTGTTTTTGTAATCTCCGGTCACGTTTCCTTTTACGGTCTATTTTGGACTTTTTCGACGACGAGGACTCCTTATCCTGTGACTCAGCATATGTATGAATGAACGGTGTATAAATAACCGTACAGTGTAGCCTTTTAAACTTGCCGGGCAGTGACAAGCGCCTCTCACTGCTCTGCTCCAACGCTTCTGCTGGCTTCAGTCACGTGACGCTGGTTCTGAACGAAAACGCGTTGTGGAAACGCGTTGGTCTAGTACTTTTTGTCCCTCTCTGCTATTATAGTTTTTCAAGATGGCGGAACTACATGGAAGCCACCGTGGACCTACCCGTCCCATGTATATAAAGATAATAAATTCTTCGTTTACGAGGATTAGTCTGATCATTGGCATAGGTATTTGTACACCATTGAGGGCATATTTATTAATAAAAATATTGATTTTAGATAATAAAATACCTAAAAAGCTACACACAGTCCCTTTAAGGAGAGGATGACCGGGGCCATGTATTGCGAGATTTTGGGGAACAACCTCCTTCCCTCAGTTAGAGCATTGAAGATGGGTCGAGGCTGGGTCTTCCAACATGACAATGACCTGAAGCACACAGCCAGGATAACCAAGGAGTGGCTCTGTAAGAAGCATATCAAGGTTCTGGTGTGGCCTAGCCAGTCTCCAGACCTAAACCCAATAGAGAATCTTTGGAGGGAGCTCAAACTCCGTGTTTCTCAGCGACAGCCCAGAAACCTGACTGATCTAGAGAAGATCTGTGTGGAGGAGTGGGCCAAAATCCCTCCTGCAGTGAGTGCAAACCTGGTGAAAAACTACAGGAAACGTTTGACCTCTGTAATTGCAAACAAAGACTACTGTACCAAATATTAACATTGATTTTCTCAGGTGTTCAAATACTTATTTGCAGCTGTATCATACAAATAAATAGTTAAAAAATCATACATTGTGATTTCTGGATTTTTTTTTTTAGATTAGGTCTCTCACAGTGGACATGCACCTACGATGACAATTTCAGACCCCTCCATGATTTCTAAGTGGGAGAACTTGCAAAATAGCAGGGTGTTCAAATACTTATTTTCCTCACTGTATATACTGTATATATATATATATATATATTCTGAGAACACTGCATCTCATGTCACATTACAACTCATGTTTGCCTTGAGTGGTGTGATTTTTAGAACTCGTATTAAAAGCCTTGGAGTTGACTCTAGAGGTGTGAACTTAGTGTTAGGTCACACATTTTAGTTTATTTGTGTAATGAATGGTACTTTGGATTTGACTTCTGGGAACAAGGATCCTTTCAATGTCATTTTGGACAGTCTGAGATGGAAATTTCCAGGCACTGTTGAAAAAGTGCACTAATTTGAGAAAAGACCAGAACATAATACAAATTTTTTTTTTTTAAGCATTCATCTCTTTATTATAACTTAGATTATTGGGTTTTTACTACACATTATTCTCCAAGTCACGTACTGTAACTGCTTGGCTTGAGTCCATTTATATGAATACATGGATCTGTGTCAGTGAGAGTTCCTGTGCATTTCCAGCAATACAAAAGACCATGAAGGTCAAGGAGCTGGAATTCTGAAGATCATTCTGAGTAGAAATTAGATCATGAATAATGACAAGAATGTGAGAACATTTCCAAGGCTTAAATATATAAAAGGTATACAGAGAGGTTTATATTTGAAAAGATGAAAAATCCTGGAAGAACTGCCCATACAAAACTGAACGTCCTACCAAAAAAAAACTTCATGCCTAGGATAAAGAATCTTTACAGGGTATAGACCATTTGCATATGCAAATTGAAAACAAGACTTTGGGACAAAAACAAGGAAGCGGAGAGTAGTTTCCATTTTTGGCACCTAAACATCCGCTGCTAGAGCTTAACATACTTTAGGTACTTTACATTGCCCAAAGGTTTACGAGAGCCTCAGTTAAGGAGAAGATTCTGAGTTAAGAGCATATTTATTTTTTGAAGAGCTTTTGGGCCTCAGTTTGGCATATTCCTAAAGTAGCACATCAAACTGAGAAGAACATCACGCTAGAGTGGACAAGGGTGGTGGCAGCTTCACGCTTTGGGGATGTTCCTCTGCGGCAGGGTCTTGGAAAACTCCAGGATAGAAAAAAATGCATGGTGCTAAGTACGGGAATCTCCTGAGGCAAAGACCTGCTGCATGTATGCAAGAGGACAGAGAGTTCAGTACATCCGCCTACAGGACAATTACCCCAAACATACTGGAACATGCTAGAAGAACCACTGTAATGGCTTAAAGCCACAATGTCCTAGAGTGCTTCACTTAAAGCCCAACTTGAGCCTGAACAGATTTTCCAAGAAAAAGTATTGCTCACTGTCAAGAACGGTTACCAAAAGAGAGTTCTGCAAAGTGTTAAATATGTGAAGCCGTAATTGCAATGAATTAACTTCCATAATGTGAACATTTTCTGACTGAAACATTTCTAAGGGGGAATTTAAGGGGGAAAAGTGCAGGATGATGGATGTTATGTAAGGGATCATGTACATCCAGCCAGTTATCACAGAATAAACCCCGCCAGGGTGATCAGGACCTGATCATATATTAATGACAGCAAAGCGGATTACACCATGTTTCACCACATAAACAATTATGGGGATATTGTTACTGTAAGTTATTGATTTGAAATTAAATTGTTTTAAAATCGTACATGTTTGTTATCTAATAATCCAAAATCCTAATAGTCGCAAAATGGCAGCAGCTGCGTTTGTATGAAACGAGAGCGTGAGTCTGTGATACCTGGAAGACATAACTGTACACAAAATATTGATTTGAGTTTTAATATTTTATTAGCTCACCAAACGCAAAACTTCCACGAGGAAAAACCATTCTTAGCAAGCGTAAAGCGCCGACTTCAGTTACCCAGATGAGCCTGTGTTATCAGTTTTTACTGGTTGTTATAGGGGGATGACATACCGCTGGATGGCACGATTGACCAATCAGAATCAAGTATTCCACAGAGCCGTGTAATAATTATATTTTTGGCTATTTTTTCTCACCCATATGGCCTTGATTATGTCAGCCAAAAATTATTTCAGAAAAGAAAGTTGCTACATTTTAGTAAAAAAAAAAAAAAAAAGGTGCCGTTCTGTAAAGCAATTAAATTACAGAAAAGAATGGTTAATATACTCTGTAGGCGAAAGAAAAAGTCAACTTACACCTCTGACAAGACCCTCTCTTCCATGATGAGTTTACCACCTTCCAGAAGCTCCCTTGAGGGCGTAGAAATTGTTCCCTAGATAAAGAGCAAATCTCAGTTTCCTCAGGTGTGGTTGTGTGTTATTGTGTGTATTTGAGTTTAAAAGCAGGCTAGTTGTTTGTTTGTGTGTGTGTGTGTGTGTGTGTGTGTGTGTGTGTGTGTGTGTGTGTGTGTGTGTGTGTGTGTGTGTGTGTGTGTGTGTGTGTGTGTGTGTGTGTGTGTGTGTGTGTGTGTGTGTGTGTGTGTGTGTGTGTGTGTGTGTTAAGGGTTAAGCCTGTGTCAATGTATGGTTTTATTCCCATTAGGGTCATGCAGTATTTATGAATGTGAAGATGTATAGCTGAATAGAACATCAGTCCCTTTTGGGACTTCTTATGTAACATATTCACCTCATTCATACATTTACAAACACTCAAGACACATACAGTATACACCAGTGAAAGTTATATGAAGGAAAATATGAAAAAATGGTTTTGAAATTAGTTGGAAATTAAAGGGAACGCCAATTATTATGCTTAGCACATAGCTGGGTTTGTTTCTGATTTGGCTGCCCCAGTTATGACAAAGAGATTAAAACTCTCATTTTTAAAGAAATGGTAAATCATGCATAAATATCAGACCAAATCATTTCAAAGCTGTTGCCATGTGACTCTGCAGCCCTTTGCATTTAACTATTTTGAAAATGTAGGATTACCATATACCCTTGTGAGAGCTGCCTATACACAGACATCATTTTAAAAAGGTTGGCAGCAGTCCCAGAATGCATTGTGCTTAGGTTAGTGCAAAGATTCATCCAAAATGGTGGGCAAAGTCGAAAGCTATGCTGGTTATGTGCTTTGATTGTGTGGAATGAGTTGGTTCAAAGAACTACAGGGTCAACAGATAATTTGATATTACACAAGCAATAAATACAGAATTGATGACTATACAAATAAAATACTAGTTATTCTGGTTGTGTGTCCTTTCTCAATATGTCCTTCTCTTGTTTTTTCAGGTATGATGTCGACTCCAAGAGCTCCAACCTCTCAAAACATGTAAGCCTCAGAAACTGCTCTGTGTTTCCTCTCAGACTCTATACACACTTATCTCCTCATGGCCATTATGAAGTTTAGCATGCCATCATACACACTCACCCCGTAGTAAAAAAAAAAATCTCATAGTGCTTGTAATCAGCAGGTCTGTTCATATGAGAATAAAGAGGCAAATGTGGGTTAATAGAGGCGTGTGATTAGAAACGCTCTCACAGAGAGAGTGGCGTGATTGAAGCTGTGTTTTGGTGCTCTCGCGGGTCCCTGAGGTGTCATCTCACACAGTGATGATGGTTTGGAGTAAAAGATGCAAATTCACGTCCCATCTGTGCTCGTCATGGGACGTGGCCATAACAATGCTATTCCTTTATTTCTTTCAAGCTTCAGTCAATCTTCCAATCAATCAACCCAAAATCTCCAATATCCACCCTCACTCCATCTGGCATCAATAAATAAATAAATCAGCTAAAACTCCCAGCCATGAACTGTCAATTAAGCAATTAGTCAGGGCATACATCCAACCATCCATCAAGAATCAGTTGTCAATAAACCAATCAATCAGTCAATACATGGGTGAACTTTTTCTAAGTTAATGGAACTTAGTTATTGGTAGTTTTCTACAAATCTAAAAAATGAGATTTTCTTTATGGCACTTTCAAAGTTTCACCTATGACATCAGGCTGCAAAACCATTTTGGTTCTTATTGGAACCTTTATTTTTAGTCTGTTAATTCCATGGTAATTACAAGGCAAACTAACAATAGTAGGGGTCATGTATTGCTGGTTAATTCAGCATTCGTAGTGCATGAGACTGTGGGCTTCCATCAGTGGTGTAAAGTGGAACTGCTTAATGAAACACATCACGACATTTACTAATCCAGACGCTCAACAACACCATTGATCTAAACCAGCCGCACATTTCCCTGGAAACCTTCCGTATCCCAGGCAGAGCTCCCCAGCATCTGTACTGCTATTGTTTTCTGCCGTGATCATGTGGACACACTGGGAGAAAGAGACAGATAAACTGATCTCTCCACACATCATGCACAAGAGTGTTTGAAAACACACTCAGTGACTGCAGTGTGCACACAGGTTTCATTCCTGAAAATTACCACCTCCAAATTATCTCCCAAATCAGACACAGTTCTTCCTAGTGCTTTACTCCCTCCCTCGGTCACCCAGAAATCAATATCGCCCTCTTCCCCCCTGACTTGGAAAGACATACACAGCTTGTCCAATCCCAAAGGGAATTTGGTACTGCATAAAACCATTACTGGATGTGTTGACATGCGAAGAGTGACTACGCTCCATCGTCAGGTGACAATTAAGGGAAACTGCTGCAGGGAAAAAAACACACATGCAGGGAAAGAAACAGTGAGAGATAGATGGAGAGGGGAAAAGGAAGAGGAGGTCGTCTTTGTAAAGTTTATAGACAATAAAGATTGATTATTCGTATTCATCTTCAAGAATACAAATTGCAAGTCGAGTCGCCAGCAGTAATTAGAGAAGCAGTAGGACATGTAGCGTAGGAGCAGCATAGCAGTAGGAAAGTGTAGCGTTTCATAAATAACTGAGGATGAACTCAAAGAGAAAAGACTAGTGTCTAAATTAGTAACTGTTGAAAAAAAAAAATAATAATACAAAAATAATCATGTTATTCCAAACCCATATGATTTTTTTTATCCCAGGGAACACAACAATCCGCATAGACTGCAAGCTGATATAAAAGTATAATGCAAATAGTTTAACTATAGGTGAAGTCTTTCATCTCCACCATAGCACTAAGTCTTATTTCATTCTCAAATATCTAAAATTACCATGTCACATTTGGTAATAAGACATAAGAACTAATGCCATCATTAATGTCAAACATGGCACAGTACATGCTCACACCATTGATTAACCAATAATTAGTTAATTGTGTATAATTATTTTTTAAAGTAAATAAAAAAAATGTTGTCTTTAAAATGGTGCACTTCTCTAGATTGAGTCAATGGCAGGTGCTTCAAAGACTCAAAATTACATTAAATAATCTCTGGGGTGCCTCAGGGTTTAGTGATTGGCCCTATTCTCTTCTCAATATACACAACTTTTTCAATCAGTTTAACAACGGATATTTGACATGCAAAATTTAACTTAATTTAATTTAAAATGCATAAGCATTTTAAAGTTTAATTTAAGATGCATATGCATGTGTAGAACTGTACAGTATGTCCCTCAGTTGTTCTGTTTCTCTGCTGTTTTTTTTTTTTTCTGAAAAAGAAATGTCCCCTATATGTCAGCCACTAGTTAGTATTACAATAAAATTACGTCTTTAAATATAAATACAAACATACTTGCTAAGGCAAAGCAGTTGGTCTCATTCATTCTTACTCTCTAGATGTCTTATTTTAGTTTTCTCCTGGGTCATTTTATCATTCTCTCTCCATCACTGGACTTTCCATTGATGCACATTTTTATTAATACAAAATATAGTAAATGGAATTCTGTTATGTTCAGCATACGGACAGCATATGCACAAAGAGTATCACCTACCCTTTATTAAACTGCTATTGCGAAGGTCAGTGGGGCAGAAACTTCACAGCTCTGCCAAGATGAATTTGAATTCTAATGGCTTTTTTAAGTCTTATGTTGCGCTTCACTTATGATCATTTATCAAATGGGTGACAACATTTCAACATGATGTGTGAACAGCTTCAGCCCTTGAAATAATGTTGTTTTTGATTATATTATTGCTTTCATGGTCTTTTTTCAAGGCAAGTCACCTTTATTTATATAGCGCTTTTTATGATACAGATTGTTTCAAAGAAGCTTTACAGTGATAATGCAACAAAGTTTGTTTCGGCTGTACAGCAGAACTAGAAACAGTCTTTCATCTGGAGTCCGAGTCAAGTCTGGAGTTTTTAAGCTGGAGTCCGAGTCAAGTCTGGAGTCTTTATCACTGGAGTCTGAGTCAAGTCTGGAGTCTTTTGTCACAAGTCCGAGTCGAGTCTCGATACATTTCATGCCTTAAAAAAAAAAATTCTCAAACTCAAAAATCCTATTATTTGTCCTATTATATAGACAAAATATATGATCTTTCTATTATCTGTTTTGTTTGTAATAAAGGTCCTAAGATTTGAGGGATAATGTAAATCCAGCTTGTTACTTTATAATCCATAACAATGTATAAAACAATCGTCCTGGCAACAAGACAAGTAGTTATTTTGAATACAAACGCTAAGTGGACGCAAGATGGCGCCAGTCATTTCAGGTCGAGTCCGAGTCAAGTCTGAAGTCTATTAAAATGTGACTCGAGTGCGACTCGAGTCCAGGTCTCTATCTCACCTGGGAAGGCTCTAACTTGAGTGCCCATCTCTGCCTAGAAGATAGTGTCATAGTCAAGCTTGAGTAAATTCAGTGAGGGTTCATTTCTGTTGTAAATTATTAATTAATTTAGTTAATTTATCTATACAGCCGCTTTGGAGAAAACAGTGATGTTATCGTCCAGCTCAGTTCAGTTCTCATATAATGGTGTCAATGCAGGAAGATCAATAAGATTGTTATATATTAAGCGTCCCCAACTAAGCAAGCTAAAAGCCAGAGGCGACCGTGGCAAGGAACCAAAACTCCATCAGGTGACAGAATGGAGAAAAAAACTTTTCTGGCCCCACCGACCGGCTCAGTCGGTGGGGCCAGTTCTCCTCTGGTCAAGCTTATTTGAAGCTTGACAGCCTATAGTCATCATTCCCTTTCATTACATTAAAAAGTCCATCCAGTATATTTTTCCACTGGGGTTTGGGAAAGTTACTTAATTCTATTAAAGATAAATCTTAACGCCATACAGTGACACTCTAGAGAATTAAGTGCTTTAAACTTTATGGCAGCAGTCTGGGAGGGCTTTTTTTTTTTTTTTTTGCTGCAGCATGGAGATGCCCCTTTGGGGAAAGTTAGGTCCATTAAAAAAAAGATTTACTGTGAACTTAAACTGGCCTACTGCAATTCCATGCCTTAACTCTACTGAACACCTTAGGGATGAGAGCCAAACTCCATCGCCCAACAACAGTGCTTTTGTGTTTGAATGGGAGCAAATCCCCACAGTCACGTTCCAACATTGAGTGGAAAGCCTTCCCAGAAGGGAGAAAGCTGTTAGGGAGGGCCAACTCTCTATAAATGCCTATGATTCTGAAATTAAATGCTCAACAAGCACACAGGGCTGTGGTGTTTTGGTGTACATGTAAATTTGGCCATATAGGCCATGTACACCCTGCAGTGTGTACACACCTTGATTGTCAGTTCACCTTTTAGAACTTAATCCTGTTTTGTACATCAATAGTTCAGTAAAATTACGGGAATGACAACCACATTCTACAACCAAATTAACTCCCGAAAAATGCAGGTGGCAACAATGGCATTTACAAATATTCTATGCAGTGTATATGGAACTGAACAACTAGTTGTCAATGACGTATTTCAATATGGGATGTGTCTATCTTCTATATGTGCTGTACAAGATATCACATGACTCATTTGTGTTGCCAGATCTTCCTAAAAATACAGCGAACAAGAACAAGCCCATACTAAATCCAAATACCTATCTGGCATTAAACTCTAAATGGCGCTGGTTGATAGGTTCTTAACTCATTTGGTAGCGATCTAATCATTATCTACATAGCACAACTGATTGGTTGCTGTTGCATCAGCGACCAATGAGCTGCAGCTCAACATTCAAATACTGGTAGGTTTGCTGGTAGCAATCTGCAGCGCACTTTCAGAAACCCTCCACCCTCCCCAGCTCCACCTGTATAGATCTGCTATGGGGTTTTTTCATGTATGTTATATGTGCAGCAGCAGCAGCATGTCTTTCATGCTAACAGCAATGTCTGTGAATGTATTGGCAGTAGCAAGTCTCTGTACTTGATCTGCAGCCGCAGCGTAGCAGATCTATTCCACCAAGACCAAATACATTAACATTTCCATATCCATTACCATGTCAATCGCATTACAATGGCAATCTCTCAGAGAGTTGTCATGATAGAAATGCTTTATGTTGAAAATAAGACCCGCACCTTCCCACTTTATAACTCTATAAAATTGAATGCTTTATGAGCCAAGCCCAATAACACTTATAATAAGTGGACAAGGCAACACTGCAAGAGTGAAGCAGCCTTACAGACATGAATGAAACACAACACCTCTTTCAATGGTGGCTTAGTTAAAAACGGTAGAACATAAGTCTTTGGTTGCTGTAATATTCATTTGGTGAAAAATAGTGGATACCAAACACGCAAAACCAATCATGGCTATGTGTCAATCATCAAATTTTCACGAGTGAGTCATGTCCTGTACACACATAATGATAAGGAGATTCACTCCGTATGTAAATGTGTTTGTCCTAATAGTGTCCTAAATTGTCCTAATTGCCCTAAACCTAATAGTGTTTACATGGACATATTGTACTATAGTTATGTTCAAAATGATCAAAATGATGAATCTTATCTTTGCTCTGACCCAGTGATTACAGATAAAGCCGAAGAAACCTCAGACGTGTTATAAATAGACTATTTGAAATACTGACCTTTCATATTGCTATGTTAAAAAAATATCTCCCAGCCTCATTTTATGTTCTCTCTGTTTGCAGGATTTCCTTGGCCAGGCCTATTGTTCGTTGGGAGAGGTGGTGGGTTCGCAGGGCTGTCGTATGGAGAAAGATCTTGGGTAAGAACTGCTCTGTTTGTTTTGTTTTACTCCATTCACAAAAGTCCACATCTTTACATTCTGTGACAGATCCCATCCTCATGAATCACCTACCAATTTTATAAATGTTCTGCTCATTTGACTGAATTATGAGGTTCATTGCCATAGTACGCTACGCTCCGTAGTAGGTTATGTTTTGGGTAAGAGATTGCAAACTCAAACTGGACCAATCAGCTGTGAGCAGTGACATATATCTGATTCAATAAAGCCACTCCCCCTTATATCTCTTGCTCCAAATTAAAGCAGTTTATATTGATAAAATTGCCATTGTTTTGATGCTTAATTCTGGATTTAAATGAATAAATATATACATAGAAATACAAGCTTCAATATATAAAGCTTATAAACTGATTAAGATTATGCGTTTCCTTTTGAGCTCTTTGTGAACCCATATACATTATCATTTAAATTCAGTTGATACACATGCATTTGATATAGGCATATCTGACTTTCTTTCAACTGGCTTCTCAAATTTTCGTTGCAGCATCAATGGTTTTCCTGCCTTGCAAATGCCTTTAAATTCATGATATTTTTCATAACTATCTCTTCATCTTCAACAAAAAAGTGAATTGTGTCATCTCGGTCACAAGAAGTGAATCAAACTGACACTTGGCTGTTCGCTGCACATGACACACTTTCAGGTGCACAGGCTTCAGAGTTAATATCAAACCTGAGTTGACAGAGAACGCTTATAGCGAGTGTTATGAGCCCGCTGAACCTTACTTATCTAAACCATGTTGGATTTGTATGGTTTTGTCAACTCTAAATCTACTCTGAAACTCAGAGTTTGTCCAACTAACTTCATGCATCAGGTCTCATGTCGTTCTTGGCAAGTGTAAAATCCATGGCTCCAAAACAATGACAATGCGGTGTTTACATAGAAATACAGTTCAAATGTTGCTGTGCAGAATGTACACGAAATGCTGAAAGAAATGCTGGGAAACCGTCAGTGGATTATAACTAAGCAAACTGTGACTAAGCAAAGTTTGCGTGTTTAGTTGAGGGTATAAAGTTCATATCGACTAATGAGCTGCTGTTCGCTATTGGTGCTCTTTATTCCGACTCTGCTCATTAAAGTCTTTAGTCCACCTCATCTGCACAAACAAACCTCTTGAGCTTCCTGTATCCTTCACATTGAGGTCATATTGTCACTCAGCACCTGAGCTAGCATTTTTCTTCCTGACTTGGAAGTCCATTTAGGTTCTGATCTGAGTACCTCAACTCTTTCTCATGAAGGGTGGTAAAGGCCTGCTTCGCATGCATTTTCTTCTGTGCCTCGGTTATCAAAGCAGGCTCATTAGATTGTCAGTGGGAGCTCAGCATTTCGCTGTGTCTGGGTGTCCCTGCACCGTTGCTCCATTAGCTAAGCAGAGCCTCATGTCAACATGCTCATTACATCCAGATAAAGACAGACCACTGCTGTTGATCAAGAAAATGAAGAACAAGGTGATTTGAGGTTTTGTACATCCCTGCTGTTTGGAGTACTTGTAGCTTTGGATGTATTTGCAACTAATAAAACACAAATGCCCACCTGTTAAAGCCAGGGAAAAAGGGACAGAAACTCACACAAAAAACTGTCCTTTGTAAACCATTATCTCGCCCATGGGCCACCCACAGTCTGTTTACTGAAGGTTGTCAATTGTATTTGTATGACGCTTTTCACAGATTCTTAATGAATTCATAGTGCTAATGTTTCTAATGCGTTAATGCCGGTTTGTCCACATTTAGCAGTTTAGAGCTGGGTGATAATATAGTTTACATATCTGACTGGGGCGTTTCCTCCTGACAGGAGGCATTGTGTATCCTCAAAAAAAACACAAAAAAAAACACAGTTAGTGGCATCAAATGATTATAGGGACACTTTTTGTTTGAGGCTTTACCATCAGTGGGAAGTTCTGCAATGTGGACAAAATGTCAGGCACTAAATCAGTTTGCTAGACTTATCACTTTATATTATTTATATTATTAATTTTTTGAACTCATATAATACATATCCATACAGAGGACAAATGGTCTGGAGATTGAATGGATGGATGGATGGATGGATGGATGAATTATATTAATATTAACCATTTTGATTAAAATGATTGATTAATTAATTAATTAATTGTATAATTAAATTAAATTATTAATTATAGTTGTGATTTGTGTCAAAACGTAAATTAGATTCAATTATTTTGTTCATCCAAAAATGAACGTTCTGTCAAGGTGATGATACACAGCAACTTTGTGGGCAATGTTGCTGGGCAATGTTGCCGTCAATGGGCAACCAGATGAGACAGGGCCCACGATCGATCTAAATTATCCAGATAGAAATGTATTGCCCATTTTCAATAGGAAAGTGCCCAAGCAACAATCGCTCGGCAAGATTGCCCAGCAACATTGCTCAAAAAGTTGGCCTGTGTATCATCACCTTTACAAACCACAAAAATGTTGAGGTTATTATACATGTTTGTTGAATCATTGAATGGTAGTAATATATTTAAAATGCAGTTGAGACAGGACCACTTTGGCAAGTTAATTTGAGTTTACCAAAGTTATCTTCGGTGGTATGGTTCATTATGGGGGTTCTTGCTCCATAATTAATAAACGTACATAGCTTTAGCATTAACCCCCCATAGAACCATCAGCTTGAGTGATATACAGACAATTAAGACACTTTAGTAATGTCTTTAAAAGCAAAACAGTGTTAACATGTAGATGTGGCAGTAAATCCCGGGACATCTATACTGTAGCTTGGCTTTGAGGATGAGTGTCTCTCAGCAGTGAGGTCCATAACAGCTAGGACTTGAAAGCCTTGGTAATCTGAAACAAAAGAAGACGGCAGCCAGAAAGTGCACAGTAATATGCAAGCAGTTTGAGCATACTTTCCGAGCAATAATGCCACATGTATATATATTTATATTTTGCAACAGGTTCAAGTTGTTCACTTGGATTCGCCGTGTTTAGAAACCGAAAGCTTCTTGTTTGTAAAATGACTTCTGTGTGAGTTGTGCGTCATACATCACTACACTATTGAAAATAGACAATGTCTTTCTTGCCTGTGAAATTTTGCCAAAACCGCACCTTTAATGTTAGGTGTTTGTACAAATGAGAACCCTAAAAGAGCAATAGTAATATATATACCTCAGCAAACTTGAATTATTGTTGGATGTAGCTGTACTATAATGACAAGGGTTATAAAAGTTGTTTTGGGAGCGTTAAAACATGGCGAAATCCCACACCTGCGTCCGAGGCCTGACGGGGGGGACCTTTAACAACCCTAATGACTGTTAATTACAGCTAATTACACAGTTCAATCACCCCGCCAATTGCGTTTGGGAGACGCTGCATGAAAGGAAAAATTGTTGCTATTTCGAGCACTTTTGGTGAAGAGCTTGGGAGATGCGCTATTCTGTTTCTAATGTGTGTTTGAATAGTCTGTACAGTTATTCTGTACGTCAATCTAAATGAGTGTAACACATTTGCACTTATACAATTGTACATGCATGTGTGTGAGAGGCAAGTGTTTGCTGGGAGCAACACATTCATGTCTGACAGTGCAAACTGACAAGTGTTGTGATTTAAGCGATATGAGTGATATAATTAAATATAACTAATTCAACTAATTAATTCATAATAAAGACCTTAAAGAAGGTCGGAAGGTCTGGGTTTTTATATGGTTATATGGCTTGTATAATTTTATATGGTTTATATGGCCTGACAGATTGATTGTGCTGACTTGAGCTTGACCAGTGCTTAAATTCAAAATTTAGAAAAACAGATTGTCCTGAATATCCTGAAAAGCAAATAGTCGCAAGTCAGTATACTATCAGTTTAATTTCAGCTTAAATAAAAAAAAAAAATTAAAAAAAAATCATGTTTAATAGACAAATTTGTGATGAAGATCTACACTACCTATAATTCTGAAGAGAGACCCAATCAGAGAACTGTATAGAAATGTAAATTGTGGCAAATGAGCTCAGCAACAACCACTATAAAGTTTTGCGGAGTGACTTAATCTTTTCAAACTACATATACATTCTACATTATATATCATATTTGAAATATTCTTATAGTTAATAGAAATTTATTGGAAATAATTTGATATTGTTTTCATTAGAGTGCTTTGTTGAATGAGTAGTTTATTCCCTCAGAAGAACACAGTCTTTTACCTTTGTCCTTTCATGATTCCTTCATGCGTTTTGCTTCCCAATGTTCATAATGTCGTGATTCCACTTAGAGCTGGTTTGATTCATGACTTATAACTCATTTCATTTAATGTGAAAAAGACAAAGTAGGCGGTTACTGTTGGGCTCTAAACATCAAAGATGTTCTGATTGGCTGTGATGTTTTCAGTGTGGACAGACAACAATCATTGAAAATGTGACACAATGTGCAAGTGATCAGTTGACTTAAAGGGATAGTTCACCCAAAAATGAAAATTAGCCCATGATTTACTCACCCTCAAGTCATCCTAGCTGTATATGACATTCTTCTTTCAGACATATACAATCGTGCAATTTATCAGCAATTTATCATGGATAGATGCACTTTTATGATGGATAGATGTACTTTTATGATGGACAGATGCACTTTTATGATGGATAGATGCACTTTATGGATTTCCAAACAGGAACAGCCATTCACTGTCATTATAAAGCTTGGAAGAGCCAGGACATTTTTTAATATAACTCCGATTGTATTTGTCTGAAAGAAGAATGTCATATACACCTGGAATGACTTGAGGGTGAGTAAATCATGGGCTAATTTTCATTTTTGGGTGAACTATCTCTTTAACTTAAAATTCTGCACTAAATAAACTTCATGCCTAATTGAAAAAAAAAAAATCAGTTATGTGGAATTGTTGAGTTCAAATAACTTAATTTTTTCAATTGCATGAAGTTCATTACTTAACTTAATAAAAGTGAGGAAACCCATTACCTTCAAAATATTAAGTCAACTTACAACACAGCATTGGTGCTAAGAAGCTCCGGGGAATCAGAGTTTGAGTGATGAGCTAAAGCAATGCAAATAATGACCGTTTGACTATCATCCCCATTCCTTTCTGAGAATATAAAACAAGAGTTATTTCTTAAATGCATTTATATATATATATATATATATATATATATATATATATATATATAGGCTATACATATATGTATGTATGTATATATATATGTATGTATGTATATATATATATATATATATATATATATGTATATATATATATATATATATATATATATATATATATATATATATATATATATATATATATATATATAAATGCATTTAAGAAATGACTCTTGCTTTATATTCTCAGAAGAATATATGTATATATATGTATTTGTATATATGTGTGTATATATATATATATATATATATATATATATATATATATATATATATAAATATATATATATATATGTGTGTGTGTATATGTGTAACGATCACCAGCTGAAGCTGCCCTTGTGAGCCACCAGAGGGCAGTCCACATCAGACTATCATATTCACTCACTAACTACATTTCCCATAACTCACTGCCCGGACTCATCATCACTTATCACTGATCACATTCACCTGTACCTCATTCACTGATTGCATTCACCTGTCTCATCCTGTTAGTCTGTCTATATATACCTTGTTCATTCATTCACTCACCGCGAAGTCTTGTTAAGTGTTACACTGCTATTCTGAGCGTTTCCCTGGTTGTCTTGTTTCTTGTTTTTGGATATCTTGCCCTGTTTCCTGGATTACTCTCTTGCCTCTGGTCCCTGGATTACTCTCTTGCCTCTGGTCCCTGCCTGTTTTGTTTGTTTGTTTGTTTCTTTGTTTTGGACTGCTTTCCTGTGTATGACCCTAGCCTGTATGTTGGATTACGCCTCTGGATTGCCCCACAAAATAAAGCTGCATTTGGATCTCCTACTTCGTGTCTCTGAGCAGTACGTGACAGAAGACTTCGCCACACTTCAGATCCAGCAGCTATGACCTCCTGTAATACAGCAGTACGGATCTCACCTGATCTTCCCAGCATGAGCCGGGAGTTCGCTGGACAGATCGCGGCCTTAGCCCTGGATAGCCTCGATCTGTTCCAGTACACCTGGGGGTTTTTTCCTCTCGCTGCCTCTTGCTCTCTGGGTGACGAGGCTATTAAGTTATGTTACCGGCTGGGGGCTAAGGAGGTCGACCCGAGGGAGCTCCCCGATCTCTCTGGTCTGGATTGGAGAGAGGCACTCTCCAGATGTCTGGAGAGCTTCCTTCCGTGGCACCCCCGTCCAGCCGAGCCTGCACTTCACGCCAGTCCAGCCGAGCCTGCACTTCATGCCAGATCTGCCGAAGCCAAGACAGCAAGCGACATGCCCGCCAAGCTAGAGTCTTCACCGCTGGTCCCGTCCAGCACAGAGCCCTCTTCACTGCTGGTCCCGTCCAGCACAGAGCCCTCTTCACCGCTGGTCCCGTCCAGCACAGAGCCCTCTTCACTGCTGGTCCCGTCCAGCACAGAGCCCTCTTCACTGCTGGTCCCGTCCAGCACAGAGCCCTCTTCACCGCTGGTCCCGTCCAGCACAGAGCCCTCTTCACCGCTGGTCCCGTCCAGCACAGAGCCCTCTTCGCCGCTGGTTCTGTCCAGCTCAAAGCCTTCTTCATCGCTGGTCCTAACCAGCTCAGAGTCCTCTTCACCGCTGGTCCCGTCCAGCACAGAGCCCCCTTCACTGCTGGTCCCGTCCAGCTCAGAGCCCTTTTCGCCGCTGGTCCCGTCCAGCTCAGAGCCCTTTTCGCCGCTGGTCCCGTCCAGCACAGAGCCCTCTTCGCCGCTGGTTCTGTCCAGCTCAAAGCCTTCTTCATCGCTGGTCCTAACCAGCTCAGAGTCCTCTTCGCCGCTGGTCCTACCCAGCTCAAAGCCCTCGCCGCCGCTGGTCCCGTCAAGCTCAGAGTGCGCTTCTGCTGATCCAGAGACTGTTCACGTCACTTCTGCCGATCCAGAGACTGAGCTTCACGTCACTTCTGCCGATCCAGAGACTGAGCTTCACGTCACTTCTGCCGATCCAGAGACTGAGCTTCACGTCACTTCTGCCGATCCAGAGACTGAGCTTCACGTCACTTCTGCCGATCCAGAGACTGAGCTTCACGTCACTTCAGCTGATCCAGAGACTGAGCTTCACGTCACGTCCGCCCGTCAAGTGTCTCGTCCCGCCGAGACTGAATCTGTTCCTGAGCCTGAAACTGATCCGGATACTGAGCTTGAATCTGTTCCTCTTCCTCTTTCTGCGCCTGTGTCTCCAGACACGATGACCTCCGCCACCGAACCAGAGTCTTCAGGTCCCCTTCCGCTGCACGGGCCTGGCCCTCCGTCCCGCCCCCGGGTCCGCCTCCGCTCCACCTCCCTCCTGGACACTTTTAGGAGCGTCTGGAATCCGCTCCTTAAAGGGGGGGCTATGTAACGATCACCAGCTGAAGCTGCCCTTGTGAGCCACCAGAGGGCAGTCCACATCAGACTATCATATTCACTCACTAACTACATTTCCCATAACTCACTGCCCGGACTCATCATCACTTATCACTGATCACATTCACCTGTACCTCATTCACTGATTGCATTCACCTGTCTCATCCTGTTAGTCTGTCTATATATACCTTGTTCATTCATTCACTCACCGCGAAGTCTTGTTAAGTGTTACACTGCTATTCTGAGCGTTTCCCTGGTTGTCTTGTTTCTTGTTTTTGGATATCTTGCCCTGTTTCCTGGATTACTCTCTTGCCTCTGGTCCCTGGATTACTCTCTTGCCTCTGGTCCCTGCCTGTTTTGTTTGTTTGTTTGTTTCTTTGTTTTGGACTGCTTTCCTGTGTATGACCCTAGCCTGTATGTTGGATTACGCCTCTGGATTGCCCCACAAAATAAAGCTGCATTTGGATCTCCTACTTCGTGTCTCTGAGCAGTACGTGACAATATGTGTGTGTGTATATATATATATATATATATAAAGAAAATATATAAAGAAAATAAAAAAGCCGCACTTTGCGGTTTGATTTTAATGATACTTGATATTTCATTCAGGTCTCTGTCGACCGAGGGGAGATAATTACACACACACAGACAGAAAAAACAGTGCATTGCACTGCTGTGTCGCCAGTACTTAATTACCTTGCTCACTCGAGACGCTGATTGCAAATGCATGCATCTTGATTGGGACTTACAGGAGGGACTAAATGTAAAATAATAATAATAACAATAAAAACAAGGTGTGAAAGCATTTCTCTGTGTGTTTAAAGAAAGTGAGGTTTAAAAATGTAATTTTAGAACAATGTTGCTTGTCATACATCACACAGAGACTTTTTTTACAGTATGCTTTCAAACACTTCCTCTCTTCTATAAAACATATTATATATATATATATATATATATGTTTTATAGAAGAGAGGAAGTGTTTGAAGCATACTGTAAAAAAAAGTTGCTGCTTAAAATATTTAAGTACAATCAACTTGGATGTTTAAGTCATTTCAACTTAAATTATATTAAACTGACTTAAAAATGATTTGAATCTTGTGTAACATATAAAAAGAAGCAATGTAAAAACATATGTTGTCACAACTTATTGATTATATATTTTTTTACAGTTCAGTGTTTTCCTTTCCCTGTCTTGTATACCCTCACAGCTTCATTACCATTCCAGGTACAAAAAAATGATTTCTGGTTTACACTGGACATCATTTAGCATTATCATTAATAGTGCTGAAATGTGATGATTCAACTTTCAAAAACTGACTCGATTACAAAAAAAAAAAAAACATATACTGTATGAATAATAATAAAATACATTTCAATTCATTATTATTTAGATGCTTTATCTTGTGTTTATGTCCATGTGCTTATTTTACTCTTTATAATTTCTGTTTTAACAAAGCAAAACAGCAAAAAGGTCCCCATTGAAATTACCTACTAAACTTAGGAATTATAGTATATAAGTATATAAGTATAGAAATATATAATTGAACTGCATCAGTAAATCTTCAGTTATGCCTGAATTCATAGTCTGTACAAGATTCTCAGCTTTTAAATCTTTTTGTTCAACAATGACCAATTTCAATATAATGTTCCACTAAAAAAAAATCTAAACTGCTCGCCTGAAATATGTATGAGATGACATCTTAGTTATATTTATTAGATATCTCTGCTGGGTCCCTCTGTCGCACAGGTTGGGGTTGTCATGGTGACGACAGGGTTTCTCACACATCATGTCTTCCATTTGGGTCAACGTATAATGTTTTCCAGTTCTGTACAGCAAAAGCCTGTATTTCAGTCTTATCAGCTGTCTTACACCTTATGACATACAAAGCAGTTTTCGGTTTTGCTGCATTATGATTGCCTCTTTAAAATGTTCTCATCACTCAAAAAGTTTTTTTTGTTACCCTGCAACTGAGCTATAACTAATAAACTAATTAAACTTAAACTAATTCATGAACTGCAATGTAGTTATTTTGGGTCGATTCTCACTCTTAAAGTTGAAGTGTTAGATATAAGTGAAGATATGATTCAGCTGCTTTTTTGTGTGTATTCTTTGATGAATAGGAAGTTTAAAAAAAAGCATTGTTAACATTTTTGTAACAATTTTACAAGTCTTGTGTTACTTTTGATTAACTGGCACTAAAATTTTTGACATTTACTCTCAAGTTTGACATTTAATCAAGTTAACAGCACAAAGATTTAACAAGAACAATTAATCAGTACATTCATAATACAAAAAGTTCCCTTTATCTAATACTAGATATTATCCAAATACTGTATTGGAAACCATTAAATGTAACAAATAACCTGTAAAGGTAAATAAGAAAGTCCGTAATTACTTTGCATAAATCAGATTATACCGTAGCTGTAATGTCGTAGCTGTCCAATGGGTGAATTAAAGATGCCATTTAGAGTGTTAAAACTCTTAACAGTGGGTCAGGATGGCAGTTATCTAGAAATCTCCTTCACATGTAGGGTTGATTCAGGATAATTGGGGCATTTTTTTTTCGTAGTCATCTCAGTGTCAAAATGCATGTGTCCCAATTTACCCGAATTCACTACCTAAAAATTACAATTCTGTCAGGCAAGTAAATGAAATGAGACTAAAGCTGTGCAATAAATGCACCAGAAAATATCCAATATGTTCCAATCTTCTGAAGCTATACAAAAGCTTTGTGTGATAGTTAATGATTATTCACTAAAAATGCCCCCCTCCATTAAAGCTTTGAAATGTTTGGAAAACAGAATTTGACTACATAATACAGGTATGTACCACATACATGTTGTATCAGTCTCATTTGGGGCCAGTGGCACCTTTAATTCTAGCATATTCCATGACCAAGCTAGCCTGGGAAAACCCAGACAACTTCCGGCAAATTTAGATTTGCTCTGCAAGTAGTCTGGCAAAGAGCTCATTCAAGCCCATTTCCATGCCGTCGAAATCGTGGCACCAATCAGAAAAGTTGAGGCGGGCTTTACACGATGACGATCGCTCTGATTGGTTTTAGGTCTAGCCTATCCAATTGCGCCTAGAGGCATTTGAGCGACGTCCGTTCCGTTGGTGAAGCGCATTAAATGCATTATTATATTCAAATTGCAAACACATGAGGACAGTCTCCATGAAAGACCCACTGGCAGATGAACGTGCTACTACATTTCTCTCCGAAACGGTAGGAAATTAAATTAGATTTAATAGAGGATTTTAACTGTGACAAGATGATTGACAGGGCAGTTTACGTGACAGGATGCACGCGACAGATCCGTCCGATAAAGATGACGAAGTAGTATGTCCCAAAGCTTGCCTACTTTTTTGCTACACATTCAAAAGTAAATACATTTTCTTCACAAAAAGAGTACATACTTTTATGGCGTAGTGTAACTTAGGCGAATTGGGACGCAGCATATGGCTTTACACGATGCCGATCGCTCTGATTGGTTTTAGGAGTTTTAGGTCTATCCAATTGCATTTGAGCGACGTCCGTTGGTGATGCCCCTTTGAAAATGAGTTATTAAAGAAGCTTTGCCAGACCATAACTCAGTTACTACTGAGAATGGTCTGGTTTTAACCAGGCTATGACCAAGCACCATGAATGACACTTTATTTAATTTTAAAGCTACAGCAGAGGGGAAGACTTTAAGTTAATAATGACTTAAATGTTGGTCTATTTATGACACAAAGCTGGTGTATGGACCACTTATATGATGGTTTATGGTGCTTTTTGGTCATTTAGAAGCTTGACAGCCCCAATCCTAATTAACTTAATTAGATGAAAAAGAGCAGCCAGGATATTCTTTAAATTCAATTTTGTGTGAATCAATACTCAAACAGCAGAAGGGCGAGGTTTTAGTTGAATAACTTTAAATACTGTATAATATCTATCATATGGTTTAAGTAATAATATAATATAATATTTTTGTTAATTATGGGGCTTGACAGTCTCATAGAGTACTTATGATTAGAAGTCCAGTTCTAATAAAGTACTCTGGCAGTACTCACTTTGGTAAATGACAGCTCGGTTTTGCCTAGAGCACAATGGCACAGCCACAGTCCAATTACACTCACTTAAACTCTGCACACACGAGAGAGTGTTAATAAACCTTAATCAAGACTTCATCCACCGAGTTGTCTGTGCAAGAGTCAATTCATTATATTACCAACAGCAGAAGAATCCATCAGAGAGCCTGATATACACAAACACCATATTTTCACAATGAATAGAACATTAATATGAAGCTTGGTTATTTGTAACCTAATTAATGGTACATACATTTTTATGTTTTGGTGCCATGGTAATATTGTGTTATTGTTATTATTACTATGTATGTATACCATTTATAGTATAGGTAATACCATGATGTACCATGGAGTACTATTTTAATACCTTAGTATACATGATTCATACAATGATACATTGAAAAATTGGCTTTATGACGTATTACAACAGTTCTATACAATATCACTGTCCAACACATTTATGACCTGAATACTCTCGTTTTGTCATACACAGGGGGATTCCAGGGAAGAAATGTGGGAAAATTATTGTGAAGGCTGAGGAGCTTAACAACTGCAGGGTAAGAGCTAATATTGATTATTTGAATTCAGGTCTAATCTCTCACTAAATCACTCACTGCCAGTTGGTAGTCGCCTACCTAAAACATACAGTATATACTCATTTGTCATTTAATACAGAAGTATAAACACGCATTCAAAAACTAGTTGATTTTCTAATGAAATTGTGTGTGTAGAGTGATACGTTTTTAGCTTAGCAACATGCTAACATTAAACTGTTGAAATCAAGTATTAGCCAAGTCTCCTGTGCACTTCCATCACTGATTTTATCATTTGGATTTTTGATAATGAAATTGTGTCAAGAGCATCACGTTGATGCTGATGTCAAACTGTACTGAAATCAATTATTATCCAAGTCTCTTGCAATATTGCTGATTTTATGGTTTACATTTTTGCTAATGCATCATACTAATGTTAAAATCTATGGAAATCACATATGAACCAAGTCTCCTGTGTATTTCCATCGCTGATTTGACTTTAGCTAATGTATTATTATGTGAGTAGAGTATTACATTGTTAGCTTGGCAACATGCCCAGACTCCATTAATATCACTTATAAGTATCCTGTGAACTTCCACTTTGATGGCTTTCCTGACTTTTGCTAATGTGTAGTTCCATTTAAAAAAATGCTGCCTATATAGTCAGGAGAAAGACAGATTGCTATGAGCTAATTTCATTTGTCTTCTCTGCATAGTCCATTCAAAGTATTTATCTTAGTTGTAAAACACAGGATTCAGTAATAGCGCACATGATGTGCCAAGAACTCCAGCTGTGCTCACACACACACACATAAATACAGAAAGGCCTCCGCAATGCTAGCGGAATTTGTCTTTCACAACAGGGACCAATAGACCTTATCCCATTCACTGCTGGAGCATCTCACACAGACAGTGAATGTGATACGCTTGTGAAATGGATTTCTGATTAGGCCTTTTAGCCTTGCCATCTGGGCATTGTAGTCAAGCAAATATAACATGCCAAGCTATTTAGCATTTGTGTAATGCTAGCTGTCTAGAAACCACAAATGGCCAAATAATCAGTTCATCTATACTGATATTGTTATTCTAGGTCTGCTAAGTGCTCTAAATCCACATGTACACTCCCATTGCCCTCATAACCTGCTTTTCTAAAACATTCTCGCCCTGCAGGAGTCTGTGATGATGCAATTTTGTGGCAACAAGCTGGACAAAAAGGACTTCTTTGGCAAATCGGACCCCTTCTTAGTGTTTTATCGCAGCAATGAGGATGGAACGTGAGTAACACAAACACATGAGTGGATTCTTGTCAGCTACACACACTGCCCACAACGTTAATCTCATCTCCAGGCTCTGTGTTGGGGAAATGGCTTTCTATTGAATTCCTTTAGGTTCATACCCATAGTCCTTTGCACCTGGATCAGCAGGGGCTCTCCTGAAATGGAACAATCACTTCTTATCTAGCTGATTCTGTACTTCAATAATTGAAGATTCCTTCACTCAGAGACAAAGCGGTCATTCAGCTTTTCTGTTAAATTTCAGAATATCTGTGCCTTTGTTTGTGTAGATCAGCTACAATATTTTTTACTTCTGTGTTTTGAAGCTACTTTTCAGTTTGGTTCTACACATAGTAATATATAAATTTACTAAGCTAACTGTTCTTAAGGGATTATTTATCTTCTCACTCATGTTATTAGCTTAGCAACATGCTAACATCCAATTTAATTGGAATCAATTATAAGTCAAGTCTCTCGTGCACTTAAAAGGGATAGTTCACCCAAAAAAATGACTTGCATTCTTCTGTAGGACATATAAGAAGATAGAATGTCCATACAATGGAAATTAGTGGTAACCAAAACAGTTTGGTTGCCAACATTCTTAAAAAAAAATTTGTGTTTCAGTTGAGTAACTGAAATGTCATTTTTGGGTGAACTATCCCTTTAACATGAGTGAGTGAATGTTTCAGATCAGTTACTTACGAGGTTCAATTACAGTTACATTTGGCAGACAGTAGACAGCAAGGCGGTTCGCTTAAAGCTAATATTGTCTAATGGCTAAATGCTAATGATGACTTTAGTCTGAGTGCAATGTGGTTTTTATTACCATAAATGATCAAACTCTGGAGTAACACAACCATTTTGTGTGTGTATGTGCCTATTGATTTTTTTAGATTGAATTACTAATTAATTTACATAAAGCTGCGGTTGCTGTTTGACTAGCAGGCAGAGATGGATCATTACTTGGCATTTCTTGGTACCATCTCACAGCAAAGCATGATAATTTCAAGATAATTTATTTCTGCAACACTAAGAATATGTTTACACGACAGTGTACTAAAAACAGAAAAGATATTTTTTTGCGTTTTTCGCGTACAGACGACAACTTATCAAAACGATCCCCGTTCACACAGATCTGCAAAAACGATTAAAAACACTGTATTATTCATGCCATGCCAGTAGTTGGCGATGTCACTTTGTAAAGAAACACTACACGCCTATAGACTGAACGCGTAATAGGCATGTGCATGACGTCACCGTTTTCACAAATTCACATTTTGTAGTTTATATGGAGACTTGCACTTTGAAACCCGTTTTCAAAAGTTTGCATTTTCAGACCCTGAGAACACTGTTGTCGTGTAAATGAACTGCCTCAATGCATTTTAAAGTGTTCTGTTTTTAGTTGAAAGCGGCCCCTAAAACTCACACACATACACACTTCAGAAAGAGCCTTTACCTCCTATACCATGAGAACAAGGGGTAAACAGTTTGTGTGTGTGTGTGTAAAAAGGAAAAATAAATGTGTAAATAGGAAAAAGGCCAGTATTGAGCTGTGTACTGAGCCCATAACTGAGCAATCCATTCATGTCTCTGTCCTTTAGAGAACAGAGTCTGTTTTTTAAAGCAAGTCCTGTGGTTGTGAGGGAGGTGTAGCTCAAGGGCCAGTTTCAGAAAGTCAAAGCGAATATGTCCAATATTTGTTCAGTTTCTGAAACAGCCCTGTTAATGCTTAGCAATAAAACCAATACAAATTCTCAACAATAATCACTTTTTTGGACAGTTTTCAATATGTTTGTACAGGCAGTATTTCTGTATAGCTTCACAGTGAGGTCTGCCAAATAAAGTGTGATTTCAGTTTAGTCAAACATGATATTCTGCGATGGTTTGTGCAACATTAAAAGATTCCAGTTACTTGCATTTTACAAGAGTTGACAGTTAATTCAAACATTTTAGAATATACAATCTGAATATACAAATGGTCACAATCAACAGATTAAGTTATAACAAAAAAAGTGTTTAAAAATTACTCTAAATGCGATCATATGCGTTAACTTTTGACTTCAAACTCAATCATTAAGTTGATGACAGTTGCATTACTATAATATTTTCTTTTGTCTTACAGATTTACTATTTGTCATAAGACAGAGGTGGTGAAGAACACGCTGAACCCTGTGTGGCAAGCCTTTAAAATCCCTGTCAGAGCTCTGTGCAATGGCGATTTTGACAGGTATGGAGTGTTTTGTACTGCGTTAAGGTATTTGTAGGTTTGATCTCACATTTAAACCACATTTAAAATACAGTAAACTGATCAACTCATCATGCATGCATCAATTAAATTCTAAAATACATATTTATATTTATTTGATACCTGTAAACATCATACAGCTGGACCAAATGTTGTTGTCACCATTTAAAAAAATGCCCCCTTTATGCTATTTTAAATGCTTTAAATTTAGTTTTTGGAGGTCTCCTACAATAGTTTTAAATGCCTCCCATCATCCAAAGTAAAAAAAACATTGCAATATCACCTCTTTTCTCACAGTGTCTAAACAGTTCGATAAAGTATTCGGTCTCTCTAAACTCTGCCTTTCCGAGAGCCTACTCTGCTTTGATTGGGTCAGATGGACCAGTCTGTTGTGATTGGTCTACTCTACCCTACAAAGGCAAAAGACCTTAACTCGCGAGAGTGTGGAACTGAGAAAAATGACTTTAAAGATTTTTAATTGTCCAACCAAATATATTATAGGTAGGACACTGGGAATCTGGCAATTAGATGTTTTAGTAATGAAAATTATCTACATAAAAAAATCTTGAGCTAAAACTTGACTTTTGCCCCCTATTTTAAAGTTACTGTACTCTGCCTTTGTATTGTCAGCAAAAAGTGAGAAGCACACCAAGGCAGAAAAGGCAGTAACTTCCACATTATCAATATTTGGTTGCTGATCACCGTTTACAAAAGCATTATAGTAACACCTGTATAAAATCTAGTGATCATGCCATTAATTTTGAATGATTTACAATTACATATAGCCATCTTATTGCTATCCAGTGCTTTGGTTGCATTCTGATGGCATTATTAATACATTAGACATGACAAAATACCTCCATTGCTGTAAGTATCTTCAATTTGTACACAGTGGCGTAAATGAACGCGAGTGGCATAACATAAGACTTGCAAAGCGCGTGTTAAAAATGATCGCGATAAAACAGATGTGGTATTCACCTGCTACGGCATGAGTAACATTTTTCTGTAAACTTCCTTCGGAATCGATATCGCAAGTTTGTCGATGGCGCGTTTAGACCATACTAAATTTTCTGACTGCGTTTGTGCAGGACAAAGCTGTCACTCTGAGGACATTTCAGAGGTTACATGGACTGATGGCAGCTGTACAGGCTACAACGTAATTTAAATGCGGCAAATTTAAATGGACCGTTAAACAAAGGCAGAACACCGTACAATCTGATAGGTAGCATTATTTGATAGAACACCGGCACAGGAATGTCATATTGACTCACGGCTAAACAAAGGCAGAGTACCTGTAGTATGAGTAATATTAAGTAAGTATACTAACTATAGGGTTAGGATTAGGGTTTGGTTTGGGGTTAGTTACATGTAATTATGCATAATTTATAGTTGTTACTATAGTAACTGCATGTAACATATGTAACAATGACAATGTGAAGTGTTACCAAAATTATTTTGAAACCATTTAGGGTCAGAGGTTATGACAATACCTGAGATATTAAGGTGTGAGTGAGTGGAGGTGGGGCTAATTTGCATATTCATAGAACCACATATACTAAATGAGGCAAGGGTGTAGTTACATTCAAGCTACACTATATTGCCAAAAGTTTTGGGACGTCTGCCTTTACATGCACATGAACTTTAATGACATCCCATTCCTGATCCGTTGGGTTTAATGTGGAGTTGGCCCACCCTTTGCAGCTATAACAGCTTCCACTCTTCTGGGAAGGCTTTCCACAAGATTTAGGATTGTGTTTATGGGAATTTTTGACCCTTCTTCTAGAAGAGCATTTGTGAGCTCAGGCACTGATGTTGGACGAGACGGCCTGACTCACAGTCTCCACTCTAATTCATCCCGAAGGTGTTCTATCGGGTTGAGGTCAGATCCTCCACACCAAACTCGCTCATCCATGTCTTTATGGACCTTGCTTTGTGCATTGGTGTACAGTCATGGAGGATCAGGAAGGGGCCATCCCCAAACTGTTCCCACAAAGTTGGCAGCATGAAATTGTCCAAAATGTCTTGGTCTTGGTGAAGCATTAAGAGTTCCTTTCACTGGAACTAAGGGCCCAAGCCCAACCCCTGAAAAACAACCCCACACCATAATCCCCCTCCACCAAACTTTACACTTGGCACAGTGCAGTCAGGCAAGTACCGTTCTCCTGGCAACTGCCAAACCCAGACTCGTTCATCAGATTGCCAGACAGATTGGTCACTCCAGAGAACATGTCTCCACTACTTTACACCACTGCATCCGACGCTTTGCATTGCACTTGGTGATGTAATGCTTGGATGAAGTTGCCATGAAAACCCATTCCATTAAGCTTTATGCGCACTGTTCTTGAGCTAATCTGAAGGCCACACAAAGTTTGGAGGTCTGTAGCTATTGACTACAGAAAGTTGGCGACTTCTGTGCACTGTGTGCCTCAGCATGCGCTGGCCCCGCTCTGTATTTTTACGTGGCCTACCAGTTAATGTTGTTCCCAATTGCTTCTACTTTGTTATAATACCACTAACAGTTGACCGTGGAATATTTAGTTTTCACGAGTGGACTTATTGCACAGGTGGCAACCTATCACGGTACCACGATTGAATTCACTGAGCTCCTGAGAGCGACCCATTCTTTCACAAATGTTTGCAGAAGCAGTCTGTGTGCCTAGGTGCTTGATTTTATACAACTGTGGCCATGGAAGTGATTGGAACTCCTGAATTCAATGATTTGATGTGGTGTCCCAATATTTTTGGCAATATGGTGTATTTTAAGGCATGAAGACTTTTTTTTTTTTTTTTAAGGAAAACATTCAAATAAGAAGGGATTTTAAGGGATAAAATGATTGACTACAGGGGGACTTTAAGAGACATAAGATAGTCAGACAGACCCAACAGAAAAGAGAATCCCAAGCGCAACACTATATCCTGGAAGCCTCCATCATGAGTAGCTCAAACGGGGCTCTTGCTGTGTGGCGATAAAGCGGGAAGCTTCCTCACGGTAGCGGCACTCACTGATGAGCATCGATCGGTACCTTAACGCACTCTCCCACACAATGCCTCGGCTTTATCTCTGATTGAACATGTGGGAAACGAAAGAGAGAGACGGACAGACGTAGAGGAAGAGCACTGGGCATCCGGAGGAGTCTGGGACACGAGATAAGCCTGTGCAGACGCTCTTATAAAGAAGCACGGAGTGTCTCGCTGATGATAACGCCGAGAATGGGTGCTAAGGGATGCTGTGGGGATTGGGTTGTTGTTAGCATGTGTTGCGTTAAAGCTCTGTGTAATTGACAAAGCTGTTCTGTTTGAACTGTGCAAACTCATCACTCGCCTGTCACGCCACGGACAGCAGAAGACGTAATTATTTTCTGTCAAAACTCACTAATCCGACCCTCTAACCCTGTTATGTGAAAAGAAAGTGTCATGGAAGGAGGAGTAAGCTGATTTTTAGAGAGATTTTAGTAATAAGTCCAATTATAAAATGGATAGTTCTGGCTCTAAAATCTAATTGGATGGGCCATCCAAATCTAAACATGTATATAATTCTATATAACCACTTTTAAAAAAGCCTTCACACACAGCACAGTATGTCTGATTTTAGTCATATTGGAATGATCAAATTCACGCTAATTATTATTAGTTGTTATAATTGCAAAAAAAAAAAAAAAGTATGTTTCTTCAAGGAAATTGCATCATTCTCAACATGCATAATCATACAAGGTGTGCAATATTGTCCAAATAATTTTTTTTGAAGAAATTCACACAAAGGCACAATGTACAATGCTGCTTTAGCTGTAAAAACAAAACGCTATGATAAACATTTATATTTCTTTCCATCATGCACACACATGCTATAGACCAGGGGTGCCCAATCCTGCTCCTGCCGATCGACTGTTCTACACAGTTCATCTCCAACCCTAATCAAACACACCTGCCTTTAATTTTCAAGTGATCCTGAAGACGTTAATTGGTTGCTTCAGGTGTGTTTGATTAGGGTTGGAGATGAACTGTGCAGGACAGTCGATCGGCAGGAGCAGGATTGGGCACCCCTGCTATAGACATATATTTGATTATGTGAATTATTGTGGCATGGAATAATTGAATTCACTAATCATGGATGGAATCATATTTCAGCTGTTGATGTGTGATTGCACTCTCTATCCAGAAAAAGTTGAAATCTCAACACTACAGTTTATGTAGTGTTAATATGGACCAATTCTCTGTCTCTCTCTGTCTATTTCACAGAGCGATCAAGGTTGAAGTGTATGACTGGGATCGTGATGGCAGGTAATGAACTGTAAACTGTCACATGAAGCTTAAAATACTCATCTGACACTCACTGCATACATCCATTAATTATAGGGGACATATAGCTAAAGTCTTCTCGGTGGGATACAGGAATTGAGCATGAAACAAATGATCAAATTGAATCAAAATATTTAAGTAAAAATTTTTTTGAGAACATTAGTGTTTTCTAACTAAAAAAGTCAAATAGTTAGTTTTACATTTTTTGTCATGGGCAAAATATGCGCAAAAAGATGTCCAATACAGATGCAAAAGCCCAAAACACACACTTTTGTGTTTAAAGTTTCTGAACTCAATTCATAAGGAAACACAAGTATGTGCAAACGAGCACAAAAGCTTTGAAATATACTTTTTCCTCCTATCTTATTTTTCCATAACCATGTCCCCTTAGGGGCTCCATGGTATTCTGATTGTGTCTTTTTCAGTACATAAACTATAACTGCATGTTCTGTAAATATACATATTAGACTCTTATTTAGATACATTATTGGCTGGGATTTGTAAGCACGTTTGTATGTTTTTGTATTTTTTTGGAACCCAAATAAAGCCTGATCAGTCCATCCAACGCTATCTCACGACCAATTCGTCGAGTGAGTACGAGGTGACTAATTCGTACGAATTCGAACGTCCTCACTCATACAAATTCGTACGATTTGTCTAAACCTCAGTGGATGGGTAGGATTAGGGGCAGGGTCATTTGTGTACGAATATGTAATATGTACGATTTAGCAAAAAAACTTATGAATTCGTACAAATTAGCCACCTTGTAAAATACATACGAATTGCCGTGAGATCGGGTTGGTCCATCACATACATTTACATGAATGATCATATTTGATAGGATTTTTTTTTTTTTTATCAGGTGCTTTGTTCTAAAATAATTAATATTTTCATTCATAGCATGATAAAAGGCTGAGTACTGTGAAATTTCAGGAACTTATCAGAGCTAAATTTCGAAAATGTAAAGCTCATTATGAAACAAATGTAATCTTCTCCAATAATGTTTCTGACAAATCTGTGTATGTGTGTGTTTTACAGCCATGACTTCATTGGAGAATTCAGCACAAGCTATAGAGAACTGTCAAGAGGCCAGTCACAATTTAACGTGTATGAGGTAATCTTATACATTTTAATAATTTGCAAAGCTCAATAACACGGTATTTAACTTCACAGTATAACAAATATAACTCTGGTGGCAAGCAAAATGCTATCACTGAATAAGAGACAAACATGTACCAATTGTCTTTTAAAGATTATTTATTCCCTTTCAAGGAAAGGTCAGCAGTTATACAGAGTGGCTGCAGAGTGTGACAGTGAAGGGAGGGCATTCTTCCTCCTTTATAGTCTTGACTCCCAGAATGTTATCTTTCTAGGTTAATGAAAATGTTTTCAACCATGCGTGGAACATTTCTAGACTTGTTCATCATATTCTACCCTTGAGCGTAGGCCCCTCTGTCACGGTCATATAATAGTCACACATGTCTCATTTCCAGCCATGTATGGGCCATTCTACAGAATTTGTGCAAACTGCTGTCCGACAACCAAAAAACACATTTAAGTACTCAAATTTTAGATGTTTACTAATATCCTTCTATTATCTATTAGATCCCACAATAATATTTAAAATATAAGTACGCTTAATAAAATCATCGTTTATTGAGTACTTTCAATTGCGAGGTGGCTGTCCCGAACCCTAACACATAAACTTCAACTTCAACATTTATTTTATTTTTATATCATGAAACTTGATGTGAAAATGTGTCCTACCAAACTACCAAAACATTGTTGTGTTTTAGTCCATTGGCTGAGACTGATTTTAACCACACCCCTACATTTTTGATCAGGAAATATTCTTGTGTGCCTCTCTCTCATAGCCTCTCTTTCATTATAGATGGGTACCATCATTTTGAGGGAAATGTGTACAAAAGTCCGAAAATCTGTGTGTGACTTTAAGGGACGTCACTACCAAACACCTTAATTCCATAAAATTTTGTTTTTATGTGTGTACAACTGTTCAGAACTGTGCTAGGTAACCATGTGCTGGTTATCATCTTTGAACTAGGCTCAAAAGTATCTAAAATTATCACTACCGAAACAGTCACTACCGAAACGTGGTGAAGTTTCGGTTGTGACATCATGATTTTTTTTTGTTTTATTCAATAAAATTTAGTTTTTGTGTGTGTACAACTGTTCAGAACTGTGCTAGGTAACCATGTGCTGGTTATCATCTTTGAACTAGGCTCAAAAGTATCTTAAATTGTCACTACCGAAACAGTCATGACCGAAACATGCCATCATGGTTTTGGTAGTGACAAAAGGTAACACAATCATTTATTTGGGTGAAATAAACAAACATTTTTGTACAATTTTGCAAATCATTAGTATCTTAGTATGTTTTAGTATGCGAGTTACAATTCTGTAATGTGATGTGGTCGCTACCAAAACATTACCGTCACTACAGAAAATGTGCCGTCACGACCGAAACATGGATGTTTTGTCTAAAATAAAGTATACGGAATTATCAACCAAGATGTTATTATAGTGTTTGGTTCAATGTATATTCAAACTAATGAATACTTAACTTTGAAATCAGTATGATTAACTTAATGCCTTTTACAAAGATAGATTGGGTTAAAAATACAACAAATCTTATAAATTACACTTGAAATATTGTTAAAATTGTAATTGTTATTGATTTACCTGTGAATTATTATTATTTTTTAAATATTAAAAAATATATTATAAGATATAAGGTCAAATATAAGCCTTCTTATTAAATTATTTATTATTGTGTTTCGGTAGTGTCAAATTTGGGGAGAGGAAAAATATTCCCAAACTTTCTGAAAATACAATATGATAATTACTAGATTACTAGATACACAACAATTACTAGAAATGTGTACCTTGGATATTATACAATTTGCATACACACAAAATTTGTGGAAAAAGACACCTTTTTTTTCAAGAATGGCCCGTATACAGTGGTCATATACATCCATTCATTCATAAGATCAATAACTGTTCTTTGTTCTATCAAATCATCAGAGAACCATGTGACTCCACATGCAATCCTCGTGCAAATTATCTTATTATAATTACTGCCTTTCTAAGCAGTTCCATTTAAATAGAAAAATGCAAACATTATACATAACACATTACATTTCTTCCACATAACTTACAGTATTCGACTTGTAGGCTGCAACTTCTGAATAAGTGAGAAAATCACAACTTCCAGACAACTTGCGAAAGTAATTTGTTTTCTCTGCTAATTTCCACACATTACAGTTCTCAGTGTGTGGGTACCAGAAAATAACTTTAAGATTTTTATGCATGATGAAAACCTATCTTAAAGGTGTAGCTGGTTCCTTCAAAACAATCAATGTTGACATGAAACATATTTTTCCACTTAAGTAGATGTACAGTAGACCTGCATATGAAAGACATTTGGCTCTGGAACATCAAACCCAAACTAAAGATACATATTTTATTATAGGTGTTGTTTATCATTTTAGCACAGTTCATTTATAATGTTAGTGAAGGAGCTTTGTCATTATAATTTTCCACCTTCTTTATGGGCACAATGACATTTAATAATAATAACAATGCACACAATAATGATGTTTGATATATTTGAAGTGAATTTACAGTTATTTAGAGCAGAATTTTGGACCAGTATTTCACAATGAGTGGGACTAGATAAACCATAGATATTTATATGAGCCATTTTTGCTGCTGTGCCTTTAATGCCTTTAATATATATATATATATATATATATAGTACTGTGCAAAAGTCTTAGTAATACCACCCCCCCAACCCCACCTTCATTTTCCAGCAGGATTTGCACCTGCCCACACTGCCAAAAGAACCAAAACCTGGTTCAATGACCATGGTATTACTGTGTAATTACTGATTTTATGTAATATTCTAATTTTCTGGGATTTTGATTTTGTGGGTTTCATAAGCTGTAAGCCATAATCATCAAAATTATAACAAATAAAGGCTTGACATATCTCACTTTGCATGTAATGAGTCTATATAATATATTAGTTTCACCTGTTAAGTTGAATTCTTTAAATAAATAAACTTTTTGATGATATTCTAATTTTATGACCAGCACCTGTATATATAATTTTTAACTGCTGCATCCTTCAAAATCAATTACATTATGAAAGATTTGCAAAACAATCCAAGCTAAAGTATGCCGCTTAAATGGTCAGACTGAAATTATCAGTGACCTTGTTAAAAATAAACTTCAGATGCTCGTTTCTAACATTGCAAACCTTCAGAAAGATATATAGAGATGTAGGTGCTACACACAGCCAGGAAAATCAGGGTTTGATAGATTTCGTTTACATTTTACATTTATACATTAACATTTTGCTTTCTATAATTTAGAGTTCTTCTGGTGTTTAGTCCATTCACTTGGAGTCATTTTTGCAGCTAGTTTTATTAAATCATCCTTTTGGACTGGGAAGGAAGTTTTGAGTTCTGAAAATGTAGTAGGTTTTCATAAGACTTTTTAAATCTGAAATGAGGAAAATGAGTGAATTTCAGATATGAGGATTTTGGGGTCATAATTCATATTACTTATAAATGTAGTCGTTGTTTAAGTTAAAAGTAAATGCACCATTCAAAAAATAAATAAAAATAAATAGCCAGTGCTGAAATAAGTACTGAAAGTACTGAAATATTTGGTCAATCTCAGATACAGTAGCATCTTTCCCTGAGACTGCTGCCCCTATCAAATCTACATAACAAAATGACAAATCTGAGAGAAAAATTCCATCTTTTGCTAAAGGGATGAAATAAAAAAAAAAAATCAATGTTTTCTCAATTAGCGTGACTCATTTCACATTGTTATTTAAGAGAAACACTCAGCAACGTGAGAATTTAGTCACAGATCTTGAGATGTTAGCAGATGATCTCAACCCACAGGCACTGCATTTGTTCATAACTCATTTAGCATTAGTGAGTGGGAGGAAGAGATCATTTATTTTATATTTTTATATATGTGGCTCAGGCTTTTCCATGTGAATAATCGTCACTATTATCTCAGTCTTTTGTTGAGTTTGGCTGGTCTCACATATTTCTCTAGCCTCTTGTTTCGCTTTATTTTTCCCTTTCTCCTTTTCTTGCATGAACAAATACGCTCATGGTGACACTAATTAAAAAAAAGCTATGCATTTAATAATTATGGTTCTAATTCCACTCTATAACAAGATAAAGGTTTTAAGGTGAAACAAAGTAAACTGCAATTTAAAAAATAAAGGAATCAATGATCAATTTATTCATTTAAGACAAAAAATGTAACAAGATACTTTTAAAAATGAAACATTTGTGAACTCTTTATTTAATGAACGTAGAAATTATAGTTTAAATGTCAGAATAAAATAAAACATTAACTATTTTTAAATGCTATTTTTGAGTTGCATTTGTAGAAAGTGTCGAGCAATTTCTTTTCTTAATCTTAACTTTTTGTGTAATTTATGTTAATATATCATTTTCTTTTACATTTTAACAGAAAATATGAATTTCTACACTGTAAAAAAATTATATGACCAATAAGTTATGACAACATATGTTTTACATTGCTTTTTAACTCATCAAAACAAGTCAACTTTATGTTACACAAGATTCAACTCATTTTTGTAAGTCAGTTTAATGTAATTTAAGTTGAAATTACTTAAACATCCAAGTTGATTGTACTCAATTTAAGGCATTAGCTTTAAAAAAAAAATATTTACAGTGTACATTTTGGGCCCTATTTTAAGGATCTAAGTGCATGGTCTAAAGCGCACGGCGCAAGTGCACTTAGGGCGTGTCCGAATCCACTTTTGCTAGTTTAACGACGGGAAAAATGGTCAGCACGCCCGGCGCATGGTCTAAAAGGGTTGTCCCTATTCTCTTAATGAGTAATGGGTGTGTTTTGGGATTTACGTGCGTTAAACCAATCAGAGTCTCATCTCCCATTTCCTTTAAATGCCAGTTGCGCTCGCACCATGGCAGATTTGCTATTTAAATGACGGAATTTGATAGTGGAAAGACCAACGCCGTCTCCAAAGCACAAACAGATCTGCTCGTGTGCAAGGTAAAAGTGCGGACAAGCCGGATTCCACCTTATCTTTATGTACACAATAATAATCTTTTACATTGTAATCCTTTTATTTTAAATATTTGGCATGTTTGTGTGCTGCTGTGCGTCCCTGTGTGTTTAATAAGCAGAGTGTACGCGCGTTGTGGACCCGCCTATAGGCGCACATTACTAACACGCTCATTAAATAACAAAAAAAAATATATATACTGTATATTGCGACTGACTTTAGACCAGGTTTCAATTGGTCAATGGCACAGTCTATTTCGGTTGCCTCAAAATAGCAACGTGCCAACAATGCGCCAGAACACACCTCGTTTTCAGACCGGCACGCCCATGAGCGCAAATGCATTTGCTATTTAAACAACGTGGCGCAGGACGTGAAAATGATAACTGCGTCGGACTGAAACTAGCAAAAAACACTTGCATTGCATTTGCATTGCGCCGGGTGTAAGATAGGGCCCATAGTTTTAATTTAACTTGGACTGTGTGTAGAAGGGCTGTCATATAAATACAGTCCATGCATCTAAATTATGTAGCGTTTATAGTCTTATACAAATTCCATTATTCCAAATTCCAATATACAAATTATTATTACCTTAAGCGATGACATTCATTAATTTTCTCTCCATAGGTCATAAACCTTAAGAAGAAAGGCAAGAAGAAAAAGTATCTCAACTCTGGAACCGTAAGCAAACATTTTTCATGTTGCTTTCTTGCTAGTGTATGATTTTGTTTTTGATGATTGATTTTTCTGAGTTAGAGAGAAACTACAAGTAACATTGCTGCTGACAAAAATAGGACAAAAAAATATGATACAACATGTGGTAACACTTTTGTTAGTTCATGTTAGTTAATACATTGTTAACTAATAAACCTTATTGTAACGTGTTACCAAAAATGTTATATCACAGCATGTGTAAATTTATTTCAAAATAACGATATATATCACGATATAATTTACACTTTAGATGACACTTTCAACATTTGTCAATCTATTTTATATAACATCTGTGCATTGAATTCTGTCTAGTTTGTAGCTTCACAAGTGTTTTCTTGTGTATGCTTGAGCCAGTCTCTTTATTTAAATCAAAATCGCTCAAAAGAATCAGTCAACCGTTGATATAACGACATGACAGCACACAGAATCATATTTCCCGACTTCATGTTTCCAGGTGACACTGCTCTCGTTTCTCGTTGATATTGAAGTCACCTTCCTGGACTACATCAAAGGCGGGTAAGTGACGTTTCGCTCATTTGCAAACACTTCTCTTCTTTTACAATCCCCAACAGACAACACATCATGGAACGGAAAGTTGACTTGGTGCATTTAAATTCTTACATTACCAGTGGTCAAGCCCAGAACGTAGCCTGCGTCCTCAACAGCAGGTCTCGACTGGTTCTTGAAGTCCTTCTTGGCAATTACACTGGCAATACAGATGACAGACTTCAAGCCGGGCACCATGAGTGATCAAGTCCATTCATGGTAGATGATAGATGAGGTTGGGTTGCTATTCTTAGCGCAGGTGTGTGCGATTAAATGCGAGGGGTAGGCAGGGTTCATCCATGCATGGCAGATCGCACGCCCACACTGAGCGACGCTTTTCATTATGGTGGCTGCGGTCACCTCTGCTCTGACACGACACCACCAGACGTCCATTTTAATGGCTACTCCTTCCTTTTAGTCTGAGATGTTGTGGTGAAAGGTCAGTGCGCTTGAGATGAATTTGTCTGCAGTCTGCATGAGTCTCTTACACTTGCTGTTACTGTACTGGAATGTACAGCTCATCATTTATTGATTTCATCCAATTGCAAAGCAGAAATCATAGAACGAAGAACTCGATCGCTAATGGATAATGATGGCTGAATGGGATAGTTTATCCAACAATGCAAATTGTGTTATTAATTATAATTATGATGTTCCAAAGCCATAAGCTGGTAAAATGTTGGGTCTTTCATGTGTAGTAACCGAACCCAATGCACTTTTTTTTATTCCTCACACGCAAGCTTCATTAGAGGTGAAGATAATCAGGGAATAATGACATCAGTGTCAATGACAAAAAAAAAGCTAAACTTTTTAAAAGGAGCCAAACCCCTTTTGCCAAGTGATTAGAAATGTACTCTTTGTATCCATGTTGGTTTTATGAGGTTTTGAAAAATGTCTGACAAACATTTTTCAAATATTAATATGCAAAAGAGCAGTTTTGTTTAACCATTTTTTTTTTTAAGAAATAACAATAAATTACTATGCCAAAAGGCTTAATAAGGTTGACTTTTAAGTCATTTCATTCTTTCAGTATTTTGACATTGGTTCTTTCACCCTGACATTTTACTTCATGTCCCCCAAAAATATCAAATTACTATTAAAAAATGTGCATCAAAGAAGAGGTGTATTGAAGTCACGCTATGTCTGAATTACATTTTTAATAAATAAATAGATAGGACAAAAAATAAGTGTCTTGCGGTTGACTCCTACATTTCAAACAAATGAGTAATATTATAATAAATAAAATCCTGTGAGCCAATAAACAATAAACAATAAAATCCTGTGAGCTTTTTGGCCTATATTTCTGATATATTTTTGAAGACTTCGTAAATGAACTATGTAACGATGTTGAAGGCTCAGGGAAGAACGAGGCAGGAACTGGCAAAATTTCAACATAACTTTAATAAAAAATATAAACATAAAAAACAAAGCAAAAGTAAAGCTTACGGATGACTGCCGCATAAACTAAGGGTATGTTTACGCGACAACTATATGCTTAAAACGGAGAAGTTTTCTGCGTACAGATGACACCATTACCAAATCGATCCCCATTCACACGGATCCGCGAAAACGGCTAAAAACGCTGTATTCTGCTGCCAGGCCATTAGATGGCGACGAAACACTATAGACTGAACACGTAATACGCATGTGCGTTACGACATCGTCTACAGAGATTAGCGTTTTTATTGACCATTTTCAAAAACCTGGACTTTGAAACACGTTTTCAAAAGTTTGCGTTTTCACCCAAAACACCGTTGTCGTGTAAATGAACGGCCAAAACGCATAAAACGTTTTACATTTTTAGTTGAAAATGGTGTCATGTTATCAGCCCCTAAAACAAAACAATGACATAAAGTCCAGGTCTGGTCCTCCCTCATCTTCCACTGTCGTCACCCCTCTTTTTATCCTTCCGGAGCTCTTCCGTGGGACTCGAGACCAGTGTGGCGCGCCACAAACTACTTTTATCATTCTTTTAATAGTGCTTCTAGAGTTTTTCTGTCATGGTCACAACTGTGTAAAGATTCTTCAAAAATATCTCATTTTGTGTTTCATTCCCAGAAACAACCACATGTAAACCACATGTTTTGGCTAAACTATTCCTTTAAGCGAGTAAATAGACAGACATGCACATGCAAGTTCACATACAGTAGGTGCATTTATATATTTAATCTTATTTTCAAAAGACAACTCCCAAAGCGATGTTTCTTGGCGGTAATGGCTGCTGTTTTTCGGTGCATGTCATTGTGTGAACGGCTAGAGTGGAAAGTTGTGTAGGGCTGTAAATGGATTTTGTCGAGAACTCTCTCACATTACGTAATGGCAGCCACGTTTTCCGTTCCCCTATTTATGCACATTTTTCCTCTGCCGTGATAAAAGCTTCTCTGCACCTGTTGGCTGTTGCAGTTTGAAACACTGTTAGTGTAATTCTGCATGACAGTATTTATGCTGTAGCCCACAGCAAAATACTCTAAGTATTTTTCAGTAAACACACTTACTGAAAAAGTTGGTACATTTACCTTGCTTGCTCAATACCAAGTTGAGATTTAAAGGTAGTTAGAAAAGTTTTACAAGAGTTATATTATATTTTTTAAATATTTTTCCAGCTCTCTGATCTAGTTGTGAGAAATGCATTTGAAACCTTTGTAAAGACACTCATATACACTGTGCACACCTATGACCGTACTGTATATCAACTGAATTCTATATAATAATGCCCCAAGTTGCTTGGCAACTGCAAACTGCCTGTAAAAACAGTAATGCGCTATAATTATTTGGCATTGTGTCATGCCCAACAACCTGCTTATGTGATATTGTTTATCATATCTATATCAATTTTTAAATTTATAACATTTTTCCGCAACCCTGCAGAGGATAAAGCGGTTTGGAGAATTTTTTTTTTTTTTTTTTTAAACATAATCATCGAAGCTCTTTTTTTATTAAACTGGATATAACATTTAAAATGAATTAATAATGTAATAATAATTTTTACATTTAAATTCAATTACTCAAGATGGCTTAGTTAAATATTTATTTCATTTATTTATGTAGACTTTTTATATCCACTGTATTTTAATTGGCCATTATTTGACCTGCTATTAGGCTGACTGAATGCTTTACTGTGATAAACAGCTAGGGCCCTATTTTAACGATCTAAGCGCATGGTCTAAAGCGCACGGCGCACTTTGGGCGTGTCCGTATCCACTTTTGCTAGTTTAACGACGGGAAAAATGGTCGGCGCACATGGTCTAAAAGAGTTGTCCCTATTCTCTTAATGAGTAATGGGTGTGTTTTGGGTGTAACGTGCAATAAACCAATCAGAGTCTCATCTCCCATTCCTTTTAAAAGCCAGTTGTGCTCGCGCCATGGCGGATTAGCTATTTAGATGGTGGAATTTGCAAGCGGAAAAACTGAACGCTTCTCTAGCAAGGAAATGGATCTGCTCGTGAGCGAGGTTAAAGCGTGCGAACAGACCATCTACGGGACAAAGTATACATGCGTTGTGAACTCGCCTATAGGTGCACCTTACTAATGAGCTCTTTAAATAAATAAAGAAAAAATTGCATTGCTATTTTGAGGCAACTGAAATAGACTGTCTATTTCAGTTGCCTCAAAACAGCAATGTGCCAACAATGTGCCTGAACACACCTCGTTTTCAGACCAGCACGCACATGGGTGCACAAATGGGCACAAATGAATTTGCTATTTAAACAACGTGGCACAGGACATGAAAATGAAAACTGCGTCAGGCTGAAACTAGCAAAAAACTCTGGCGCCGCATTGTGCCGGCCCCTAGTGTTTCTCCCTTATCTTCTCACTCTTTTCTCCTCTTATCTCTCTCATCGCCATCTCTCTGTCATCTGTTCATTTGTGGCGTCCCTGAGCAGTGATTGACACTAGTCTAGAGTGTACCTCATTAGCTGCAGGAGATGAAGAGCACAGCGCACTAGAGAGACAGCCACTGTGATGAAGAACAATCCAATCAGTTAATTGGTATTAGGGAGCCCTCAAGGAGAAGAACTCTGCAAGCATCTGCAGTCCTAAATTACAACTCGGTGTGTGGAGTTATCTCAAAGGACAGCTGTTGTCAGCCACGTTAGTGTGTTTGGTTGACGATTTTGCTCCCTGGATTGAGCCATGCTAACAGCTGTCTTTTTACATCAGAGGGAAAAGCTCGACGGATTTACGATTCATGAATTATTTTACGCTGTTGCATGTCAACTTGGCCGTTATTTACTTTAATCTAATGAATTGGGATTTCAATTGGCAGAATTGATTCGATGTTACTGTCATCAGTATTCCATCTGTTAGCTTAACAACTAATTAGCTCTCACATGCTACAAAATAAGACTAACCTAACCAGAATATATGATGGGAATATAGAGCAAAGAGAATGTCAACCCATTTCACTTCCATATTTGTGAGCGAATCTAGCCTGACGTCATCATACTCATATTCTAGTCAGAATATGAGTCTGATACTGCTCCATTGGGCTGTGATTATGGGGCATATTTCAACCGAACCAGGAAAGAAAATGCCTCTGCACTCAATTGGATAGACCTACAACCAATCAGAGCAACGGAGTAAGTGACGTATGTTCTTCATTCATCTTTCCGATCGACAAATGCCTTAATCGCGGTTCTCTGTCGCTGTCGATATCTTCTATAATATTAGACGCGATGGCGGAATCTACACATGATGTTTCATAAACAAAGTTCGGGAGGAGTACGTTCAAATAATCAATCCAATCAACTTGTCATCAAACAATTACCATGTCTACCCTATCAGCATGAGAGAAAGCATATATTCACTCTGTCAACTCACCTAACATTCCTTGACAGTTTTCAGCATCCCTCCACTAACTCTTGGCTTGTTCTTCCACAGCCAAGAATACGGGGGGAGTACTTTGGGTTCGGGCCGAATACCGAGCCCGGAGCCCTCTCCTCAGACAGCACGCCAAATACGCATTTATTCTATCTGATTTATTTGTAAGTGTGAACTCGTGAAATCTCAATTCTCCAGCGGCAGTCATCTTTGTTGTAAACGAATTCAGCCCCTCTCAACCCAAGCGCTCTTTGGTGACTTGGATGATTACGTTACTGTTGATCATTTGTCCATCATCGTATAAAGCCCGCCCTGACAATTTGATTCCGAACAGCTCTGGTTCGAGCATAATTGCACCACAACGGATCAAGTCCAGACCGAACTTCCTGACCTCAAATGTTGTGGGCGGGGCTAAGTTTGACTGGCATCCAGGCTGGAGCGAATCAGGATATTCAGTGAGAAAAAAATGAAGTTGGACTTGATTTTATCCATTTGAGGGGCTTTCGCACCGGGTAGTTCAAGGAACTTAGTTATAGGAACTAGCCACCAGGGTCTTTCCCTGAGAACTAATGGTTGCCTTAGGAACATTTTCCTGATTGCATTCGCATCGCCAGTAGGAACTCCTAAGTGACATAAACCGCACTTGTTGTTGTGACTTTTATTTTGACGGTGCGGCAGACTTTTATTTTGACGGCGCTGAGAATGCCTAAGCCTGAGCACCCAGTCTCCGTGTTCATTAGTTTACTGTCTGTCTAACAATCCTGTCTAATACGTTATTAGATAGAACTGTTATACATAGAAAGACTATATATAAAAGGCATTAGCGTATGCCGTGTGGTTGATGTCCAATGTTGCTAGCTGAGCAGAAATACATAATCATCTATCACTGTTTTCCATGTTCGTAGAGTTAGTTTCAGGAGTAAATATATAGGCTTTAATCTGTGTGTTTACACAGCTTTTTTTTAAATGGCGGGTGCTGGTGTTTCATGTGCGTTTGGCCAATCAGCGAACACTAAAGTCACTGGTAGTTCCTATCGTGCTGGTTTAGACCCTACTGTGAAGTAGGAGCTAAGTTAGTTCCTCCAAAAGGAGTTCCTAGAACTAAAATCATTCCTAGTTCCTGCGGTGAGAACACGACAAAATCCGGGTACTTCCGCCAATAGTTCTAGGAACTATGAAAAGTTTCCTCCTGTGCGAAAGCCCCTTTGGAATTGATTGGATCATGAAAAGTGGACGTTCTTTACGAGAATGGAGCCAAATGTCAGCTAAAACAATGCGTAAATAGCTATTTTGGTATTGGTTAACGCTATACAAAGGAACGAGGGCCTAGGTGACATCAGCGGAATAGGAATGTTGTTTTAGAAGTAGGTGTTATAATTTGGAAAAAGAGTACAAACACAAATACTATTAGAACAATGTCCAAACATAATTCGTTTACAATAAGGCCAGAATTGTGTATTAAGAAAGAAACTTACATTTTTCAATTTTGATTTCATGCTGACTTAAGAGGTGGTTAAAACATCCTGAATCTGTGAGAAATCGTCCAATTATGACATCATCATCATCATCATCATCATTTTTTTTTTTTTTTTTTGCTAACTCCTGTGCAGCAGTTGGTTTAGGTCAGAGTTAAGAAAGATGTAACACTCATGAGCTCATTATGAAAGAAAATAAATTCAGACACATATATGTGGACATATCTAGCATATGTGACTTTTCAGATGTATATTGTAGTTAGGTAATGCAGTATTGACTAAATTGCTTCATCTCCTGAAGTCTTGTCTCCAGATGGACAGTGTCCCCTCACCTCTAGTCAACAACATCTGTCGTCTCCCGTGCTTATGTCACAAGACATTTCTCCAGCCACCGGCTCATGCATACAGAGCACCTCATCAGCTTTCATGAGACCTTGGAAAAAGAACAAAAACTCAACTTTTATTAATCATTCTTTCAGACCAAAAGAAAGCTGTCCCAATGTGATGGCTTTTGTCTACTTTAATCCATCTTTGTCTGGGCTCAACAACAAGAATGTTTTTTGCAGGCATGGTCAGGCCAGTAATTCATAATTTATATCTCTTAACCTTTTTTTTTTCTGGCCCTACCACAAAACAAAAAAAACAAAAACATTTTCTACACCACAGGAAAAAAAGGTTTTGCAACATAATTTATTAGGTTTCAATTTTTTACAATTGTTTCTACAAAATTATGCCTTTTTGAGATAATGTAATTAAGACATCACAACAAGAAGACACAACTAGACAGTTAAATTTTTTAAACAATGTATAAAGGACGAATGTTATTGAGGACAAATGAAAACTATAAACTGATTACCAATTACAAATAATCAAAATTAAGGAACACCTGGAATATGTCTTAATAAATTGGTGAGGTTCTTGGACAGTTTTTCAAATTCAAGCACACCATGGACAGGGCAACATCATGTCAATAGTTTATTGTTTTATCCAATTTATTAAGATTAAATGTTGAGTATATGATAGGGACATGAAAATGTACTGCACTGTAGGAATAATCCAGCTGTTATATCACTGTACTGTTTTTCACTTTTGACGATTCCTTATGTTTATATCATGGAAACATTTTAATAATGCAGTATATGAAGTGGCTGATATCCATAAGACTTCATTTCCTTTTACTCACACCCATACTGTTCATCTTTACCCACATTCCTAGAAGCAGGTGTCTTTGGGATTTAGTCAAATAATGAAACCTGATATTCTTGTGGATTTTCTCTGAACATCTGAGTCCCATCTGTGGCAGAGGCAGCCCTCATCTTCCAACTCTCATTTTCTCAGACACTGAGTTTCGCACCTGCATTCACAGTAACCGCCCCCATTACAAACACACTAAGATAGCAGGTATGCTGCTGCCACAAATCTCTTAGTAATAACTAAGAGCTTTGTGGCAGCATATTGTACTGTAAGTCATCCCCTATTGGGTGGAATATATGTGGTATTATGGGAGCTCATGGGCATGATCTTTTCCCCTTTGACCTCCTAATGAATGCCTTTCTCTCTTCTGACTTTTGATTTCACTATGAATTGGTGGTCAGGTACCACTGACATAGATACAGATTGGTTTTCAGCTCTCTTCGGGAAGCAAATTGGGACATGAAATCCCAGGGGGTTACAGCAGAATGAAATATGAGGTTTTGAATGAGTAAGCCTGGTGTTATGATGTGATGTATTCTGTGAATGACTTCCTCATTGATATGGCTAGTGCACCATGATCAACTCTGGCTATCTGAGAGAAAACAAACATTTGCAGAACTGTTCATACAAGTATTTTTGGTAGGTTTTGATGTTTGATTTTGGAGCACTCTATTGAGAAACTTTTGGTCTGTATCCATAGTCTAGACTGACAGGACTGTGTCAGGAGTCCCAAGAGAATGTGTTACAACGATTAAGACTTCTCATTCTGTAACTGTTTAAATAGTAATGAATACATATCACTTAAACATTAAAAGCCTGTCACACAGGCTTCATTTGATTTGCCCTTTTTATCAAGTACCTAACCAGGGGTGTTTAAATCTGCTCTGTGAGATCTGCAGATGATTTTCCTTCAGAACCCTGCTCTGACACACCTGTCTGTAATTTGTAATGAACCCTAAAACCTTGATTATCTGGTTCATGTGTGTTTGATTAGAGTTCTAAACTCTGCAGGAAGCTAGATCTCCAAGTGCAGGAATGAGCTGGTGTCCCACAGGGCTCAGTGTTGGACCCCTTTTTTGTTTGTTCCTGCATCACATCACTCTTCTTCACTCTTCTCATTGCTTTGCTGATCACATAGAGGTGTACATTTTATCACACTTTTTTGTCTACATTTGTTTTCTCAAAGAACATTGCATCCTCTGACATATAGACTTTGAGGATTATTCGTCAATCTCAGTCTTGACAAAACTCCTTCCAGCCACAACATGTCACCCACAGGTGTGTTAAACTGTAGAAGCCACCCGTGGACAACATTGCAGCAACTGTCTTGTTCAAGTCATTAATCATAATATCAGACCCTTCCCTGGACCCCAACTGTGCTCAGCTCCTTGTTTAAGTTCTAGTAATTTCATAACTAGACTAACGGCAGATGTCCCCTCCAGTGCACCAAGAATGTAGCTGTTCAGTTTGTGTAAAACCTCTGGAAATACGGTCATGTTCACCTCTGCTCAAGAGCTGTCAGTTTCTGCCAGAATCAATCAAGATTCTTGCCTGCAATGGAACTCTCAATTGTGTCACATCGCCAACATTTATCTGTTATCTTCCTAAAATAATTGCCTAAGACATTTTTTGCTCATGCTTCTTTTCAAATCTGATGAATGAATGAATGTTCTAAAACATTTTCTAAGACCATGTCATGTGAGTTTTTAGAGAAGGCTGAGAAGATAATAATAATATATTTTATTTCCCTTTAAACACCCACTTGCACTCTATTGTCTAAGGTCTGGCGAGGCGAACTGCCCCATTCATGTTTCTATTGTTCTCATTCGACAAACCTTTCACACTTCTGATCTAATCTTCATTATTCTTTTGTTTATATTCAGACATTATTAGCCTTTATTTTGGCATTGCATGGCTTGCCCATCTACATCACTTTGATCCCTTCCATACAGTCAGAGGGTTCTGTGTGATATTTGGAGAATCTCCACATATGAAACATAGATGAACCTAAGAATTTCACCTGCAGATGGTAGTGATGCTTTCACTCTTATGTCTCTAATATAGATTCTTTCCTCTCTGCATTCACAAGTTGAGTCGTGGCTAGTAATATCCATTAGCATCTGTACTAGTTTGGGGCCTTTTGAGGCTGTATTAGTAACATGAACAGTCTTCTTTGAAAATGACTGGCAGGATGAATGTATGAATTAATGAAGCCAACCAATCAACATCCCATGAGAAACAGGAATCATTAATGAATATGAACATTTTATGCAACAATTAATATGTCTGTATGACACACTGGGTGTGTTTTGTGTCACAAACATGTTTTCTGAGAGCTGTGAGCATTATCCTAACAGATGGTATGACTGGCTCAGTCTCAACTGAATGTGAGTAATGGTGGGATATCTTTACTCAGCTGCCTCATGCTCATCTCATCTGTGAAATCACTAGGGTATCACTGTCCAATTTCTTTCTTAGGCAGCTACCTTTTAAGGCAGCTTCCTAACCAGTTATGTACCCTCATGAGTGACTGATTTGAAACACGATACATAGACAGCAATGCTTAAAAGGAATAGTTCATACAAAATGATAATTGATGGTGCACATAATTGTTTTGTACCCCATTGAATATGTTGTTGAATATTGTGGTGACTATATACTGTGTATATATATATATATATATATATATATATATATATATATAAAAGATAAAAATGTGCCTAAAATACCTTCAAATGCTGTTTGGTTCTTCTCAAGAGACATTTGAGTGGGAGTTTGAGGGGCATTTACATTTATGCATTTATTTTTGGCAGACGCTTTTATCCAAAGCGACTTACATTGCTTTTCAAGGTATAAATTTACATTCTTATCAACTCTTGCTTTCCCTGGGAATCAAACCCATGACCTGAGCGTTGCAAGCGCCAACGCTCTACTGTTTGAGCTACAGGAAAGCTTCATTTTGTTCTGTAATACATACTTTTCTTTTCTTGTTATATGAAAGTCATATTATATCTGTCCAAGAAACATGTTACTACAGCTTCTACAGGCAAACTAGTTCCAGCCTGGGGACTTCGTGTTTACTTGACCATTTTTGTTGATATGTAAGAAAGTAATGTTGTTTGTGGTTAGTTTTAGGCATACTGGGATGCTTAATTATCAGGGGGATAAGACGATACACACTTTTGCACATACATTTTGTTTATTTCTAGTTTCGGTGATGTTTGTGTGTGTGTGTGTGTGTGCAGCTGTAACCTCAGTAATGAGAGTAGTCTAATGAGAGGAGACAGATCTGTACTTACACCATTAGTTTGCTTGTCTCAATGTCCCAGCAAACATACACCCATCCCCGATCAATGTATCCTGCATATCTATTCTCCCGATGCAATGTTAAAAGAACAAACAAGAGAAAACATACATGTGTAACGGACGTAGGTCAGTAAGTGCTGTGTGTTTAAACCTCACTCCCCTGGCCTCAAGAGGCGTGCTAGCGACTGACGCTTGTGGCTGCGGTCTTTAGTGTCCTTGTTAGCGCTCCCACCTCCCTGATGTCTGTTCGAGTTGAGTAGGACCAGTTACATTTGGTGCCGTGACCCGGATGGGAGTGAGGTTTAGGGGGTGAGTTTAACTGACGTAGGCCAGTAAGAGCTGTGTGTGTAAACCTCACTCCACTGGCCTCAAGAGGCGCGCTAGTGACTGACGATAGAGGTTGTAGTTAGCACCTTGTTAGCGCGCCCACCTCCCACGCCGGAGACAGTGGTTCAGATCCCGCTTGGAGCGGGTCAAGTAGGACCGGTTACACATGCATATAACAACCACTAATTTCTGATGCCTTAATATCTTTGAAAAACCATACATCTCAGACTCAGTAGACACCCACCCACCCACCCCCCCCCCTCCCCCAAACCCCAGTCCTAAAGAAATGTATTTAAATTGATACTGAAAAGTGAGAAATGTGCTTTACGTCCATATTAATATGTGTGCGATTTGTATGTGTTATGCATGCTTCACATTCATTGCATTATATTGCTTTGGAATATAAGTTGGAATATAAGTTGCAGATAATAAAAATCTGGAAAATATGGTACACAATGCACAAATGTCTTGTACATCAGAGCATGACCTTTTACATAATTTTTATGGTTCACATTGACATATTTAAACACAATCTTTTACATTTGCATTTAAGAGTCTATCTCAATGACAGCTCAATTAATCCTCATTATAAGCTCCTAAAGAGGCTGTATTTATAACCATATCCACTTAATGAATTTACGTAATGTTCACAAGATTGAAGCATGACTAAAATAACCATTACCTTTCTTTGTCTCTTTGTTGTGCAGGACTCAGATTAATTTCACAGTGGCGATTGATTTCACAGCTTCTAACGGTGAGTGCCGTCTCCATCAGAAGGCTGTTTGAAATTATTGAAATGTATGCAGATGAGGCATGAAAAAGAGCCAGTAATAGCTGTCCTCTATCATAATGATTGAGATTTAATGCGATAAGAGCTCTGATCTGTGTGATTATATAGAACGGCCTGCCTTTTAAATTAATTTGCAGATTCAAAGGGAATACCACAAAACCATCTGAATTACAGGGCCATCCTTGGCAAATCTATTTTTATACATCACTAGCTTTTTTTTGCCTCTGGATTCATAATATCAGCCTCTCAAAGTTCAATGTATATACACACACACAGTACATTAAACATTTCATATTCAAAACATTTCATGGTTTTATAATGTTTTTGAATAAACCTTATGATTAGTTAAATAACTGTAAACATTGTTAAATTACATCATATATACACATTTTTATGCTTTTAGAGAGTATTATGCATTAATTATTCGGGTTATACTGTATTATACTCTTCAATAATTTAGCTATGAATATGTATATGTTTTTATTGTGGTTAATCGTGGTTATCACATATTGTAAAAAAATAAACGACAATTGAAAATTAGAATATGAATTGTTTTATAGCATTATAGGCTTTATATGATGTGTTTTGCCAAGCTTTCCCAGTCAAGTACTTAAGTTGAACTAAAAGTACACATTTTCTTTCACACGGTTCCCAGGCAACCCAGCCCAGCCCACTTCCCTTCATTACATGAGTCCCTATCAGCTCAACGCCTACGCCATGGCACTTAAAGCTGTGGGGGAGATCATACAGGACTATGACAGCGACAAGATGTTCCCTGCACTGGGCTTCGGAGCCAAACTGCCTCCTGATGGGAGAATATCCCATGAGTTTGCCTTGGTAAGCAACTCTTAAAACACCTGTCCTGGAGCGATAGCTTTACGCACTAAAATGCAGGTTTGATATGCAGACACAAGTTTTTGATATCAATGTTTCTGAATGTTCTCTCACTATGCGTTGTCTACAGACAGAAGTTTTCACAAAGCTTTCAATTTCAGAACAGGGTTTTAGACATATACACTTGACAGATCCCTTCTTGCCTCTACTCCAATCCAAAACATCTCAGTATATCTCTCGTACTTTCTTTTTACTCCATCCTAGAAATAAAACTCTCATGGAACGACACGAGTTATATGTTACATGATACCATTAGTTATTTTTGTTTTAGAGAGAGTGAACTGAATGCTTTTGTGCAGTCAGAAAGTTATAGAACAATTGATGAATGGTGAAACTGGCACAAAAAAAAAAAATCTGTAGACTTACATTGAAAGATGAACCTGAGTCATATCTAGAGACCAGAATATTATAGAGAATAGGAGGTAGTTTTGACTTGGGAATCAATCAACAATCAAATTGCAATGCACTAAAAACCACTCATAACCTCATAACAACCACATAACACCATTCAAGTGGCACTTACATTTTCTTCAAAGAATGAAGACATCTATTTATGTCTCTAAAATGTGGACTTTCCATTGTGAGTTATCATATCTACAGCAAATGTTGAAAGAGGCCATGTCTACCCTTATTTGATTTTGCAATATTTTATTTTCTATGTTCCTAAAGAATGGAAACCCTCAGAATCCATATTGCAATGGCATTGATGGAGTCATGGAAGCGTATTACCAGAGTCTAAAGTCTGTTCAGCTCTTCGGTCCCACCAACTTCTCGCCTGTCATCAACCATGTAGCCAGGTAAATTCAGAACATTTCAGAATTTCTTTTGTGTGTTTTTATCTATAGATTATTGCATTAATATGGAGGTAACAAATCATAGATTGTTGCAGTGCTTATTATAAACTTTTTTTTCACAAATATGTGCCCTCGTAATATTCAGTCAAACATGTTAGAGTCCTCTACTCCTTGCTGCGACATCTTGTCTATGACGTACATTCCAATACGCGAGCTAAGCAATGTTCGACTAAAATCTGAAAACTTTTTATTGGCCATTTGTTTACACGACAACTGAGTTTTGGGGGCCTGTAAAGGCAAACTTTTGAAAACGGGTTTCGAAATGAAAATTTTTAAAACTATACCTATATCATCTCCATGTAAACTACAAAAATGTGAATTTGTGAAAACGGTGACGTCATGCACATGCTATAGTTTATAGGTGCGTATAGTTTCTTTACAGCATTGTTAGTCGTTTTTGTGGATCCGTGTGAGCGGGGATAGTTTTGGAAACGTTGTCGTCTGTACTCAAACCTTATGTACACTTAGTTTGCAACTGCCACTTTCTATGATCCAATCAATTCTCAATGGACAAAATCAAGTCCTGCCTTACATATGTTCTCATTCGATAAGCCATTTTACTCACAATAGATACGAAAAGTTGAATAGTTGATCAAAATATCAGATTTGTGCCAACTTTAAGTAGGCAGGTTACCTTCAAATAATAAACGTAGTGACAGTTTTTAACTGCTTTAACTTGTAACTGACTTGCTCAGCTCTAATCCTGAAAGAGACGGCTGAAGACGACAATTTACACTAATTTCCTCTATAGTGATGGTAAGAATGCATCACATACTTGAAAATTGCAATCTAAAACATTTTGTTCACACAACAATACACAAAATTGTGTATATAAAAAAGGTCTGATTATCTTTTCTTATTACTTTGCTCTACAATAGTTGAGTCTGATCACAGAACTGAATGGTGGACTGTTTTTTTATATTGACCATTACAGTAAATATTTTACCATTGTTCATGACATACTGGTTGTACTTTCATGTCTCTCATATTACTCCACCATCTATCTTTTCATATCATCGGAAGTTGATTGGAACCATCTTGCGACTTAATAAAGCAACTATGTCTGTGATAAAAAAAAATGCATTGGAAAACTGTCCTCATTTTGTATATGGTGAACATTAAACCTGTGATAGATGGCTAGAAACACTGGTATAAACCACAGCTGAATGATTCTTCTATTGCTGAAATGAAGCAAGCAAACAACTACCTGCAACAATGCAGAGAATGTTCAGAGAATGACAACAGCCAAATATTCTCAAAATGTGCATTAACCCCCAGGTGCATCATCCAAACAAAGTGTGTCACATTTACACAGAGATAATCCTATCCGAAATGGCCTCTGAGGTGTGATATATGACCTTTAAATCACTTTAAATGAGCCGCGGAGTTCGACTTGCAGAGGTAAAACAACAAGATTTGATCTTATGCTGTCCCAAATAAGATCATCCCTGGTCTGTATCATCAGCCAAATGATGAGAGGAAAACATTAAATGGCTATCATAAATGTGGCACAATGGCCTGAAAATTAGATCTGGAATTTGAAGTACACAATATGAATATAAAAGATGGAGGGTTAACATATTTTCGAATTGTATTTTGAGTTTTTAAACTTTTTGATGCCATGAACCCCCAAATATGGTAATCCCCTAATTCGAGACCTTTCCTAAAATATAAAGGGAGATATATTTAGATATATTATGTATTAAGAATCACAGGATTACACTTTGTGTTCCTGTGAATTAGTTTTCTGTTCCGTTCTCAATAATTTCATTTGGTCCGAATGAAACAACGCCATGTGTTCCCTGTCGTTCAACATGTGTTTGCATGCCACTGCGTAGCCTGTTCACACAGACATTATACGTCGTCGGCACGTTTCACGTACACTATGCAGACAGAGCGAGAATGGCTGGCTTTCCTTCTGAACCGACTTTCCTACTGAACTGAACCAACAACAAGTGGCAAATATCTACATTTCAGGTTTGACAGTACAGTTCTATATAACGCTGTCTAGCCCTATGCAGATAATTCAGTGAGATTCGACTGTGTTGCCGCTCTGTCCTGAAATCGCATATGAATAAATCTGAAATACAGCGCATTCTTTTTTTTATTTCAACATGTCCTCTTCTGAACGGGAATAATTTCACAATTAGATACTTATGTATGCAAGCAAGCGCTTCTGTTTCTCCCCTCACTGTACTGTAAAGTTTTCTCAACGGTGAATGACACATAATGTAATCCAATAACGTTGTCTCTGTTTTTGAGGAGGCGTGGCTTTGGACGGTGATTTTCAGGGAGGGTAGGATCGTATGCTTTCAATGCTAGCAGGCTAAAGTCAGCATTCCCAAGTCCACCTATTGCACCTTTAAGTCTTTGAATCAGATTTCTCCTTCGTCGTGCGCTCCTTACACTCACGTTACGTGACAAAAGATCAGACCAAAACAGAAGTTATTTTTGCGGTGTTTGTCTTTTTTTTTCTCCCCCCTCTGTCAACATGGACCTTCCCGCTGACCAGTTATTGTGTCTGGAGCAGAGGGGCCGCTCCCTGGAGTCGCACACCAGGGATTTTTTGGAGTTGGCATGCCTAACGCACTATCCCAACTGCTCGCTCTATGTAGATCCCGGAACCAGAGCCCAGTCAGCATTCGCCCCGCCCTACGGAACAACAGCAGATCTCCACCGCAGACACGGAGCCAGTGCCTGCCCCAGAGAACGAGCCAATAAGCCAAACTGAGCCAAGTTAATGGAGCTTGAGGACTCAGATGGAAGCCCTGCCCACACTCCCATTGCTGTGAATGTGCTGAACATGGCCACTGGGAATATACTGGACTTAATACTTGTGTCTGTCCAGACCCCGCTGGTTCCTCCCAGCCCTGAATCTCTTGTGATCCCTCCCAGCCCCCCTCTCCCACCTCCTCTACCAAGTCTAATCTGTTCATCAGCTCTTCCTCCTCTGGTTCCTGGCAGTCCCTCAGCTCATCCACAGTTTGGCCCCTGAAGTGTGCCAGATTCGCCTTGGGTCTTCCAGTCCCCAGTTTTTCCTTGGTGTGATGATTCCCCATCTCCGCCTCCATCCACAGAGCCACCTCAGTCCTCCGACCCATCGGTTTCGACTTGGCTCAATGCTCCCTCAGCTCCATCATGTTCTGTAATCCTACCAGCTCCACCAGGTACCCTCGTCCCACCATCTTCGCCTTGGTCAGATGTCACCCTGGCTCCACCGTGGAATTCTGGTCTGCTGGTTACACGTCTCCCCTCCATCCCTTCGGCTCCACCGGGCTCCACCTTCTCTCCTGCTCCACCGCGGACCTCCGTCGCACTGGCTCCACTGCGGTCTTCCGGATTCCCGCCTCCGCCTCGCCCCCATGACCCGTCAGCCCCCTGAACCTGCAGTGTCACCCTGGCTCAGTGTCTTCTCGGCTCCGTCTGTGTCTCCATCGCGGCTGGCTGCGTAATAGTGAATAATGGCGCAAACACCAGTACATTGACGAGCGCAAACCTTAGTAAATAACCTTGCGTGATTCATTTAAATACTCTCCTCCCATAAATTTTGCGCCTGAAAGGGAAACTCCTACAAATGCATATGCAATAAGGTCAGCGGCAAAAATAACTGTGTCCACACCCTTTCAGCGCAAAATTTTTCACTGCATGGGCCCTATTTTAACGATCTGAAACGCACGTATCAAGTGCAAAACGCAAGTAACTTTGTGGGCGGGTCTTGGGCGCTGTTGCTATTATACCGGCGGGATAAATGACTCTTGCGCCCGACGCAAATCTAAAATGGGTTGGTCTGAAGTAGCTTCATTATTCATAGGTGTGGTTTGGGCGTAACGTGAAATAAACCAATCAGAGCGTCATCGTCACATTCCCTTTAAGAGCAGGCGCGCTTGTTCTATAGCGGATTCCTATTATAACGGCGGATTTGCCAGGCGCACGCGAGGAGCAGTTCACAGCCGAGGAGACCGACGTTCTCATCAGGGACGTTGGGGATGGAGAAACACACCCAAATTAACTTCGGTTAAACAGACGTACGATAATTTGGGTAAATGTGTAAGCTAGATGTATGCTTTTATAATAAACTGTCTGTCTATCTATCTATCTATCTATCTATCTATCTATCTATCGTAATAATGTATGATTTGCAAAAATGATAACTGCTGCGTCTGTATGTAGATGAGAGAATCAAAGTGTATGCGCGTTGTGCACACGCTACATTGATTATGGCATGGTTTGCGCCAGAACACGCCTCCCCTTGCGCTGAACCGCCCCGGGCAGCGCAAGTGTATTTCTTAGTTAACCGACGTGCGTCTGTGGAGGGAAAAGTCCGCTTTGCGCGGGTGCAAAATAGGAATGATACATGCGTCGGTGTAGAAAGTCAATTGCGCTGGGTGCAAGATAGGGCCCTATGTCTTTAGTAAATCCCGACAGTAGTTTTTTAACGCCAAAAGAGGGTTTGCGCTGGCGCAGTCTGATAGTAAAATTTTGGCCCTTTGATTCAGATTTCTCCTTTGTTGTGCGCTCCTTATACTCCCGTTCCGTAAGTGAAAAAACAAAAACATTATAATATAAAAACAACATGCTGTTTTCAAAATGAATTAATCAGCTTTTATATTGGCATTGTTATAAAACCAAGAGAAATTATGAAAATATTATCTGGTAAATTCTTACTTTGTATTTAGTTGAGCAAAGTATGTATAAAACTCAATATAAAATAATCACAATTATCCCCATGATTTCTGAATGTGTTTTAAAAAGCAGAATGACAGTGATATTTAGCTTCTTTTTTTTTTCTTAACTGATAATTTTACAATATATATTTGAAAATATAGGTCATTGTAACTAACAGAGATGTAATCAGAAAGGTGTATTCAGAAATCAATAAATGTGCACTGTCCAAACGGTGAACTGAGAAGTAGAATAAAAATAATAATTTTAGAAATATTAATACATTTATTGTGAAATCTCCATGTCCTATTAAAATTAGTTGTTATGGGCAGAATTTGAACAGTTCATGTTATCATGTTCCTAAAATCCAAGCTCTATGTCTATGTCCAGAGATTCTTTACTTAGTATTTCACACTGTTAGAGGTCAGAATAAAATATTTAAATTATGTTGTTAACATCTTGTGTGGCTGCGAGAACCCGAGCCTCTACATCTCTATCAGCAGCAATAAAAGACTGGATTCATTATGCTTCAATTGCGGTGCAAAGTGTCTTAAGCTCATTTCAGCATCCACATAATAACAATGCCTGCTACAGTGTACAATAAATTGAGAGAGCAAGCATTCACCACTAGCTCTTTCCTCAGAGAATCAACACTTTGTCGTCAAGATAATGTCATTATCTTGATCTTTTATTTTGTTTGGTATGGAAATGCAAATGGTTGAGGCACAATTTCCCCCACTATATCATTTTGTAATTTTGGATCAATCACTTTTTTTGAAAATCTGACTCAAAAGAGCATTTCGTTAACAAATCGGACATGTCTCTAGAATGAATGTCAAGATTTTCAGTGAATATCAATATAGATATCAAGCAGTAATGGAAATACTAATTATGGAAATAATAAGTAATGAGTAAGGAAGGAATGACAGAATTTTCATTCACTGTAAAACCCAACAAGTTAACTCAACTCAAACCGATTGAGGAAACTGATTGTGGCAAACCATTTAAGTTTAAAAATAAATACATATGAGTATTGTGAACTTATATATATTGAGTCATCAATATATATAAGTTCACAATACTCATATGTATTTATTTTTAAACTTAAATGGTTTGCCGCAATCAGTTTCCTCAATCGGTTTGAGTTGAGTTAACTTGTTGGGTTTTACAGTGTTCCTTTAAGATATACTTGGCTGCAAAATATTAGTTATTAAAGAGATCACAGTGAAATGTTGTGGTTCCAGCACAAACAGAAAGTTTTTTTTGGTTACACTTTATTTTAAGGTGTCATTGTTACAGTGTAATTATATATTTAAGTACTCAGTAATATTAAGCAACTACATGTACTTTCTATAGGGTTAGGGTAGGATTAGGATTTGGTTGAGGGTTAGTTGCATGTAATTATTTATAGTTTACTGTTATTACTATGGTAAGTACATGTAACATATGTAACAAGGGCACTGTAAAATAAAGTGTTACCATTTTTTTTTAGGGGCGAACAATATTAACATATGGACTGCATCTAAATTTACAATGTGAAAAGAAAAGAAAAAAACCTCCAAAATCCATATGACTGCTAATGAGATTTTGTATGAGTTGAGAGATCAAAAATTAAGAACCTCAGGAAATATATATATATATATTTTTAATTTAACTACTTTTCTATGTATTTAATTTCCTTTGTTAATTTCATTTGTTTACTGAAAACATCTCCCAACAAACCGAAGTCATGGTAATGGTAAAAAATTAAGTAATTAGTGGTAACTAGTGTTACCCCATTTTGTAAAAAAAAACAAAAAACATCTAGAATCAAGGCTGCTTAAAAGTGAACAATCGCTGTTGCGCAATCTTGCGGCCAAAATTATTATTTCTGGAACAAATTAATTTATGCATCTGGGTAGCTGTGTGCATGTTACTGTGAGACAGTCATACTCAACACTTTAATACAGGTGTTATGATATTGATAAATTGGTTCTTATTTTTGCGGTTGTTTTTACACTTGAACATGTTTCTAAAACTCATTATGTTCTGTTATTGCACTTCAGACCTCTATGCTCACAAATCCCATGTTAAATCCACACTAATTAATGATTTAAAGGGAGCCAACATTCAGTGGACTGACACATCCTCACATTGTGTTTCTAATTATATGTCCATTTCATGGATTTTCTGAGGATGTGAAGTAAAGGACAGTCCATCAAGTCATTATCACCCCTGTGTTCCAAACACACACAGTCACTGCGGTGTCCACTCATCTATGCTGAAGACAGATCTGTCACACTGCACCGCTCTTATCTCTCTGTGTGTATTTGCCGTAGGTCGTGCCCACGCAGTTTAATAATAAACTGCTTTTAAATTGTTCTTTTAAAGCTAATGCGCTGCTTGCCTGGGTTTTCCACTGTGCTCATTTTTGTTACTGAGAAATTTAAAAAATAATTGCATCATAAACTTATTAAGGCTGGTTCAAACTGTGGCAACAAATGCCAACAATTCAACATTTTGACATTGTATTCAGAGTATTGGGAAACATAACCAGTGTTGGGGGTTACGCATTACAAGTAACACAAGTTACGTAATCAGATTACTTTTTTTAGTTACTTTTTCAACTGTGTAACGCAAGTTACTTTGTTTTCCCATTTATTGACTAACACCTCTCTTGTCCCCATGTTGAGAGGAATCGTGAGTAAGTGCAGAGGTGTTGTGTATGCTGTGTGAACATGATGCTTATTGTAGTTCTAGACTAAATGTAAACAGGCATTTACTCTTCACACTTGCATAAAAACATTCAGTATTCCTCAAAATGGGGAAAATACTGTGAAATGCAAACTCAGAATATTACGCAAACCTGCATTAATTAAATATGTCAAATCATACAAATACACTTTATGTATTTAATCTCACTTTATTAACCAATGTCTTTGCTGCTGACCTTCGATGATTCAATTCAACCATAATAATAAGTGACTTCAGTTAAATATCACATTTTATTATTAAAGTTTATTTAGATAGGGACAGATACAAAAAAAACATAGAGAAACTTAAAGGAGCCGTATGTAAGATTGTGGCCAAAACTGGTACTGCAATCACTTTCAAATTACTATAGAGTGGTGAATCCCCTCCCCCTCCCCCCTGACTCGAGGTTGCCAGATAGGCTGCAGGATCCAGCAGGAATGTAGGCTGCTATGTAGCTGTGGTAACTAGAGCAGAGCTGGCAACCCGGATGCCGAAACACTACTGACTTCGTGATTGGTAGATAGGTGGAGGTTGGAGCTTCAGGCCAAAACACAAGATGACAACATCAACATCAGTTGAGGGCTGCAACTTCACTTTTTAAATGACAATATCCTGGCCGGACTACTGTTGTCAGTGATATAAGTATTTGAAATGAACATGATTTCTTAATGTCTAGTGACATATCAGGGCCATTTTATGATTAATTGAAATACATTTCTTACATACAGCTCCTTTAATCAGTCATCTGATGTATGTATCATAGTGTTTTTAGCTAAAGCTAATTCACAACACTTGTCCTTAGCAGGGCTTTTAGTTAAAAATAAAAATACAGACTAACATTATTATAAATGTGTAGACCTATATCTGGACATACATCTGGCAAATCATTAATGTAGAGACTGAAAAGTATAGGTCCCAAGACAGTGCCCTGAGGGATCCCTGTTTCAATTTCGAGAAGGGTGGATCTCACATTATTAATTATAACGCATTGTTCGCGGCCTTTTAAATATGATTCAAACCAAGACAATGACTGTTTAGATAAATTAAATTTAGCTAATTTGGAAATGAAGATCTTGTGATTTACTGTATTTTTGTTTCAGTGTTATTATTACTGCTGAATTAAGAGTGAAAGGGCCTTTACATTGGCCAACAATATAACTTTTTTTGTTGTTGTTGTTGCCATTGAAATACAAACAAGCAAGCCCAGCCTAGATAAGAAAAAGTAACGCAAAAGTAACATAACACATTACTTTCCATAAAAAGTAACTAAGTAATGCAATTAGTTACTTTGTAGGGAGTAACATTATTGTAACACATTACTTTCAAAAATAACTTTCATAACTGTAATCTACACACTGTGCCAAGTCAATTCATTAGGTGAACAACAAGCATGCATGTTAACGATAAAGACAGTTGTTCACTGTAAATTAATGTTCGTTTATAATAAATTAACTAATATTTCTCGTTTTATTCCGATTATGTCAAGGTTTCCGTTCCATCACATTCCAAGACTGACAATTGCCGACCCAACAACTGTTGGTTGTTGCCGTTTGTTTTTGCAGCTTGAACGAGCCTTTAGTATACATAGTAGCTGGAAGTTCTAGTATGCATACTAATATCATAATATTCTAATAATCACATTTCACAAGGCTCTAAAACTTTGTGAATTCTAAAGATTGGTTAAAACAGTTTGAATCTTTGTGACAGCATACGCAAATGATGAAAGAACATATTATATTAATATTCATTAAATATTAAACTAATCACCGTAACCCCAATTTTGTGTTTCTGATGTTGTTTATTTCTGGAACTTTGATAGTAATGGTAACGTACATTTGATTAAAAAAAAGAATTCAGCTCGTAGTTTCTGGTTATGTGTGTTTCACGAAATGCCAGTGTGTCCTCAAGAGGATTTTTTAAATCGGCACACATTTTCAGTGACAGGCGAAGAAATGTTTTAAGCATTTCTGCGTACATCATATTATAAATCCTCAATGGGACAGTACGTTTTCAAAGCTTTAATCCACCGAAGCCGATCTGAGAAAGAAGGGGCTGGTAAACATTTGCCGAGACCATTTCATCCTTTCTCCTCACACTGAAGTCTGTATGATATTTCACCAGAGCTTGAAGCACAAATCACAGAGAGTTGAAGGATGCTAAAGTGTGTCAACTGTCAGAGCGGGGAGAAGAGAGAGAGACCTGATAAACCCTGATAATACCTTTTTATTAAATGTGATCGTAAATGTATGTAACGTGTATACAGTTGGACTGCCAAAGTTATTAAAAAAAAAGAAGAAAAGATTAGTTAGTTAAAAGGTTTGTTTTGGGGTTTTTTTTTGGCACAAACAAATTAACTGTGTAGAATATATTGCTTGTGTCTCGATATTACTGCTTCTGAGTACATTATTTACCTCATAAGCTGATGGAAATAATTGGGATGCCAGACTGCAATGTAGTAATACAGCGAAATAATATTACAATCCAGAGGCTTTAGCTGCATATCCCCCAGTAATGAGATGTTTAATGAATGTAACAATGTGCTCTTTCGTGCAGATACGCTGCCTCGGTAAAGGACGGATCCCAGTACTTCATCCTGCTCATCATCACGGATGGAGTGATATCAGATATGGCCCAGACAAAAGAGTCCATTGTTAATGTGGGTATTCGGTCTACTACACAAGTCTTTAGCTCTTGATCAACTTAAAAATTCCACTCTTAAAATAAATGTCCTGTAGTGGGGTTTTTACTATATTGATTGAACTTAAAAAGGATTTGCGGATTGTATTTGGACAGTGAATATTTATTTTGATGAAGTTAAAAATTAAGAACAAATGCACATATTTGTACTGTTTTAAATATATTATATTCTAAATATAAATATTTAATATTTAAATAACAATTGAAACACTATAAAATAAATATATTTATAGGTAAATACAGCACTATTTAATATGTCACTATTTATTAGATATCTGACATGTTCTACACTGAAAAAAGACAATAACTGCATTATTATTTTTTCTCAAATTATATTTGTGGTTACATTTTGATTTTATCTTAATTAAAAATATTTTCAAAGACAAAACCATTCATATAAAGTAATTATTTATTATAAAGAGCATACATACTAAATCAGTATTTTCCTTCACAAGCAAAAATGTCACTTAATGTAGGTCAGTAATATAATTTTTTATTTCACCATAAATAAAATTAAAGAATTTTCAGAAGCAAAAATACTATTTAAACAAGATTGTTTCTTTCTTTTCTTTTTCTTTTCTTTTTTCTATGGGGCGTGTTATTTGCTTTTAGACAAACTGAACAAAACGAATTAATCCAGAACCCACTATTTTCGATTAAACCATTATAAAAAGGCACTTATTTCAGTGTAGGTCAATATCATGACAGGTAGTTAATAAGTCATTAAATTAAGCTTCTCGTATTAACAGACTGAGATTTTGGGGGGGATAAAAAAGGATTATTAGTCATGGTAAATTCTTTTTTATCTGCTTTTCTTGTTTTTCTTCTTCTTCATTCCAGGCTGCATGTCTTCCCATGTCAATTATTATTGTTGGAGTTGGACCAGCCGAGTTTGACGGTAAGAAAAGGATGCTTTTATTTATTTAGTTAGTTGGTTAGTGGGTAACACTTTATTTTGATGGTCCCTTTTGAACATTCTATTGACTATAAGTAACTTTGCAACTACATGTCAACTAACTCTCATTAGAGTATTAGTAGAGTGTCTGCTTAATATCTGATAACTCTTTATTGTGATGGTCCTCCAACAGACACTCTACTGACTATAAGTAACTTTGCAACTATGTCAACTTATTCTAACCCTAACCCTACCAGTCTACTAATACTCTACTAATACTCTAATGAGAGTTAGTAGACATGTAGGTGCAATACTACTTCTAGACAACAGAATGTGTTAAAGGGACCATCAAAATAAAGTGAAACCGGTTAGTGTTATTTAGACTCCTCGTATAGATTTAATGTTGCTTGTATTTCTGGTCACACTTTAGATTAGTCCAATTCTCACTGTTAACTATCTATTAACTGACTTTTGCCTCAATAAACTCCTAATTACTGCTTATTAATAGTCAGTAAGTTGTTAAGTTTAGGTATTGGGAAGGATTAAAGGGTTAGTTCACCCAAAAATGGGTCATTAATTACTCACCCTCATGTCGTTCCAAGCCCGTAAGACCTCCGTTCATCTTCGGAACACAGTTTAAGATATTTTAGATTTAGTCCGAGAGCTTTCTGTCCCTCCATTGAAAATGTATGTACGGTATACTGTCCATGTCCAGAAAAGGTAATAAAGACATCATCAAAGTAGTCTAAGTGACTACAGTGGCTCAATCTTAAGTTTATAAAGCGACGAGAATACTTTTTGTGCGCAAAAAAACAACAAAAATAACGACTTTATTCCACTATTCATTTCCTTCTCTCTGGGCCTCGAGTGAGTTCACGTAGTATAACTGCGTAGCGCTTCTGGGTTGTCTTTATTACCTTTTCTGGACATGGACAGTATACCGTACATACATTTTCAATGGAGGGACAGAAAGCTCTCGGACTAAATCTAAAATATCTTAAACTGTGTTCCGAAGATGAACGGAGGTCTTACGGGCTTGGAACGACATGAGGGTGAGTCATTAATGACAGAATTTTCATTTTTGGGTGAACTAACCCTTTAAGGGATGTAGAATATGATCATGAATAAGGCATTAATATGTGCTTTATAAGTACTAATAATCAGCCAATATCCTAGTAATATTCAATCATATTAAGCAACTAGTTAATAGTGAGAATTGGACCCTAAACTAAAGAGTTACCTATTTTCTTTGTATTCTCGTTTTTATATTCAGCTCTTTTTATCTATCTATACAACACATCCCCTTACCCTCTAGATGTGCTATTTGCTTTATAGTGATGCTCAGGTCTTGAGCTTGAGTGGATAAAAGGATTGTGTACTACTGCAAAATAAATGAGGATGTAATGTGACAGTGACAGTAATGCAGATGGGTTTAGTAATAATGAAACAAGACTAAAATACTCAAAACACACACAATCACGGGCACTCAAACACACAGCTAACTCCCGTTTCCATGTCTCCGGTCATGCGTGTTTCTTATGTGTCCTCAGCCATGATCGAGTTGGATGGAGATGAAGTCAGAATCTCATCGAGGGGCAGATATGCTGAGAGAGACATCGTACAGGTATAATAACAAGTATTTCAAGCATTAAGCCATCATCATTAATAAAGGGACATTACAAAAAAGGCCAAGGACTAATTACAATTAATATACTACAATTTTCTGTTTATTAATTATATTACTTAATATGTAAGTTCACAGATTTTACACGCCCTCTTATGTCGGTATATGTAAATTAATCACGTTTACTTGTTCTCCGTGTCCTTCTTCATCTGTTTGTCAGCAAAACACGGACTTTGTCCAGGGCTTTTGTAAAAAATTACACATTGTACTTCCGCATTTTTGTATTCTCGCGCATGGACTGTCAGATCAACAGAGGACTATTAATAAAACAGTTATTGAAAAATTAGGTTTATCACTGAAAATTGTATTGCACTTTGTCTACTCTTGGAACAATGCAACATCCATCTATACTGGTACTCAACAGCGTTTTGCTTTGGGACTTTGGGCAGAAGGTATTTTGTGACGTAGATACATAGTACTTACTCAAATAAGTACTAAGTAATATTAATTAACTACATGTACTTACTATAGAGTTACTGTTAGGGTTTGGTTACTTGAGTTAGTTACTTGTAATTATGCATAATGTACTGTTATTACTATAGTAAGTACATGTAGTAACAGAACTTTATTGTGTGGATTCTAACATAATTATCTGTAACATCTTATTTTAAGGTGACATAGATACATCGTACTTACTCAAATAAGTACTGAGTAATATTAATTAACTATATGTACATACTGTAGGGTTAGGTTTAGGGTTAGTTTATAATTATGTATAATTTACTGTTATTACTATAGTAAATATGTGACCCTGGACCACAAAACCAGTCACATGGGTACATTTTTTGAAATTGAGATTTATACATAGGCTTTCCATTGATGTATGATTTGTTAGGATAGGACAATATTTGGCTGACATACAACCATTTGAAAATCTGGAATCTGAGGGTGCAAAAAAATCAAAACATTGAGAAAATCACCTTTAAAGTTGTCCATTTATGTTCGCGATTGTGCTGCATTCACTCACAAAAATACATGTTTTATATATTTACGGTAGGAAATTTACAAAATATCTTCATGGAACATGATCTTTACTTAATATCCTAATGATTTTTGGCATAAAAGGAAAATTTTGACCCATTCAATGTATTGTTGGATATTGCTTCAAATATATCCGTGTGACTTGTGACTGGTTTTGTGATCCAGGGTCACATATATGTAGTAACACAGAACTTTATTGTGTGGATGCTAATATAATTATCGGTAACACTTTATTTTAAGGTGACGTAGACACATCATACTTACTCAAATAAGTAATGCATAATATTAATTTACCATATGTACTTACTGCAGAGTTAAGCCCACAGCCCCTATAGAACCACAGACAATTATTTTATCAGTTTTAACACTGAAGCTATGCATCAGATTTTTCCCATCCTCACCGACCTTGTCATAAAACTCGTTTAAATGATCATCGACGCCTCCTTGCTGCTTTTGTTTTGATTTGTAACGTAAGTGATGAGTCGTTCATGAACGATCCATTCATTGCGTCTGTCATGTGACAAATGAACGAAAGACTCGGAAGGTAAAGTAATTATTTATGTTCCCTGTAAACGATTTTTGACTGCATTATAATGATTTCTTAATTCAGAATATGATCAAGATTGCGTAGGTGGATGTGTTCTGGGAATTTGCCAGTTAATAGTATAACATTTAAAGCCCCTTAAATGAACGAAATGACTCGAAAAAAGATTTGTTCATTTTGATGAACGAGATCGAACAAGAGAGTCAGTGGACACTGGTGGCTGGTGTTGCCAGATTGGGTGTTTTTTCCGCTACATATTAGGCCGGTTACGGTGTGTTTTAGCCGGGTTTTCGTCTGGCAGTCTCTATAGAAATCTGGCACTCTATTGAACGAAGTTAAACTGAGAGTCTGAGAGCGTGCCGTTCACAGACACCAGAATGAACGAGTTCACAGTAACGTTCATCAGGCAGTAATACAGTACGTTCAGTTCACGTTCACCCAAAATATGAACGAGTTCATGAACTATCGTTCAATGAACGCGTTCAGGCACAACACTGCCCATTCCCATCATGCATGAAACACACATACATTAGCCATTCTGTGTTCTGACTGAACTCTGCTGGCTTTTTATAATTAAGAACAGAGCTCTCTCGGTCTCTCTCAAAATCTTATTTCTTAACGCTCTCCGTGCTCCTCCCTCTCCTCTTATAGCCGAGGCAGTCATCATTATGTTCCTGGGTCGCCCCATGCTTGTTAGGAATATGTTAACAGGCAGTGTGCATGATCGACTATCATAGGTGGCTAGGGAGGCTTGTCCAATTAGATGTGCTCTCGCATACACACACATTCCAGTGGATCTGGCTTCCCGGCGACCAGCACATACTTAAAAGCCCTTTTTTTCTTAACTAATCGGCTGTGTAGTGCTCTCAGAAACAGCCGCATCTCTTAGGATAATTTGGCTCTCAGTCTCAAAGGCGTTTTGAGTTGATTGGCATGCTGAGCATTTGATGGCTGTGTCCTCATTTCAGGTTAATCGCTCTTTTCAGCTTTGCAAATTCTCACAGAAATGCAGATGAATGCAAGACCTGCTTCAGATTATTTCCACCTGATGAAAGTCAAAATAAAGCGTGTGTTTATACCATAAAATCTACTCTACGTGGAAATGTATTTTGTAACATTCCCCAAATTTGGTCTGTTTCCCCATTATTTTTGCCATTATATCATGTATGTTTAACAGACATGTTGAATACACTATGTTAGCGTGCTGACGTGCGATGTACTGTATCATATGTTAGCTTTTTGACTTTTGACACGGGTGTTGAATTATGTTAATGTGTTATGTGACTTTTTGTTTTAAATAACATTAGCTTACCTACTATATTGTTGAATTAAGAATGGTAACATATTATATTTGAACATGCTGAAGAGCAATCACTGTAATCCATACTGTATGGACAAGAAATACATAGCCAAAATACACATGACATGCGGACATATATACATTATATATGTGTGTGTGTGGCCCCGAATTAAGAATTCGTTCCATCGTTTTAGTAAATCATAGCCACATTGAACTAATTTGTTCCCTCATTTTGATTTAACTAAGGGAACTACAGTAGATAGTACAATGTGTCCATGATTTCGTAAATCAAGGGAATTATTATATCGTGCGCACAACTTGAAACGAGGGAACAAATTAGTCACATGTGCTGATGAATTAGTAAGTCATGGGAACAAATTGTTAATTTGTGGCCACAATATACTTTTTTTTCCCACATGTCATGTGCAGGGATCTTTACCAAACAGAGTTGTGAGACTGGGCTGGTAATTTCAGGCCAACTCTTTAGCAATAATTCTAAATTCTTGTAAATCATTTTGAAGATACTTAATTTAGCTCTTTCCATTTTTTTTCCCCAACCTAAAAAGAAATCAGTGACCCGTCTGTACAGACGGAAGGGAGCATTTTCAGACGGATTAGAATTATCTTTAAAAAAAACAAAAAACATCTTTCTACACAACACTAAATAACAGTCAAATGTTGATTTGAATGTCCTTTTTGCTTTTGCAGTTTGTTCCATTCAGAGACTACATCGATCGCACTGGGAATCACATCCTCAGCATGGCCCGCCTGGCCAAAGACGTTCTTGCTGAGATCCCAGACCAGTTCCTATCCTATATGAGGACCAGAGGCATCAAGCCATCTCCCGCTCCCCCTCCGTACACACCGCCAGGACACCCGCTGCAAACTCAGATCTGAAATGGGCCCAGGAGCGAGCCTTGCAGTATCTCAGTATCTATCTCTGAATCACTCAGTGAGGTGAAAGTTTCCTCAGCTTTTTCTGTCCCTTTCTCTTTGCACTATGGGGGCTGTAGACGGACACCATGCTTCGACAGGGTTCTGAGGACAGGTTTACTTCCATTACAGGCATTCTCTGTCAGGATGTCTCTCAGTTTCTCTCTCTGTCTCTCAATGCCTGGCTAGCTTGTTTTCTGAGAGCCATGTTATAGCATGAACTTCACGTTTCTGGCTCGTCATGAAAAGAAGGCGTATGAAGGAATGACTATAAAATGAGCTGACGATGTTGCGCCATGTCTCAGAACAGCAGAGCAGCTTCCTCTTCCTCAGACTGGGAAAAGGCTAACAAATCACCAGTCTCAAGTGTACTGTTGTACATAAATTTGAAGACTTAGACTTGTTCTGTAATTTCTTATCTCTTCCTCTTCTTTCTTCTCTGAGCTCTCACTCAATGTTTACATGTTGATGATTTTCTTACTGTTGGATCTAACTTTTATAAGTGTATATCTTCAACATGATCCTCGCAGCATGTTATCTTTGCCAAGCTCGTCAGGTCGCAGCGGCTGGTGTCGTCGCGGAAAACCACATTTCTTGCATGGAAATGGTGTGCTCAGGCATGCGATGCATGTCGTGCAACGTTCATGTTATTTGGCCTTTTCTTGTTCTCTCTTTCTCTCACTCACTTTCTATTCTTCTTCTCTCTCTCTTTTTTTTTTTTTTTTTTGACGGGCACCTCATTGTGCATAATAAACCTCATAGCAACGTGCTTCATTACATTTATATCTGAGCAGCTGCTCTCAAATAAGAGCCCAGTGGTCAAAAACACAGATGCCATTATTATTTTTTGTCTTAAAACTTTTTATGGATGTTTTGTCAGTTTCTGTTGATTTGGTGATGCTGTGTAATGTTTTTCATGTAGATTCATTCATCATATTTAATAAGTACCTAGTAGATTTTCCCAAAGATAGTGTCAAAAAAGCACAAAGCGAATTACGAAATCCTTCTTGGATTTCATTGTGAATAATAAAGTGTTGAAACCTGATAAGATGCAGAATTATACACCTAATTTACAAAAGTATTTTCTAGAAATATTTTTGATCCCATTATTTTAGAAATGTGCTGCTAGTATCAGGAAAATAATCATTTAATGTCTTCATCTAAACATCACATATCAACTTTTGACATTAACATTTAGCAGAGTTCTTTTTTTTTTCTTGATTATTACCATTGCAAAATACTAAAACAACATTTTTTTTTTTTTCTAAACCGTTCACATGTAGTAAATGTGAATCTTCTAGTATGTAGCAACAAATTTTTTCATCACACACTAGTGAACTATTTTGGGTAACAGCCTCATGTTGAGGGGGAACATTCCCTTTTTAACTTTTGTTCTGGAATTCAGGATTTTTTCCCCAGTTGTGCTGCTTTGTCACACGCAATATTGAAATATTACACATAAAGTAGCTGCAAAAAGTATTTTAAAACACTAGTGCCAAACATACTGAGCAAATGTATGATGTATGTTATTTCAAAAAATTCTAAAGTATTGTACAAAAAAATTACATTTGCCAAATAAATTTACTTTAGGTTTGAAATTATGAAACAAAAGTCACAAAATAAAAACTAAAAGTATGTCAGTTATTGGTACGCTTAATTACTTACTTAATATAATCATTAAATTTCACCTTAAACATAATTGCAAAATTGGCTGAAAAAATTGAAGCTAGTTTGGTGTTCTAATCATTTTATAATATTATTATAAAAATACTTTGTAGACTGCTTTTCCTTCACTATCAACTCGACTCACTCATAAAAGAAAGTTGGCTCAATTTATATTTGTCTACAAACCTACTTTCCATCACGTAAGCGTAATGCTTCAAATCAAAAGATTTAAGATCGTTGAGGATGAGGAACAAATTCGTCTGCACAGAGTGACAGTTGAAGAATGATGTATGTGTAAAAAAGCAGCACTTCAACCTTGGGATTTAGTTGACGATAATATCTCTCTTCTGGGAATGTTGGCTCTCAACATTCCTTTACTTGCCCTCAGTTTAGTTCCCCTCTGCATTGCTGGTTCCACGGCAGCTGCCACTTTGGTAAGCCCATTCACCTGTAAGTATGCACCTGTGTGTGTGTGTATGTGTGTGTGGGTGAGGGAGTGTGTGTGTGTGTGTGTGTGTGTGTGTGTGTGTGTGTGTGTGTGTGTGTGTGTGTGTGAGCGAGTGGATGTCAGCTTGGCAAGCATCATCGGAGTGTTTTTAAATGTGTGACTCGACTCACATGAAATTTGTTTACTGAAGATATCCAAATATTATATTGTATGCTATTCATATCTAAATATTATGTGCACTATGTTTGCATGTACAGTTTTACAAGAGATTCACCAGGTCTTTTGTTATTGTTAGTGTTTTGAGTAAAAAAAAATATAATAACAGGAAAATAACTGTACAAATGGCCTTAATCTCTCACTGAATTCTTGGAATTGTGTGATGCCTTCAGATGAATTGTTATATATTTTGTGTCAGTGTACAATTGCTTTCTAGTGTATATTTTCTTTGCACAACTCATGTATGAAAAAAATAATTATATTGTAATTTTTGGAATCGGTGATTAATCAGAGAAAGCATGATTGAAGTTCTGATTGTCTAGTAAGTCCATATGATGAAATTATTATTTATGTATCAAGTAATTTTGGAATAAACATTCTTAATATATACACAATGCTTTGTGAGTCTGTATGGCATTTTCTGATTGTAAGATGAATAATGATTACTTACACTATTTATACTACAAAACTACTTAGAAAAGTGCATAAAGGTGAGGTCACATTTTGGTAAAATTTTGCTCTGAAGCAAATTTTCCGATCAAATGGATTGCGTCTAAAATGACTGGATTTTGCCTTGGAAAATTCTTCAAAAAACGGTAAATGTGACCGCACCTGAAGGAAGCGAATAAGGATGCACCTACAATCCCAGACAGCGACATAGTGTCGGCCCAGATCCGGCCCACATCTGGTATGTGTGGAATCTGGGATCGTACGGATCTCGGCCGACACTATGTTGCTGTCTGGGATGGTTCTCAACCCTGGTCCTATATATTTTGAATGTCTTCCTAATCAAACACAACTGATTCAGGTCATCAGCTCATTAGTATGTGTGTGTCAGACAAAGGAGATACTCAAATTGTGCAGTGTTGGGGGACGGGGACTAGGGTTAAGAATCACTGACCTACTGTCTTTGGTACTAGCTTAGGAACATGCTAACATTAAACTTGGAATCAGTTATAAGTCAAGTCTCCTGTGCCCTCAATGAGAGGAGTGCTATTTGTGTAGCATGTAGAGTTTATACCCTTGGGATACGTTTGAATTTGGAACAGAGTTCCAATATTGTTCCTATATTCCCTCTCTTTCTCTGACTAGAGAGCCATTAGGAATAATAACTGTTTTCCATATTGGTGTGACACAGTAATTGCAGAAGGATCACATTTGGCTGGCTGGTAAGCTCCAATTATATCAGGGTGCTAAAGCATGTGGACCTGTAGAAGATACAGAGGACTTCTAAACAGGGTTTAAAAACTAAAAACTAATTATTTGGGTTCAGTATTTTAACGTTTCTGACTGTTCATTCTGTAACATACCGTTCCAAAAATGGTTTGATTTGGAAAAAAATGGCAGCTAATAATATTAAAACTTCTTTTTAGTTGTTTTTGGCCTATACTTTATACAATAGCTAGAATAAAACTATCATAAAAAGAGCTTACGACTAAACATCATAACTCCAGTGGATCCTCAAACTGTACAAAGCCTCATACAGTAGCTCCAGACTCAATCATGAATGAAGTGCTGCACGCATTTTGGACGGTCTCTGCTTATTTGCAGTGCAAAGGTAAATAAAGAACTGGTTCTTTGAATAAGTACAGCGTTTTCTTTGCTCAAAAAAACACGATGTTTGTAAAGGCTAATGTTTATTTGAGGAGCAGAGAAGTTAGTCTAATATAATATGAGTCTCATATTTGCCGTAGTCATAGCCAATACAGCATATACCTAATGGGTGAACGTGATTTCAACAAGTACATGTTCCTGGATCAACATCTTTGTTGATCCTGGAACAACTTTCCAATCAACCAATCAGATTTGAGGGACAAGTTTACAGTTTATGTCAGGTTTAGGCTTACAACCAGGATGAGGTGCTTCAACATCAGTGTTATTCACCTATCATTTCCCTCTGATTTTAGGGAAAAGTTATTGGTAGGGTTAGTTTTAGGGGTATGGATAGGGTAAGGACTAAATTTTGGGACAGGAATGTTATTCCAGGATCAACAAAATATGTTGATCCAGGAACATGTCTTACTTGGCAAAATCACGGTGACCATACCTAATGCGATATGCTTACCGTCTCAGATCGGACCTTTTCTAATGACGGGCAAAACACAAACATCCGACATTTGCTGGTGAAAAACCTCTTAACTCCATTTGATCTTGATTTTGGTGAAATGTTAATAATGGCACATGAAGTATCTGACCATATAAAGCCACAATGCTATTACAACATTAAAAAATACAGGTTTTTCCTGAATAGGATGCGGTTCTACAGTAACACTAACATTTTCGCTGGTTTCAAAACACACAAATGTGTGAAAAATTAAAATTCAATTTCACTTAAATGTAATGCTCTAACGTTTGATGGCATATCCTCGGAAAAACTCCAAAAGCTAATGTCAGCCAATTACCTATGATGACTTGACAACCGAGCGTGGGCATTTCACTCACGGGATTTGGACACAACGTCACATTTGCGTATTTGAATTCATGATTGGTAGACTGCTAAATTAAAATCTAAAACAGAATGATAAAATAACATTATTAAACGGTTAATGGTCATTTCAAATAAGTGTTTCTGCTCAGAACGATTAAACTTGATTTTGTTTTTATGTTCCTGTTAAAATTGTGTTCATTTCCGGTTTTCGTTTTCGTTCCTTGAACCGGACCCTGCTTCTAAATTCACACTTACAGTAACTGACCTAACTAGTGTGGATGGTTTAGTGAGCAACTGATGTTTGATTTGCACCAACACATATACCTTTGTATAACACCCTCGCACACAGATATTTGCAGCTTGCAGTTAATGTATAAAGTATGAGCCATCATGGCATTATTTCACGACACCCGGGTAACGCAGTGGCCTTTAAGTCTATTTCTACTCTGACAGAACAGCCAATTAGTTTCATCTTACTTTATGCTTAGTACTTGCATGGATTGCTGTACAGTTGCTTGTACAGTGTGGGCAGCTTTCCAGTATCGCCTATACAGATTTAATTGGCTTTAGAACTGTCACTGGCATGAAAGCAAATGAACTTTTAATGTTTGGAAAAGAATAATGGTCTTTTAACTACTTGCAAAACAAATAATCTTTTTATAGATTGGTTGCACTTAGTGTCTGCTAAAAGAGCTACACTTTATCTGTATCAACAACGAAAGACCTTGCTGATGAACATTAGCAGTGTACGAATTATATAGTGATGTTCTAGGCAAGTCAAAGAAATATTTCATACATTTTCAACCAATATTATGTATTTCTTTTTTAATTAAATACTTGTAACATGTAATTCAATGATAATAACATGATAATAACAATAATTTTGTTATTGTACCATCTCATATTGATCATGTTCAACTTACAATGCTTACAGTAATTCAGCAAGTGGTGTCTAGTGAACATACAGTGAGGAAAATAAGTATTTGAACACCCTGCTATTTTGCAAGTTCTCCCACTTAGAAATCATGGAGGGGTCTGAAATTGTCATCGTAGGTGCATGTCCACTGTGAGAGACATAATCTAAAAAAAAAAAAATCCAGAAATCACAATGTATGATTTTTTAACTATTTATTTGTATGATACAGCTGCAAATAAGTATTTGAACACCTGAGAAAATCAATGTTAATATTTGGTACAGTAGCCTTTGTTTGCAATTACAGAGGTCAAACGTTTCCTGTAGTTTTTCACCAGGTTTGCACACACTGCAGGAGGGATTTTGGCCCACTCCTCCACACAGATCTTCTCTAGATCAGTCAGGTTTCTGGGCTGTCGCTGAGAAACACAGAGTTTGAGCTCCCTCCAAAGATTCTCTATTGGGTTTAGGTCTGGAGACTGGCTAGGCCACGCCAGAACCTTGATATGCTTCTTACAGAGCCACTCCTTGGTTATCCTGGCTGTGTGCTTCGGGTCATTGTCATGTTGGAAGACCCAGCCTCGACCCATCTTCAATGCTCTAACTGAGGGAAGGAGGTTGTTCCCCAAAATCTCGCAATACATGGCCCCGGTCATCCTCTCCTTAATACAGTGCAGTCGCCCTGTCCCATGTGCAGAAAAACACCCCCAAAGCATCACGCTACCACAAAGCATGACGCTGTGAAGCATTCACAGTAGGGATGGTGTTCTTGGGATGGTACTCATCATTCTTCTTCCTCCAAACACGTTTAGTGGAATTATGACCAAAAAGTTCTATTTTGGTCTCATCTGACCACATGACTTTCTCCCATGACTCCTCTGGATCATCCAAATGGTCATTGGCAAACTTAAGACGGGCCTTGACATGTGCTGGTTTAAGCAGGGGAACCTTCCGTGCCATGCATGATTTCAAACCATGACATCTTAGTGTATTACCAACAGTAACCTTGGAAACGGTGGTCCCAGCTCTTTTCAGGTCATTGACCAGCTCCTCCCGTGTAGTTCTGGGCTGATTTCTCACCTTTCTTAGGATCATTGAGACCCCACGAGGTGAGATCTTGCATGGAGCCCCAGTCCGAGGGAGATTGACAGTCATGTTTAGCTTCTTCCATTTTCTAATGATTGCTCCAACAGTGGACCTTTTTTCACCAAGCTGCTTGGCAATTTCCCCGTAGCCCTTTCCAGCCTTGTGGAGGTGTACAATTTTGTCTCTAGTGTCTTTGGACAGCTCTTTGGTCTTGGCCATGTTAGTAGTTGGATTCTTACTGATTGTATGGGGTGGACAGGTGTCTTTATGCAGCTAACGACCTCAAACAGGTGCATCTAATTTAGGATAATAAATGGAGTGGAGGTGGACATTTTAAAGGCAGACTAACAGGTATTTGAGGGTCAGAATTCTAGCTGATAGACAGGTGTTCAAATACTTATTTGCAGCTGTATCATACAAATAAATAGTTAAAAAATCATATATTGTGATTTCTGGATTTTTTTTTTTTGATTATGTCTCTCACAGTGGACATGCACCTACGATGACAATTTCAGACCCCTCCATGATTTCCAAGTGGGAGAACTTGCAAAATAGCAAGGTGTTCAAATACTTATTTTCCTCACTGTAGAAGTTATTTAGCATTTTTAACCCATAATCAAGTTTTAACCCATTATCTAATACTAAACTTATTTAAAGCATTTTATATGTATTTTGTTTAAGTCATCTGCCTATAAAAATCTCATTGATTTACATTACAACCCAGAATTTCATCTTACTTTTTGGCCATATATATATCATATATATATATATATATATATACACCAAAATGCATACTTTTGCTACATTTGATGCTCTAGATAAAACTATAAAAATGTATGAAATACAAAAAAAATAAAATAAATTGTGCTGCTCTTTTTATCATTGTCTCTATTCTCTTTCTCATATTAAATGGTTCTTTCCCCATAAATCTTTAGAAATACTTATAGATCTCACATTTTGCCATGTGCACCACCTCCTACATAAAACTCATTATATACATATTTCATAGCGCATGTGGCCGCCTCTTACTTTCTATAAACAGATTTGTGTGACTAGGAGGCTAAAGCAAGAATAATGAGGCTGCTATTGTTAATTAGTCGTGTCTTAATTATCTGTGCATATCTCTTATAAGTTATAGTCTGTAAGGAAATGTTGCGTAAAACTTGATTCGGTTCAGTTCAGTTTTTGATTTTGGAAAAAAAGAAAAGAAAAAAATGGTCCTGAAAGTGTGCGCCAACCTGTTCCTCAAAGGGGAATATTTTGTTTTGGATTTGCAGTCCCCTCAGGGTATCCGCATGGAACAGATTTACACAACACAATGCAATATTTCCACACCTCTAAATTATAGATAATCCCATCTTGACATTTCCCAATTCTCCCACTCATAAATCAAGGCACACAAAACCTTTGTAATCACATTTCAAGCCTTACCAGTGCTGGTGTCAAATCATGTTGTGTTATTTAAAACACCAGTTTTACAGTCAAATCTACAGTACTATGGAGAATAAAAAAGGCGAAGAACAACAAAATAAAATGAAGACAATAAATAGACAGCGCATTGCACAGGGAAAATTGTCAGCACAGCCAGTTTAGTCTGATTAATGGATGAATGATTCTTGTGAAAAGATTATTTTGTTGAATCAGAGTAAAAATGCACAATTATCAAATGATCAGAATCAGTCTAATGATTTGCTCGCTTGAATCTATAAGAACACTTAGAATTTAGTAATAAATGTATTAAATTATATTTTATTTGTAATTTTTAGAATGACATTAGGACCACATATGCACTGTAAAAAGTTATCATAAATAGCTATTTCTTCCACTTACCCTTGAAGGTAGAGTAGGTAATGTTTTTATATACACTTTTTGTTATATTGATTCAAATTCTCTTCACATCCTGATAGAAATCAATAATAGAAGTGGTCTGAATATTAAAACATGCACATATGTGACCCTGGATCACAAAACCAGTCACATGTCGCACGGGTATATTTGTGGCAATAGCCATTGTATGGGTCAAAATTATCGATTTTCCTTTTATGCCAAAAATCATTAGGATATTAAGTAAAGATCATGTTCCATGAAGATATTTAGTAAATTTCCTACCGTAAATATATAAAACATGTATTTTTTTGAGTGAATGCAGCACAATCGCGAACATAAATGAACAACTTTAAAGGAGATTTTCTCAATGTTTCGATTTTTTTGCACCCTCAGATTCCAGATTTTCAATAGTTGTATCTCGGCCAAATATTGTTCTATCATAACAAACCTTACATCAATGGAAAGATTATTTGTTCAGCTTTTAGATGATGTATAAATCTCAATTTCAAAAACCCATGTGACTGGTTTTGTGGTCCAGGGTTACATATATTTTCTCTGGAAGTCTCAGGACCACAAAAAATGTTCGTCCAATCATTGCATTCGGTCCGAATGCAATAATAGGTTGTTCCACATGCCTTCTGCCATCAGATTATTTAGCAAGTAAAAAAGTGCTTTTTGTTATAAACATCTCATTTAAGCTATCAGAATTTAATCTTACTTACATTTAATCTTATCTTTAGACATATAAATAACATCTGAACAAAATTGTATTTGTAAAAATTAAATAAAACTGAATGAAAGTTCTTTTTTTTTTCATATTGTCATTATATTATATTATATAAAATAAAAGCATGATATGATACAAAACATAAAACCCGTATGGAACCTTTTCTCCATCTTTTTTGGTAAGTAATCAAAAGTTTCAATAAACTGTTCCATTTAATAATTCTATTTCATATGTCAGGCTTTACAGTTATAAAAATCCTCTGCAATCTTACTTGTTTGCTGCTCTGACTTGATAAAGCATGTTGTTTCTACTAGCTGTTACAGCACATTAAATAGGTTGCAAAATGTGATCAATTTGATTGTCTTCTACATATCAGATGAGGGCGTAGAATTTTTTTGTTCAGTATATCACATTAACACCTTACAAAAAACAACACATCATAGAAAAATATAGAAAAACCTGTTGTGAAAAAAAAATTCTACAGTGCATTCTAGATCTTTTGAATATTTTTATTTTTTAATTTTTTTGGTGAAGTTGGACCAGATAATGGTGGAAGTAAAGATTACATCACTAGATACCAGCAGTGAATGTAACATTTTGTAATGCAGCTAATTATCTACAGTACATTTGGAAAGCACTGCATCTCAGATGTACCCGACCAACCTCCAAAATGAAGGACAAGAGGACACCAGCACCCCCTGTCCAAACCCCGATCAAGGACACAAAATCCCCCGTCACCAGGAAGGTGTGTGTATGCCTGTTTGTGTGTGTATACTTGTGCATCGTTTATGTGTGTGTAATTTTGCCTGTGTGCAGGTGTGCACCAGCCAGGCATGGCCGACACTGAATCTATTAATATCACCCTGGGCTAAATTTACATCCTCTGTGCTCTGTCCACACACTGCTCCAGTCACACACACCACCACTGACATATAAAGATCACGATCTATGGATGAAAATCAAATATTCATTACGTTTTCATATGATTTTCTTGGAAACGTTGTCATTGTACTGCAGGATAGACTTTTTATCTACAAGAATTTTTTATTTCAAAAAGAGTAAAGCCATCTAGAGCATTATCAATGAATTGTTTCTTACATTCTTTTACAAAGAAAAGAAGGCACATTATTCATATGATGTGGTGTAACTTAGGCCCTGTTTAAACCTGTTATTAAGATGCGTTTTGATCAATCGGATCACAAGTGGACGACGCTTAATACAACTGTAAACAGGATCTAAAACGGTTTGAGCTTGTCCACTTTTGACCACTTCCAGAGGTAGTTGAAAATGCATTCAATCTGATTGCTTTCGTAGTGTAAACGCTCATGTAGTCGAAAGCGTTCAAACAGACACAAGAGACCGCCTGATCTCCGCCTACTGGCCAAACAGGATTTAAACTTTGTCGGCTGAAGACCCAAGTTTGGTTGGAAGTAGAAAAACGTACCAAACACGATGTTCTCACCAATTAGTTCCAGTCCTCAAATTTGAGTGGCCGAGAGAGATGTACATTCCTAAGACTTTTCTCTCTTTGCACCACTCCACTAGTGTGTGTTTGGGGATTTTTAGTGACTCTTTCCACAGGTTGAATTGTTAAACAATAAGTGGCAATAAGTAACTGGCTTTATGAGTGAGTCTTTGAATCATTCACTGAACCAATTAGTATAACAACACTAATCATACACTATCATACACTCGGTGCAATGCAGCGCCCAGGCGCAACACAAGTGTTTTTTGCTAGTTTCAGCCCAACACAGTTTTCATTTTTACGTCCTGCGCTACGTCGTTTAAATAGCAAATGCATTTGCGCCCACTGGTCTGAAAACGAGGTGTGTTCTGGCGCATTGTTGGCGCGTCACTATTTTGAGGCAACTGAAACCTGGTCCAAACCTGGCGCAATGTTTTTTGTTATTTAAACAGGTGTGTTAGTAATGTGCTGTTTTAATTTGTTATTTAAACAGTGTGTTAGTAATGTGCGCCTATAGGCGGGTCCACAACGCACGCACACTCTGCTTATTACACACACAGGGACTTGCAGCAGCACACAAACTAGCCAAATATTAAAAATAAAAGGATTACAATGTAAAAGATTATTATTGTGTACATAAAGATATGGTGGAATCCGGCTTGTCCCGTAGATGATCTGCTTGCGCGCTTCAACCTCGCGCACGAGCAGATCCTTTTGTTCTCTGGAGACGCGTTTGGTCTTTCCACTATCAAATTCCGTCATGTAAATAGCGAATCCGCCATGGTGCGAGCGCAACTGGCTTTTAAAGAGAATGGGAGATGAGACTCTGATAGGTTTATTTCACGCTACGCCCAAAACACACCCATTACTCATTAAGAGAATAGAGGCAACCATTTTAGACCATGCGCCGAGAGCGCCGACCATTTTTCCTGTCATTTAAACAGAGTAAAGATTATGCGTATTTGGCGTGCTGTCCGGGGGAGGGCTCCGAGCTCGGAAATTTTGCCCGAACCCAGAGTACTCCCCCGTTGTTGTAAGAGTATTTAGGATTAGTGAGGAGTGAGGAAATGGGGTGGTGGAGGGATGCTGTTAAACTGACAATGAACGGAGGTAAGTTTGCAGTATATATACACCTCTTACCTCGTTGATTGGGTTGATTAACAGAGTGTGGTCCACTCGTGTCTAATTAGGTTTGATTGTCTGAATGTGCTCCACATGTGTTTAATTAGGTTTAATTATCTGAACGTGCTCCTCCCGAACTTTGTTAATAAAACATCATTAAACTAGCAAAAGTGGATTCGGACACGACCTAAGTGCACTTGCGCCGTGCGCTTTAAACCATGCGCTTAAATCGGGCCCCTAGTGTGCCCTCTGAGATGTGCAACCATTGACTCGGCTTTGACTTTGAGTTTGGAACTAACTATTCATTGGCTCAAAAATACACAAGTATATATTCAAATATAGAGACCTACACTGCTGTCGGTGACGCAAGGTAGGACGAGCTCAAACATCTACTCTCTAGTCTGATTTTACAGCCTTACTGTGTATATACTTGCATTTTTGCAAACGATTCTAATTCAAACATTCCTACTTGTGGATTTTTCAATTTATAGTAGTTTCCAATTGTATATATCACAGAATTATGGTTATCGAAAAATACTTGATGAACAAAACGTGTATTAGAATTGTAAACGTTTGTTGGCTTAATTTCTGCAATAATCCAAAAGCCAGTGTAAAAATCCTTTTGGCTTTTTTTTTTTCTCTCGAGGGAATGGTACAAAATTTCCTGCAGCACTCTATCCATTAACAATCTTTTTCTAAGAGAATGTTTCCGATCTTGCAAAAACAAAAAAAAATTTAAATCATGCTTTTAAAATGGAATATGCACCCTTTTAATAGAAAGAATGTATTACATCATCGTACAGGTCATTTGGCCAATATTACATCACACATAAGAGGTAATCTGTAATAATCAATCTGAAAGCCCCATATATTCACTATAGGCTGAAGTGTCACTTTGTTCAGCCAGGTTAATACTGACTCAAAGCATACAGAACTAACACACATACAGAGACAACTATAACATGAACAAGGTCACGTATTGCAACCTCTTTCTTCACCTCCCCAAGTGTACATTCATACATGTACACATTTGCAAACACTTTTCATCTTCTCTGAAAACAAAGAGACATTTAAGCAGTCAGATATCTCTGCATTACATTAGATGTAATTATCTTTTCATTTTAATACCATTATTGTGTAATAAAAAAAATTGTGCCTTTGATTATGATACGACGGTCGTTTCTATTAGTAAAGGGGAGCCATACCAGCATGCTTTGCACAAAACTTCAAAACAACATGGGATGAATAATTAACCTGTCAAAGTAACAAACAAAGGCACCCACTGCCTTTATTACGTGTTGTATTTAATTGGTTTGCAAGGGTTTTTGGGAGGTGCAATGTCATAATGTCATAAATGTCACACACCCTTCGCATACTGCAGTTGTGCGCCTGTATAAGTAGTTTAAGTATTCCTTTTACATCCAAATATCTGTAATTATTTCCTGAAATAAAAAAGCAACAAAAAGGAGGAAAACACTGACAGGTGGTAATTATTAAAATGTAGGAAAGAGTTGTCATCGTCAGTGTATAATATGTGAAACTGAAGATTAGCTATTCTTCATGGGCCCAAGAATTCACAAGAATCACTGCAGTGTGTTATAGTACCAAAAAAATGATTTACCATTAATTTGATGTATTGTTTATAATGAGAGGCATTCGATATAGACTAATTCATTTTGTGTTTTATTAATCTATTGGCATAAATCTGCTAGGCACCAGTTAGTTCTCAAATTGGATTGGCCGAGAGTTCTGACATATACAGTACACTCCAACCCAATCTCACAGCAATTTGTGCGTATTTAACGAGGTGGCTAATTCGTACAAATTCATACGACCTCACACGTGCGAATTCGTAAGATTTTTACTAAATCCCTGACTCCGCCCCTAAACCCATCCATCACTGGGGTTTAGACAAATCATACGAATTCGTACGAATTAGCTATCTCGTATTCACTCGTACGAATTGGTCGTGAGATAGCGTTGTACATTCCTAGGACTTTTCTTTCTTTGCACTCCTCTTGTTTGTGTTTGGGAATTTTTATTAAGTGAGGTTAAATCGTTACGCAATAGGTGGCGTATAACAGATAAGTGACTGTCTTTTTGAGTAAGTCTTTGAATCATTCACTCAACTCAACACTAATTGATTCAAAACACTAAACTACTGTGCCCTCCAGGACGCTCAACAGTTGATTCTGCTTTGAACTAACTATTTACAAGTATATTCAAATATAGAGACCTGCATTGCTGTTGGTGAAAGCTAAGCTTAAGCATGTAGCCTACTAAATTTAGGTGTATCATATGATATGCTGAGTAGGAAATATGCGCAATGATTTAGTTAAAACACATATTAAAAACAAAAACAGTGAGAACACTGAGCCCAATGACTGATCTAAGAGAATATGAAGATCATACCAGATGGTGTGAACAGCAATGGTGTTTGGTGTTAGCATGCTCTTTTTCAAGAGCAATCCCGACAACAACCCTAAAACCATAATTGTAGTTATGTTTCCCAAATTGTTGTCTTATACTAATGTAACCAATATGAATATTAGGTTGTGTGAGCTGTTTCTACACGAACTTGCACTGTCCGGTTTATCATCTTATTGCTGATGTTCTAATGCTTTTTTATTAAAAACAAAGGTTGTATTTGTTAACATTAGTTAATGCAACTGTGAACTAACATGAACAAACAATGAACAGCTGGATTTTATTAACTAACATTTATAAAGATGAATAAATACAGTAACAAATGTTTTGCTCATTGTTAGTTCATACATTAATGTTAACTAATGAACCTTATTGTAAAGTGTTACCCATATTTGTGTAATTTCTAACATCAGTAAATTAATGCTAAATAAGCACTTATACTTTCTATGTTGAGATCTGAAGAGCATCAGAACATTAACGTTAGTTGTCTCATTTTTGTTTAAAAAGCCTTATTTGGTGCTCAAGAGATATTTCATATCATTATCAATGCTGAACAGTTGTGCTGCTTAATATATATATTTTTTTTTTTTTGTGGAAAACGTGAAACATGACCATGCAAAACTTTAGGGTAAGTTTTTCACCGGTCCTCCTTCACTGCTACATTCCCTCACTCCCACTCTGGACCACACTTCCCAGCATCCCTCCTGGTCCTCACCTGCACTCATTCAGCCATCATCCACACCTGCCACTGATTATCTCCTCATCAGGACATACACATAAGCACACACCTGGTTTCACAGACAGGGCTTAGATTAATCCAGGATTAGGCCTTAGTTCAATTAGGACATTTAAGTAGCTTTTATAAACGTGCCTTAGGGGGGAAAAAAGCATTACTGGTGTACATCTTGAGACAAAACAATGTCACTGACATATTTTAAGATATGCCCGTGCAAGTTACTTTTAGTTAAACCAGCTCAATTCATATATACACTCACCTAAAGGATTATTAGGAACACCTGTTCAATTTCTCATTAATGCAATTATCTAATCAACCAATCACATGGCAGTTGCTTCAATGCATTTAGGGGTGTGTTCCTGGTCAAGACAATCTCCTGAACTCCAAACTGAATGTCAGAATGGGAAAGAAAGGTGATTTAAGCAATTTTGAGCGTGGCATGGTTGTTGGTGCCAGACGGGCCGGTCTGAGTATTTCACAATCTGCTCAGTTACTGGGATTTTCACGCACAACCATTTCTAGGGTTTACAAAGAATGGTGTGAAAAGGGAAAAACATCCAGTATGCGGCAGTCCTGTGGGCGAAAATGCCTTGTTGATGCTAGAGGTCAGAGGAGAATGGGCTGACTGATTCAAGCTGATAGAAGAGCAACTTTGATTGAAATAACCACTCGTTACAACCGAGGTATGCAGCAAAGCATTTGTGAAGCCACAACACGCACAACCTTGAGGCGGATGGGCTACAACAGCAGAAGACCCCACCGGGTACCACTCATCTCCACTACAAATAGGAAAAAGAGGCTACAATTTGCATGAGCTCACCAAAATTGGACAGTTGAAGACTGGAAAAATGTTGCCTGGTCTGATGAATCTTGATTTCTGTTGAGACATTCAGATGGTAGAGTCAGAATTTGGCGTAAACAGAATGAGAACATGGATCCATCATGCCTTGTTACCACTGTGCAGGCTGGTGGTGGTGGTGTAATGGTGTGGGGGATGTTTTCTTGGCACACTTTAGGCCCCTTAGTGCCAATTGGGCATCGTTTAAATGCCACGGCCTACCTGAGCATTGTTTCTGACCATGTCCATCCCTTTATGACCACCATGTACCCATCCTCTGATGGCTACTTCCAGCAGGATAATGCACCGTCACAAAGCTCGAATCATTTCAAATTGGTTTCTTGAACATGACAATGAGTTCACTGTACTAAAATGGCCCCCACAGTCACCAGATCTCAACCCAATAGAGCATCTTTGGGATGTGGTGGAACGGGAGCTTCGTGCCCTGGATGTGCATCCCACAAATCTGTTGAATGTTGAATCAATGCCACGTAGAATTAAGGCAGTTCTGAAGGCGAAAGGGGGTCAAACACAGTATTAGTATGGTGTTCCTAATAATCCTTTAGGTGAGTGTACATTTTATAGGCTTAAGCCTTGTCTGTGAAAGTTAAGTAGAAAGTATTTGATTCTCCAACCATATTGCCTATCATCTGCCAGTTCAATAAACATCCGTTACCTGCATTCCTGTTGTCTGTCCCTCTGTTCCATGACATAAGTAAGATTTAAAAAAGAAGGAAGAAATTAATACTTTTATTGAGCAAGAACACAATATATTGATCAGAAGTGACAGCAAATATGTGTTACAATGTTTTTATTACATTGATTAAAATAATAATGGGTAATCAATAATAGCTGATAATTTTTCTGAAGGATCACGTGACACTGAAGACTGGAGTAATAATGCTGAAAATACAGCCTCGTCATCACAGGAATTAATTACATTTTAAAATATCTTAGAACAGAAAACAATTATTTAAAATTGTAGTACTGTTTCACAATATTACTGTTTTACTGTATTTTTAATCAGAGCCTTTGTGAGCATAAAAGAGTTTGAAAAATCGTAATTATTCCAAACTCTTCACCGTAGTGAACACCATGTCAAACCTTGAAGCAGAAGGGTTACAGCAGCAGAAGACCTCACCGGGTGACACTTCTGTCAGCTAAGAAGAGGAAACTGAGGCTGAATTCTCACCGGCTCACCAAAATTAAACAATAGAATAGAAGATTGGAAAACATCTCCTGGTCTGATGAGTCTCAGTTTCTGAACATTCAGATGGTAGGGTCAGAATTTGGTGTAAACAACATGAATGCATGGATCCATCCAACATGTCGTGGTGTAATAGTGTGTGGGTGATATTTTCTTGACACACTTTGGGGCTCCTTAGCACCAATTAAGCATCGTTTAACTGGGTTTTGCTCATGAAAATGAGTTCACTGTACTCAAATGTTCTCTTTACAGTCACCAGATCTAAATCCAAAAGATTGCCCAGCTAAAAAATCTGCAGCTTCTGCATGAGGCTATCGTGTCAATATGGACCAAAATATCTGAAGAATGTTTCTATGCCACAAGCCCACAACGAATTCAGGGATTTCTCAAGGCAAAAACTGGCTTTGGCCAAGTTTCCAATAAGTCAGTGGTATTCCTGAACTGTATCAGTTTCAAAAAGATTATGTATCATTTGTGCAGTTTGAATTTTCAGATAAGAGTAATCAATCTGGATGTTAAAAAAATCTTTAACCTAACAGACTAGTTGAAAATAGTGACAATTCTCTAGATTTTGTGGAAAATGGCCAAATAAAACAACTAAATAGCATTAAAGTGCAATGTTTAGTATGTTAAAAAAATGCTTGTGTGCGGGTTAGGTTTAAGGGAAGAGAAGAGAAAATCTAATTTGCTCAGTATCAAAACAGCAAAAGTAAATGGGAAAAACATGAGTGTGTGTTAGAATATTATTTATCTTCTCTGTGCTGTGACACATGCATCAATTCAGAATTATGGCTCTACACTAGTTGCATAACAATTGTGGTGAACAAACAAAATACAAAGACTAATTAAAGGTGTCAAAATATAACATGACAATATGATTGCTTTTAAATTAAATGACAACCCATCTAGTTGGAAATAAAGCAGAGACTGCCATCTGGTGGAAGAAAAGAGATTCCCCATATAGTGGATGTCACAAAGGGTTGAACAGTCATTTTCAGGATTCGCCACTCTATAACCAAGGCCCTTCTCTATTAATTACTCAGCTCATAGGAAGAGCCATGGTTATCCTTCCATTACAGATTATGAAGGCTACATAATTCTGTGAATGTTCAGAAATGTGTTTGCAGACTTCCCCAGATGTGAGACAATCCTGTCTCTGAGCTCTATAGGCCATTGCTTTAACCTCATGGCTTGGTTTTTCCAAATCATGTCCATACACTTGAATTTGTAACTGGTTAACTCCAATCAAAGTGAAGAAACATCTCATTGATGATCCAGCAAAATTTGAATGCTTTTGAATTGAAAGTCATCACAAATCTGTTATTATTATTTTTTTTATACATTTTTTGCTTTGTAATTGTGTTGTATGGTGTGAAGATTGATGCGTTGCAGTACAAAAACAAATGTGAACAGAAATCGATGTGAACAGAAATCATCACGATATCAATTTCCAGCCCTCTGTTATCATGATTCTGGATTTATGTTGTCAAGATACTCCCGAACAGCATGAGCTGCCATGAATAGTTGATTTGCACCAGTTCCCTCAAAATATCTGCCATTTTCTATCCTCTGAGCATCCGTTTCTGACTTTAAAAGACTCTTTAACAAACCAATAGCAAATAAATAAATACCACATGCATTAATCCTATCAGCTATATATTCGTCTCTACACGTCCCAGTGATTATTAACTCTCCGTGTGTATAAGCACTAATTGCCCAGGTTCTTGGTTTGGTGTGGAACTGTTTTTTTTTTGGAACACGAGTAATAATTGGGTTTCTGTTTGCAAACACAGCTTTGAAACCCTCACGTAGTTTTACTTGTCTAATCAAAGTAGGAGACTCCATGTTATTTCCAGTGTCTCTTGCATACACAAAACTCTCACGGAGTGTGTCCGATTCATCAGATAGAAGCACACAGAAATTGGGCTCTGGGTAGTAAGTTCCCAGAGGAAAGTGCTCTGCTGTTATTATGCGCACCTGTCGATCATGTTCGTTCTCTTCTCTGAAGCCACTGTTCTCAGGGAACACATAACCAGTTGACATCACTGTTGGGTAGTTGTGCTCTTTGATTACATCTATGTAAGAGCTCAACACATAATTAAAATCAACTGTGTCTGTGTCAAAAAAGCAGAAATAGATAGTACCTTTAGGGTCTTTGTGCCTAAACTGTCTTACTAATTCTTTGGTATGTTCATGGTTTTTAATTTTTTCTCTTATTTTTCGATATGGGATGCCATTATTTTCTGGCCATGTAAAATAGAATTTTTTAAAAGCAATTTCGCAAATAATGTCCTTCTGAAGTTCAGTTATTACAGCATCTTCATCTGATTTCTTTCCATTCAGGCCAAAAACTACAGCGATGTCCTAAAAATGGAACTCGTCCTCTTCCCTGAAAGCTGTGCTTTTCAGAAGATCAAGAAACTTCTGACAATATGAATCAGCATGTGCACTCATTTCAGGTGTAACCTCCATTGGGACATTGATCAAAAATTTGACTCTGATATCTTTTATGTCCGATGGTACTGTTGATTCCTATGGAGAGAGAAATCAACAGTTTATACAATCTTTATTCAACTGCATTCATCAATTCTCAACTGTCGTTTTTATACACTCACCTAAAGGATTATTAGGAACACCATACTAATACTGTGTTTGACCCCCTTTCGCCTTCAGAACTGCCTTAATTCTATGTGGCATTGATTCAACAAGGTGCTGAAAGCATTCTTTAGAAATGTTGGCCCATATTGATAGGATAGCATCTTGCAGTTGGAGATTTGTGGGATGCACATCCAGGGCACGAAGCTCCCGTTCCACCACATCCCAAAGATGCTTTATTGGGTTGAGATCTGGTGACTGTGGGGGCCATTTTAGTACAGTGAACTCATTGTCATGTTCAAGAAACCAATTTGAAATGATTCGAGCTTTGTGACATGGTGCATTATCCTGCTGGAAGCAGCCATCAGAGGATGGGTACATGGTGGTCATAAAGGGATGGACATGGTCAGAAACAATGCTCAGGTAGGCCATGGCATTTAAACGATGCCCAATTGGCACTAAGGGGCCTAAAGTGTGCCAAGAAAACATCCCCCACACCATTACACCACCACCACCAGCCTGCACAGTGGTAACAAGGTATGATGGATCCATGTTCTCATTCTGTTTACGCCAAATTCTGACTCTACCATCTGAATGTCTCAACAGAAATCGAGACTCATCAGACCAGGCAACATTTTTCCAGTCTTCAACTGTCCAATTTTGGTGAGCTTGTGCAAATTGTAGCCTCTTTTTCCTATTTGTAGTGGAGATGAGTGGTACCCGGTGGGGTCTTCTGCTGGTGTAGCCCATCCGCCTCAAGGTTGTGCGTGTTGTGGCTTCACAAATGCTTTGCTGCATACCTCGGTTGTAACGAGTGGTTATTTCAGTCAAAGTTGCTCTTCTATCAGCTTGAATCAGTCGGCCCATTCTCCTCTGACCTCTAGCATCAACAAGGCATTTTCGCCCACAGGACTGCCTTATACTGGATGTTTTTCCCTTTTCACACCATTCTTTGTAAACCATAGAAATGGTTGTGCGTGAAAATCCCAGTAACTGAGCAGATTGTGAAATACTCAGACCGGCCCGTCTGGCACCAACAACCATGCCACGCTCAAAATTGCTTAAATCATCTTTCTTTCCCATTCTGACATTCAGTTTGGAGTTCAGGAGATTGTCTTGACCAGGACCACACCCCTAAATGCATTGAAGCAACTGCCATGTGATTGGTTGATTAGATAATTGCATTAATGAGAAATTGAACAGGTGTTCCTAATAATCCTTTAGGTGAGTGTATATTCCAATCTGAAATGAATGGTTTAGTGAAATAAGAGCGAGTGAATAATGCCAGAATAGGCCCATTTGGGAATGGCATCTACCATAATTGTGCTTCTGTTACCTGAATGCTGAGATTTCGTAACAAATCACCAAGTTGGTCAGGTCCTGAATTTCCTGACTCCCTCTCTTCCTCCTCATTCTCCATCTCAGATTGTTTATTCATAGCAGAGCGGTCTGTTTTCTCCTCTTTGTGTGAATTGTTGTCAGATGTAGACATTTTGGTCTGAGAAAATGCAAGTAAAATAACTGGAATGATCAGTAGATTAATAGTGTAACAGTGATGGCCTGATTTTCCAAATGACACAATCATAGTAAAAGTATGTGTAAGGACGTCCGCATAAAAATAACAATTACTTAATTATTAACAAGTCTGCTATATTAAACACACAATTTAAACATTCCCAGTGAAGAGTTGGAAAGTATGTGATTACCTAAGCTTATGAGTTCTCCAAAATCTAATTGTGCTGGAAAGGGGAATTAAACACAACCATTCTGTCCCCAAACCTTTTTTAATTATCTCTGTTCATCTGTATTTCTTTTCCTTCCATCTTTTTTTAAACAAATATGAAATAACATTTTATACAAAGTCTACCTTATGGCTCTTAGCCTATTTAGAAATATGCTGGTATTAAAAAATAGCCCATCTAATTTTCAATGTTCAAAAAGCTTCTATAGCGTGTAGTATAAGAATTAGTCAGTGGGAAATTATAATTTCATTAATGACTGTCTCGTATAAAAAAGAAAAATGAATGTTTTACTTACTTTAATCTTGTTGTTTTGTGTTCTCATGCTAGACTTTTTATAGAAGAGGTTCTTTAGGGACACCTAATCTGTAGCCCTGCCTTAACTCTGAAGCAGGCTGCAATGTAAAGATTGCAATTTGCAATACTGGAATAGGCTATGTTGTGTGTGTGTGTGTGAGGCGCGATCGAACAGTGTATACATAAAAACATACTCCGTCATTTTGTTTATGCAGGACATCATTCAAACTGCAAAGTGTTTAAGTTACTGTTAATTAAAATTTTAAGGAAAACAAATATATTAATCTGAAATGTAGCAAATTAATTTTCAATTCATTCACGTACAATTACCAAACATATCTCAATGTCTTTTTTGTCTTTTTAGTAATTTAATTAATAAACTAATTATATAAAACTATTGTCAATGCACTACAAATAAACTGGTTCTATGCCTTTACTTTATTAATAAAACTTATTTAAAAATACAAGGCTTAAGTAATTTATTTTCCTTTGTTGGTACAGCCTGAGACATGCACAAGCCTTCTGCATTTTTGTTTTGCTTTTCCCTCCATTGTACCAAACTCGTACCAAACCGTGACTTCTGTGTACCGTTCCACCCCTAATATAGTTATATATATATATAGTTATATATAGTATATATATAACTATTATATATCGTTTTTATGAAATTAAAGTTCTCATATTATGAAAATGTTTTAGGTCATATTGCCCACCCCTAGTGGATGCTGCTTAAGTGTGCTATAAAGTTTGAGTGATGTTTTTTTTTTTTTTTTTTTTTTTTAAGCGGAGTTGTGATAGATACTTTTATGTATCCATCCCATCCCTTAGCCTATTCCACCATGAGAAAGTCCACCACATCTCCCATGGCACATGTTAACCCACATTTTGATATGTCAGCTTTTGTCTTGTCCATGAACATTAAAGCTATTTGGTTAACGTTTTTCTCATTTTATCTCTTCAGAGAGTTCACACCCCAGCCATTTCTTCCTCCTAAATATGTTACATCTCAAAACACAGATATTTTGATAGGGATAGAAGTAGTGATTCAACTTACGTTTCTATAGCTAGACTCTAGACCGAAGTTTCTTCTCGCTTTCTCGACGTTGGCACATATGGAGGAGATTTCTGGCGCCGCCCTGGTTCACGCAACAATATATACAGAAATAATTTGCGTCCTCCCTGCTACTTCTAATAGCCGCTGGAAGGTATAGCCTTACCCCAGTGTTCAAAATGTCAATAGTAAGATGAACAATATACAGCTAAGAAAAACCAGAAAACATAACATCCAATTCATCAGAATGGGAGAGAAGAGAGTTTAACCGGAAGGTTCCACTCATGACTGGAGAATGTCATGACTCATGTGGTCTGTGCCTGGTTGAGCTATCCAAGGAAGTAGTACGTTGTTTGGGCCAGGGCTGTAAAGGCACTGAAAAAATTTACAAAGTACTGAGTAAAAATTGTTCTAAATTAAAAGTCCAAGGATTTAACCTAAAACATACTTGAGATGAAGTCAGAAAGTGCAACTTTAAATCGTACTTCAGCCTTAAAAAGTAGCAGTAACTGTACAAAATGAAAATGAGAGAGAGTTTGAGAGTTTCTTGTTTAAGTATTTTGAATAATTTCATCAAGAAGATGAAATGACAGACACAGAAAAGTTTTGTCACAAAGGTCAAAAACATCCATAGTGCATTTTTATATAGACCAACAATTAAAAAGCAGCACAGTGGAATTTCGATATGTGATTAATTAGATTAATTATCATATCATGTAATTAAATATTGGACATCCCTAATTATTACTCAATATACCCCCGGTTTAAGCTAGTCTGAGGCTTAAGCTAGCTCAAGGCTTAAAGCTACACTTAGACTTAGTTTAAGGCTTAAAGCTACACTGTGTAGGATTTTCTCACATCTAGCAGTGATTATTACTTTCTAGCCCCTCCCATTCCGAGGGCTTTTTAAATCCTACGGTGGCCGTATCATTTCAAATCTGACGGCAGTCGTGAGTAATCTCCCCCTCGCATTCATCACGGTGCCACTGAGTATAAAAGCACGAAAGGCGAAGCTTGAATACGGGAGAATCCCGGGAAAAAACGGGAGGGTTGACAGGTATGGCCGAAGAGGGACATACCTGTCAACCCTCCCGTTTTTTCCCGGGATTCTCCCGTATTTTACCTTGCTATCCCGCTATAATCTCGTTTAAATATTTTCCCGTATTTCTCCCGTATTTTTAATATTTCTATAAAATAAAAATAAAAAAATCCCACTGGGCGCAAAACAGTTAAGCGGAAATCCCGCCCTGCAGCTAATTTCATTGGTTAGGCTTACAATGACGGGTAGGTTTAGGGATCAGTGTTTGGTGTAGGCAATCAGTACTGTGATTCACATGACCAATAAAATCTTTAGAATCGGCTGCAGGGCGGGATTTTCCGCTGAAGTAGGGGAAAAATCGCACGAAGAAGAACAGCAGCATCCCGAGGATGGACGAACATGAGAGAGATAGCATTGGAGTACCTGCAAAAAAGCCGAAAACTTTGTGCAAGTATCTTCACAAATGGGAGAGGGAGGCTTACCCGTACTTAACAAAGAGCAACATCGGGCAAAGTCATGCTTTTTGTCAAATTTGCTGCACGGATTTTAGTGTATCACACGGAGGGAAAAGTGATGTGAGCCAACATGAAAAATCTGCAAAGCACAAGCGGGCCCAAGAGGCGCAAAAACATGCCCAGCCAATGACTGCATTTGTAACTACAAACGTTTCTGAGGCTGATCAAGTGACCAAAGCTGAGGTGAAAATGTCAATGCTTTGCGGCAAAAATAATGTGGCCTTAAGTTTTTGCGATGATTTCAACCGTAGTGTAGCAGACATGTTCCCTGACTCTGCCATCGCTCGGAAGTACTCGGCGGGAAAAACGAAAGCCACGCAACTCCTCAAAGGTAAGATATAGACTTCAAAAATGCATTGCTTCAAAATGAATAGGACAATCTAATCGAAACCTTGATAATGATGTTCCCATGGTGTAGTCTAAAGTAACTGGACACTTTTGCTTAACATGTGCCATAGCTGTGGAACATGATGAGAACGTAGCAAGGTTATGTGAATCTCAGCCTTTTTCATTGTTGTGTGATGAATCAAACAACAGAAAAACCGACAAAGAATGTGTTATCCTTGCAAGAAGTTATGATGAGTCCAATCTGGAGGTGACAACAAAGTTCCTTGAAATGCCCATATGCAATGTGGGTAATGCAGAAAACCTATTTGAAAAGCTGTCCGAAGCATTGAGGTGAGGGAACTGCAATGTGTTTATCTAGTTTGCATTTAATTATAACAACTAGAACATTTTTTATTTAAGTTTCATGTGATCACAGTTTACATAAAAGCTTTTGTCAAATAGTTTATTTTGTAATTATGGGCATATTGTTTTGATTTCCCTTTTCCAATAGCAAAAGAGGCATTTCATGGGAGAATGTCATTGCCTTCAACTCTGACAATGCAAGTGTAATGAAAGGCAGACACAATTCAGTGATTAGCAGACTAAAGGTGATGATACACAGGGCAACTTTTTGAGCAATGTTGCCGTCAACGGGCAACCGGATGAGACTCAGGGCCTATGAGCGATATAAATTATCCAGATAGAAATGTATTGCCCATTTTCAATGGGAAAGTGCCCAAGCAACAATTGCCCAGCAACATTGCTCAAAAAGTTGCCCTGTGTATCATCACCCTAAGAGGAAGTCAGCCTAATGTCCAGGACCTTGGCTGCATTTGCCACCTTGTCCAGCTTGCCACTGGTTGTGGCATCAAAGCAACCAAACTTCCAGTAGAGGACATTTTGGTTGGGATATACTAACGCATTCTCATCCTAGGGCGTCATATACTGACGCTTTTGACATTTCGTCTGCATCCAACGCACATGGCACCCTTTAGCATCAATATGACATTGCACACACTTTGACAAAAGGTAAATGTAAAATAAAAGCACACACACACACACACACACACACACACACACACACACACACACACACACACACACACACACACACACATCTATCACTCTATATCTAATAATTAAACCTTAAGTAATCTGAGACCACTTACTAAACTCAAAATCATTGTCTCCTTTCAGTGCAAAGAGATGTGAGCTCTTCAAGGAGTTTGTAGAGTTCACAGACTCTGACAACCTGAAGCTGCTGAGGTACTGCAGTACTAGATGGCTGAGTCTGCTTACATGCATTCAGAGAGTACTGAACCAGTGGGATGCTCTACAGGTAGGATTGTAATGGTAAACTCTCAGCAGATATCTTGAAAATGTTTCCATTACATTTTTTTTTTACCATATATTGCCACCCTATATCCCTAAATCTATAGACATACTTTGACAGTCATGAGGAGGTGGAGAGGAATGCCAAAGTTCACAATCTGGCAAACTATCTCCGTGATCCAGTTATGCAAACATACTTTATTTTCCTGAGTGTTGCCCTTAAGCCTTTAGCTGAATTTAATATTGCCTTTCAGGTGGGTGTCATGACCTCTTGGGATAATGTCAGAATAAAAGATTAATAATCACATACGATAATATGTATTATTTCATTTATTTTATTGTGGCTACTTGTACTGTCTACAGTCAGAGGGAGTACAGATTCGCAGGCTTGAAGATGAGATGTGCAGGCTGATCAGGCGGTTTTTGGGCTCCTTAATACCAGCCAGGGCCATCTTGGATGTGCCTCTCAGGGAGGTGAACTATGGAGAGGGACATCAGTTGGCAGATGAAGATCTCTTCATTGGAGCAGAGACGAAGGCATTCATCAGAAATGTAGAGCTCCCCGTTTCATCCAAGAAAAAAATCTTTCAGTGAGTATATTACTCTGTAGTTTAATATAATTATGATCTAATCTTTTGACAGCCTGGGATAACTCTTTTAGTGTCAATATGGACCAAAATATCTATGGAATGTTTCTATGCCACAAGCCCACAACGAATTCAGGGAGTTCTCAAGGCAAAAACTGGCTTTGGGCAAGTTTCCAATAAGTCAGTGGTATTCCTGAACTGTATCAGTTTCAAAAAGATTATGTATCATTTGTGCAGTTTGAATTTTCCGATAAGAGTAATCAATCTGGATGTTAAAAAAATCTTTAACCTAACAGACTAGTTGAAAATAGTGACAATTCTCTAGATTTTGTGGAAAATGGCCAAATAAAACAACTAAATACTATAGCATTAAAGTGCAATGTTTAGTATGTTAAAAAAATGCTTGTGTGCGGGTTAGGTTTAAGGGAAGAGAAGAGAAAATCTAATTTGCTCAGTATCAAAACAGCAAAAGTAAATGGGAAAAACATGAGTGTGTGTTAGAATATTATTTATCTTCTCTGTGCTGTGACACATGCATCAATTCAGAATTATGGCTCTACACTAGTTGCATAACAATTGTGGTGAACAAACAAAATACAAAGACTAATTAAAGGTGTCAAAATATAACATGACAATATGATTGTTTTTCTAGTTGGAAATAAAGCAGAGACTGCCATCTGGTGGAAGAAAAGAGATTCCCCATATAGTGGATGTCACAAAGGGTTGAACAGCCATTTTCAGGTTTCGCCACTCTATAACCAAGGCCCTTCTCTATTAATTACTCAGCTCATAGGAAGAGCCATGGTTATCCTTCCATTACAGATTATGAAGGCTACATAATTCTGTGAATGTTCAGTAATGTGTTTGTAGACTTCCCCAGATGTGAGACAATCCTGTCTCTGAGCTCTATAGGCCATTGCTTTAACCTCATGGCTTGGTTTTTCCAAATCATGTCCATACACTTGAATTTGTAACTGGTTAACTCCAATCGAAGTGAAGAAACATCTCATTGATGATCCAGCGAAATCTGAATGCTTTTGAAATTGTGTAATTTTGTAATTGTGTTGTATGGTGTGAAGATTGATGCGTTGCAGTACAAAAACAAAATATTGTATTTCATAAAATTGTATTACTTGCTATTGGTGTCAAAAATGTAGCTACAGAAAAACAGTAACAACAGAGTAAAAATACAATAGATGACAACATGACAAAAACAAGCAAAAAAGATGGTTATTTTCACAGTAATGATTGATTATGATAACACTAAAGATAAATACAAATATGCATCTATGACTGGTTGGTTCATAGAAGTGTTATGCTGAAAAGAAGTCTAAACTACACTGCAAATGAAATCATTTCTGACAGTCTGGAGGTGAGATTTATTTGGTGGCTGATGGGAATACCATGATTAACAACAGACTTGTCCCATTGCTTAATCGTACGACGTGAACAGAAATCATCACGATATCAATTTCCAACCCTCTGTTATCATGTTTCTGGATTTATGCTCTCAAGATACTCCCGAACAGCATGAGCTGCCATGAATAGTTGATTTGCACCAGTTCCCTCAAAATATCTGCCATTTTCTATCCTCTGAGCATCCGTTTCTGACTTTAAAAGACTCTTTAACAAACCAATAGCAAATAAATAAATACCACATGCATTAATCCTATCAGCTATATATTCGTCTCTACACGTCCCAGTGATTATTAACTCTCCGTGTGTATAAGCACTAATTGCCCAGGTTCTTGGTTTGGTGTTTTTTTTTTGGAACACGAGTAATAATTGGGTTTCTGTTTGCAAACACAGCTTTGAAACCCTCACGTAGTTTTACTTGTCTAATCAAAGTAGGTGATTCCATGTTATTTCCAGTGTCTCTTGCATACACAAAACTCTCACGGAGTGTGTCCGATTCATCAGATAGAAGCACACAGAAATTGGGCTCTGGGTAGTAAGTTCCCAGAGGAAAGTGCTCTGCTGTTATTATGCGCACCTGTCGATCATGTTCGCTCTCTTCTCTGAAGCCACTGTTCTCAGGGAACACATAACCAGTTGACATCACTGTTGGGTAGTTGTGCTCTTTGATTACATCTATGTAAGAGCTCAACACATAATTAAAATCAACTGTGTCTGTGTCAAAAAAGCAGAAATAGATTGTACCTTTAGGGTCTTTGTGTCTAAACTGTCTTACTAATTCTTTGGTATGTTCATGGTTTTTAATTTTTTCTCTTATTTTTCGATATGGGATACCATTATTTTCTGGCCATGTAAAATAAAAAATTTTAAAAGCAATTTCGCAAATAATGTCCTTCTGAAGTTCAGTTATTACAGCATCTTCATCTGATTTCTTTCCATTCAGGCCAAAAACTACAGCGATGTCCTCAAAATGGAACTCGTCCTCTTCCCTGAAAGCTGTGCTTTTCAGAAGATCAAGAAACTTCTGACAATATGAATCAGCATGTGCACTCATTTCAGGTGTAACCTCCATTGGGATATTGATCAAAAATTTGACTGATATCTTTTCTGTCCGATGGTACTGTTGATTCCTATGGAGAGAGAAATCAACAGTTTATACAATCTTTATTCAACTGCATTCATCAATTCTCAACTGTCGTTTTTATACACTCACCTAAAGGATTATTAGGAACACCATACTAATACTGTGTTTGACCCCCTTTCGCCTTCAGAACTGCCTTAATTCTATGTGGCATTGATTCAACAAGGTGCTGAAAGCATTCTTTAGAAATGTTGGCCCATATTGATAGGATAGCATCTTGCAGTTGGAGATTTGTGGGATGCACATCCAGGGCACGAAGCTCCCGTTCCACCACATCCCAAAGATGCTCTATTGGGTTGAGATCTGGTGACTGTGGGGGCCATTTTAGTACAGTGAACTCATTGTCATGTTCAAGAAACCAATTTGAAATGATTCGAGCTTTGTGACATGGTGCATTATCCTGCTGGAAGTAGCCATCAGAGGATGGTACATGGTGGTCATAAAGGGATGGACATGGTCAGAAACAATGCTCAGGTAGGCCATGGCATTTAAACAATGCCCAATTGGCACTAAGGGGCCTAAAGTGTGCCAAGAAAACATCCCCCACACCATTACACCACCACCACCAGCCTGCACAGTGGTAACAAGGCATGATGGATCCATGTTCTCATTCTGTTTACGCCAAATTCTGACTCTACCATCTGAATGTCTCAACAGAAATCGAGACTCATCAGACCAGGCAACATTTTTCCAGTCTTCAACTGTCCAATTTTGGTGAGCTTGTGCAAATTGTAGCCTCTTTTTCCTATTTGTAGTGGAGATGAGTGGTACCCGGTGGGGTCTTCTGCTGTTGTAGCCCATCCGCCTCAAGGTTGTGCGTGTTGTGGCTTCACAAATGCTTTGCTGCATACCTCGGTTGTAACGAGTGGTTATTTCAGTCAAAGTTGCTCTTCTATCAGCTTGAATCAGTCGGCCCATTCTCCTCTGACCTCTAGCATCAACAAGGCATTTTCGCCCACAGGACTGCCTTATACTGGATGTTTTTCCCTTTTCACACCATTCTTTGTAAACCCTAGAAATGGTTGTGCGTGAAAATCCCAGTAACTGAGCAGATTGTGAAATACTCAGACCGGCCCGTCTGGCACCAACAACCATGCCACGCTCAAAATTGCTTAAATCATCTTTCTTTCCCATTCTGACATTCAGTTTGGAGTTCAGGAGATTGTCTTGACCAGGACCACACCCCTAAATGCATTGAAGCAACTGCCATGTGATTGGTTGATTAGATAATTGCATTAATGAGAAATTGAACAGGTGTTCCTAATAATCCTTTAGGTGAGTGTATATTCCAATCTGAAATGAATGGTTTAGTGAAATAAGAGCGAGTGAATAATGCCAGAATTTTCAGAGCGGTCTGTTTTCTTCTCTTTGTGTGAATTGTTGTCAGATGTAGACATTTTGGTTTGAGAAAATGAAAGTAAAATAACTGGAATGATCAGTAGATTAATAGTGTGACAGTGAGGGCCTGATTTTCCAAATGATGTATATATATATATTAAAGACAATGCTTTTTTGCAGATTTGTGCTGTTGTTGAATAATTTTGAAAGTCCTTTGAAGACCTGAAGTTGTTTTTTCAGTTACATTTGGGGACACCATTGAAACATGTTGTGCTGAGCTATTTACGCTTGATGGTGTTTTAAGCCCCCAATGGCTCCTTAGAGGCAGCTAACCCTACCCTCAACCTTAAACCTACCCATCCCCTCGCTGCCTGGAAGGCGCCGTTGGGGGCTAAAAACACCAAACACCGCTTTGCACATTACTTTTGTTTGATTTATTCATTGTAAACAACTGAAAGTCTGTACATTTTACCAATAACTATTATATATTGTTTTTATGAAATAAAATTTCTCATATTATGAAAACGTTTTAGGTCATATTGCCCACCCCTGGATTCTGCTTAAGTTTACACAAAGTTTCAGTGATGTTTTTTTTTTTTCAAGCGAAGTTGTGATAGATACTTTTATGTACACATCCCATTCCGTAGCCTATTCCACCATGAGAAATTCCACCACATCTCCTACATGTGGTTACCCACATTTTGATATGTCAGCTTTTGTCTTGTCCATGATCATTAAAGCTATTTGGTTATCGTTTTTCTCATTTTATCTCTTCAGAGAGTTCACACCCCAGCCATTTCTTCCTCCTAAATATGTTACATCTCAAAAAACAGATATTTTGATAGGGATAGAAGTAGTGATTATGTTTCTATAGCTAGACTCTAGACCGTAGTTTCTTCCAGCTTTCTTGACGTTGGCACATATGGAGGAGATTTCAGATGCCCAGCATGTGTCCCAATGACTCAGTCTTGGCACCGCCCTGCTTTACGCAACAATATATACAGAAATAATTTGTGTCCTCCCTGCTACTTCTAATAGCCACTGGAAGGTATAGCCTTACCCCAGTGTTCAAAATGTCAATAGTAAGATGAACAATATGCAGATAAGAAAAAAACCTTGATACAGAAAACATAACATCCAATTCATCAGAGTGGGAGAGAAGAGAGTTTAACCGGATGGTTCCACTCAGGAGTGGAGAATGACATAATATAATATATCATGACTCATGTGGTCTGTGCCTGGTTGAGCTAATTGTCCAAGGAAGTACGTTGTTAGGGCCAGGGCTGTAAAGGCACTGAAAAAATGTGCAAAGTACTAAAACATTTTCTCAATTAAAAGTCCGAGGATTTAACCTAAAACATACTTGAGATGAAGTCAGAAAGTACAACTTTAAATCGTACTTCAGCCTTAAAAAGTAGCAGTAACTGTACAAAATGAAAATGAGAGAAAGTTTGAGAGTTTCTTGTTTAAGCATTTTGAATAATTTCATCAAGAAGATGAAATGACAGACACAGAAAAGTGATGGCACAAAGGTCAAAAACATCCATAGTGCATTTTTATATAGACCAACAATTAAAAAGCAGCACAGTGGAATATCGATATGTGATTAATTTGATAAAAATTAGTACTGCTTGATTATTACTCAATATACCCCCGGTTTAAGCTAGTCTGAGGCTTAAGCTAGTCCCAGACTAGAATGCATGTTTGAGCTGTTTTAACTAAAAACAACTTATATTATTAAAATATGTCAGTGCCATTGTTTTGTCTCAAGATGCACACCAGTAATGTTTTTTTTTTTTTTTTTTTTTTTTTTTTTAGACACGTTTATAAATCTACTTAAATGCCCTAATAGTAACGATCTGTGTGTTTAGGCCAGGGGTGCCCAACCCTGCTCCTGCCGATCGACTGTCCTGCACAGTTCAGCTCCAACCCTAATCAAACACACCTGCCTTTAATTTTCATGTGATCCTGAAGACCTTAATTGGTTGCTTCAGGTGTGTTTGATTAGGGTTGGAGATAAACTCTGCAGGACAGTCGATCGGCAGGAGCAGGGTTGGGCACCCCTGGTTTAGGCCATGTCCACACGAAAACGTATATATTTCTCTCCGTTTTGGCCTTCCGCCCACACTGAGAGGGCGTTTTTATTAATGAAAACGAAGCTTTTTTGAAAACACACTGCAAAGTGGATACATTTGAAAACGGCGTTTTCACGTTGTAGTGTGGACTGTGAAACTGGTGGTATTTAAAAACAATGACGTAAATTTAGTCATTTGATGCATATTGTACCAATCAATTCATATTCATACCAGTATTGTGCCTGTTATGTGCTATTCACTTAGCCTGGAAATCCAAACCTAAATCTGAAAGATTAATGGTCTGGCATCGACTAATGAAAATCGGCCAGCTCGAGGGGCAGCACCAAGCGTGCATTTGAAAATCTCACTGCACGCAATTGGATAACACTACAACCAATCACAACAAGTTATCGCTTAGCTATCGCTTAGCTATTGTCCTGCGGCAATACATGAGAGCAGTTGCGTTTTTGACCAAACATAAGGTGACTGTGTGCGACCTGGACCGCATCAGTGGATGGTGAGATATTTTACTAAATAAAATGATCCTGTCAGAAGAAATGCGCGATAACTTCATTATTTATTTTTCCATCTGAATCATATTAGTGATCTTTTGTGGGGTTTTACGCATGCGCAGTGAGGTGAATTTAGCATTTTTCAAAAGTTTCTCATCCACACTGAAACGTCCGAAAACGCCTGAAAACGCTAAGGTGGATAGAGAGTGTTTATAAATGAAAACGTCGTTTTCAAATGTATCCGGATTAATGTAGACGTAGCCTTAGTTTCATTTTCATGGACTTTTAGTTTGCATTCGTCAGTCAAACATAGTTTCCTATGTTTTCTTTGTGCCTAGTTTCCCTCCAGTCTTTAGTTGCCATGGACACTCATTAATCATCACAGCTGTTCATCATTGTCTCATAATTACTGTGTATTTAAGTTCCTCTTTGTGCTCACGTTAGTGTCTGTTATTGTTTGTGTATTGTGTGCTACATGCTGTCTCGTTGCTGTTGCTACCCTTCGGATGACTTTGTTTTACTTTATTTAATTAAAATAATGTATATTTGATCTCTGCCTTTCACCTTCATCATTGGACTGAAAATGTTACAGAATGCTGGACAAAAGAAGGTGATTCCCCAAGCCCAACGGGGTTGGGATTTTTAGATTTCAAAGAGAAAGGACCTTAGAGGAGTATGTGGAGGAGTTCATTGGCGCCAGCCACCTCGCCACCTGTGATGATATCATGCTAATGGAGGGGTTTTGGATCGGACTCGACGATGAGATCCAGCTGATGATGTAACCAGCGTCCGGTCCCATTTACCATCCATCACTGCCCCAGAGCCAGACCCAATGCCCACACTCAACGCGGATTCGGAGCCAAAGCCCACCGCAGACCTAGTGATCCAGCAATTACCCGCCACAGACATCGCGCCAAAGCCAGAGCCCGTTACAGAGCCAGAGTCAGCTGCCAAGTCTGTCCCGGAAGCTAAGCCTGAGTTCCCGGCTGAGCAAGTGTTTGAGCCTGCTGCAAAATCCGTGCCTGTGGGAATATTGGTGGTGATAGATGAGGAGGAAAGCCTGATCGTCTGGAAGTCAGATGTAGTGCTTCCCACCCATGAACCCTCTCTGCCGCTGGTCCCTTCCTGGACCAAATGTATGTTCGTCACCTCTGTCTTCATCGTCACTGCTCGGAATCTTCGATGCCTTCATCGCTGCTTGTCCTGTCCAGCCCTAGTTCGTCGTCACCACCATCCCTGTCCATCACAGAGCCTTCATCCACACCCAGTCTTCCTCTTCTGAACCCTCCACCAAAGCCAGCCATTCCCTTGGCTCTGCATCCGCTAGCTTTCTTCAGCCCCTCACCATCAGCCCTGATCCGCCTTGGAGCCTCCAGTCCCCAGCTCTGCCCTGGTGTGAGGAGTCCCGGGCTCAGCCTCATCCCCCGGATCCCTCAATTCCTCCTCTGGCAAATGAATGAACACGGTATGGTTATAATTCAGGCCACATCACAAATCAGAAATCAGACTGTGAATCGGTAGCATTCAAATATTGAATACATGCTGTTAACTGGTCAAGTGTTCACGAAAGAGAGTCTTTAGCTGTTTCTTGAAAATAGAGGCTAAAGACGCCACTGTTCGGGTGGAATTAGGCAGGTCACACTGGCAATGTTTACACGCAACCAAATAATCCATTAGTAATCAGACTGACTGCTCAATCGGACTGAAATGTAAACACCTCAATCGACCCAACTGAGTTCGAAAGGGGTGGTTTATTCCTTTTCTAATCCGATCGAGAGGACATGTAAACACTTGATCGGATTGAAAACCGAAACTGAAAGGACTGCGCATGTGCAATGGCGTAGAAAGAGCGTAATGACGTATGCCGCGTAGAACGAGCTTTTCTTTCTGTTGAATAAAGTGTCATATTAATGAGTGTCCCATCATTCTTAAATTCTCCTTTCACTCAGCTTCTGTGAAGTGGAGCAGGAAAACGTCCCACTAGTCCTTGTTTTGGATTCTCATCCACAGGGTTTGAGCACGGGGAGGGGCATTTACTGCATGATAAATATAAGCAGCATGGGACAACGGTTAATATGTCATAGTCTCCAAATTACGACCAGAAATGGATAAATATAAAGTCTGCATATAAATTTAAAACATAAATCACCGATGTATGAGACAGGTTATTATGCGCAAACAGCGGGAAACTCTGTACATCTGTGCAGTGTGCGCATGTCAAAAAATCTATTCCAAATTGAAGCTTGTGACATAAACGCACACATCAACCCGATCACATTTAGCGTTCGTGTAAACACTTCATTCAGATTCATCAATCGGAATGAATTCAGTCCGATTGAAATAAAAGTTGTGCATGTAAACCAAGGGGGTAATCTTTCAGCAGGAAACTGAAGCTTCCCCAGGGGCCGCCATTGATTAGCAGACCATCACCTGCTGTTAGCAATCCATTGATTCCCATTCATTTTGGCGTCACTTTGACAGCGAATAACTTTACATCTGAGGTGCTTAAAGACTCCATTTGTCCATTATTTATTTCTAAAGAAACACAAAAATGTATAAAAGGCTCCATTACCTTGTATCTTACGTTATGGCCCCATAGAAGCAGTTTTTGTAAAAATAGGTTAACGATTGCATCATAACCATGCGACTCTCTTTCGCACAGTAGAGAAATTACCGTATGGACAGGAGGAGAAGCTCGCAGGCAATCGGGGGGACGTGGAGGCAAAATGACAAAATAATTCATCAGAATACTTAGCAAAAGTTGCTCCTGCTCCTAGCTCATGGACACCTCCTACTCACACTCTCTGTCTCTGCAAGATTCGGAAGGGAATGATTCAGAGAGCTTCTAATTGACTTTTCTCCGTTGAATCCAATGGGGTCGCTGTGTCCATTTCTTTTACTGTCTATGATGTAAACGTAGCCACTGTCACACCTCTGGTGGTTGTTGCTTTTGTAGTAGATTGATTTAAATTCTAGCAATTCAATTCCAGTTTTACCACTAGGGGGTGTATATGCTTGCGTTGAGTGGGAATTACCTGTTGCTGTAGAATTTTCGGCTTTGTGAAGGTGAAAATTTAAGACTTTTCCAAAAAAACATTTTTGAGACCTAGGTTTTTTTGTGTGTGTGCAAATGTCAAACAATTCTTAAATCAAGATATATATGAAGTCTTGTTTTCTGTGAAATTAATCAAAATTAAGCATTTTTTATGATTAAAGCAAGAACAAAAATCTGCCAATGCTGAGGAAGATGCAATATTTAATGCAACAATGCTATGAATTTATGACTTTCTGCTCTGATTTAGGAGTTTTAAGGCCTATATTTTTGTAAGGGAGAATAAAGACTTTTAAGGATCCACAGAAACCCTGTGATATTTATAAAAAAAAATAAACATTGAAAATAACTCTATGGTGACTGGTGCAAACAGATGACAGGGTTTCTTTATTTGTTCACCTCCCCTACTATGATGGCCGCTACAGTCTGAGGATAAGATATTATGCATACATTTTTAGCCCTTGTTTCCAGAAGAAATCTTAGACTGCCACCTTGTGGAAAACACAAGGCTTATAATGTAGAATAAACAAAGGCATCTGCTCAACTTTACTGAACTACTCAGAACTTGACAGTAAAACAATTGAAGGTACAGAGATAATGAATATGTTCACTTCTGTTTCTGTATCAAAACAAATTTAATACCCCTCAAAAAAGAACGAGAGGAAAGACCAATGAAAAACACAGAAAGACAAACAAAAGAACTTGGAAAACATAGACATCAACCTATTAAGAGTGAGAAATTAGCATTTGAAATTACAAGAGAAAACTAATGTCTACCATAAAAAACAAGGTTTAACAATGAAATACGGAAATGCAAAATAAGACCACAGTTAACAACAGCCACCATAAAATGATTATCCTAATTCAATGAACTCACACATGATTTAAAACGCAAACACAACATGAATGACGGGTGTAAACACTGCTTGTACTTAATATGAGGTGAAATTACAACAAAAATTTAATTCTGAATGGGTTGGTCAGAAAGATGGTTTCATCCAACACTACTCTGCATATCTTTATATACAGAATTTTTATAGTATACAAAGTAAACTAAAACAAACTCCTGATTATACATGTACAAATAAATTAATATCACCATTGGCTTAAATAACCGAAAATGGAGCATTTGAAGATGCAGTATTGCAATGTCATGGCATCATGTCCAATAAAATTCATTTTTTTTATTGATATACGGTGAAAACGTTTCTTTTGCGTATAGAAAATGTGAAACGAACAGCTTTAATTCATTATTCAGGTCAAGTCACCACATGAATCTTTGCGCAGCCGTACTGTCGGGCCACTGAAATGTTTTACAGATGAATATATAGACTGTAGCAGCATTAACTGCGGTATAGAGGCTAAACTCAAGCAGGAGTCTGGGTAAAGACGGCACAGGGACGTGAACGCGATATAACAGATACGGGAGGATGAAATATCGAAACTCCAAGAGTTTCTGCGGAACGGTCGCCGCCACGAGACACGTACAGAACACCAGACACCAGAACAGAGACTTGGACCTCAAAGTATCTAGAAAGTTCCATACTGCGAACACATATCCAGGGACTAAAAGGAAACGGACAAGGTCATGTCTCTGAAAAATCCTATTCCACACATAAAACGGAAAGTGTCGGTTGTCTGCGAGCAGATACTTGTGAACAAAAGTGAATTTCCAGACCAGAAACAGGAAGGACGTCATCAGCACGGCATAGATTAAGGGTTGCTTTCTTAAAGACTGCAGAAACCGGACGACCCTTTGGTAACTCATTGAGGTAGGAAGAGAAAATACGAGCGCAAATGACAGGAAATAGAAAATCTGAGGGAAGTTCAGACATGCTTCGTGACTACTGCGGTCTCCGACCACAATTCCGTCGTTCAACGCCGTGAAAACCACGAAAAGAACGGCTACTGCAATGTACGGCCATGTGGACAAGAACACTGCTTTTATATTGCAGGGCGTTTTCAGGAAATCCAACAGGAAACGCATCACTCTCATCGCACCATTGATGGTTAGAGGGATTTGAGAGGGGGATTTTTCGTCCCGCTTCTTCGACTGTTCGGTTCGCCAGGTCTCGTCCATTTTTTGGGCCACCACGGTGCCGGCGCAGAACGCCACCCAGATGATGTTGGTCTGGCGGAAGAGGACGGCGCAGACGCCGAGGAACGCCGCCGCTTTGTGGCATCCGTACAGAGTCATGAGGTACATGAAGAGCGTGAAGAACGTGGAGCCGGCGTCGGTGTAATACAGGAACGTGAAGAAGTACAGCACGGGGAACGTGGACAGAGCCAGGGCAGAGAAAATTCTACGAGAGGCAGAACGGGACTAGAGAGAGAGAGAATGATATATGATAATAGGATTACACATTCAATTGTTTTTGAGGCGTCATTCAGCGTGGGCTATGTTGTTGCCAAGGTGGTTTGTGTGGTCACTTGGTGCCTTTGTTGAGGTTATTACTTTTCTAAATGATCAGATTTACTGTTTTTACTTGGTGGACAATGAAACAGGCTAAACCAACAGAGTGTTGACACTACACACCTTAGCAACCGCATAGCAACACCCAACAATTCAATTATGAGTTTTGCATGTGCAAATATCAGTCACAGTTTCTTTGGATAATGCAGTGGTTCTCAATCCTGGTCCTGGGGACCCAGAGCTCTGCACAGTTTGTATGTCTCCCTCATTTAACACACCTGATTCAGATCATCAGCTCGTTAGGAAAGAGCTCTGAACTGAACTGGGTGTGTCAGATAAAGGAGACATATAAAATGTGCAGAGCTGTGGGTCCCCAGGACCAGGATTGAGAACCACTGGGATAACGTGTTTAGATACCCCGCATTCACTATTAATGAAATAATTATTATATTTTTTGAAAACTCCTTGTCTCCTGTACTGAATATTCTGTCCCCACCCCCTTATGATGATTAAAAAAAAACAATGACAAAAAATAATTTTGAGGGATAAATTACAATGTTTAAGTGTCTCAAACCATTGAATTTGTCAGTATTTCTTTATTTTGTGCTCGTCTCCAAACCAAGCACCCCCATCAATAATAAATATTTGAATAAATTAAATTTCTTATAATAAATTATAAACATTTTAAAGTCAGGGAAATTCTATTTTTATTCAAACTTTTAAAGCATCAGTTTAATGACATTTATATGTACAATTATTATTATTATTATTATTATTATTTTATAACAAAGCCTCCCTGTTCCCTATATTACTGTCATTACACCAGATTTTTAGTTTTCCAATAGAGTGAATATTTGGTTATGGTTTATAATTTTTATCATTTATAACACAAACTTACTTTCACACCTTAGCAACTGCATAGCAACACCCAACAATTGTGAGTTTTGCATATGCTGGTCACAGTTTCATCAGATCAAAAAAAAAAAAAAAAAAAAAAATCTATTTACTATATTTACTATTAATAAATTATTATAATAGATTTATAGAAACTTTTGTCCCCTGTCTAGCATGATTTTGGAGAAAAGAATACATATTATTATTTGAAGGATACATTTTAATATCTTCAAACTTTTAATGATATCTCTTTAACTTTATAAGTTTATAAGAGAGTCAAAATGTTAAATTCACTAGCATATTTTGAGCTTGCCTCTTAACCAATAATACATTTATATACAGTTTTAAAATCAAGGAAATTCTACTTTTTTATATTGAAAAGAAATTATTATTAAAAAAATAAAAACCTGTCTGCTGTTATTACCTTGATGCCAAGCATTTTAGAAAACAATTGAGTTTTCCAAAAGCGTTTATATTTGGTTATGGTTTTGGTTATACAGGAAAATTTATTATATTTTAAATATTATAACATTTCAGATTTGTGTTTATAATACAGAGTATTTTAAATATGACTAACAGATATGTCTGTTAATAAATATATGTGTGTGTGTGTGTATATATATATATATATATATATATATGTATATATATACAGTATATAGTGTGTGTGTGTGTATATATATATTATTATTATTATTTTTGTATTATATATATATATATATATATTTGGCAAACACTTTACAATCAATTTCCATTAGTTTACTAACAAGAGCAATACATTTGTTACAGTATTCATTAATCTTTCTTAATATTAGCTAATAAAATACAAGTGTTCATTGTAAGTCCATGTCAGCTCAGGTCCATTAAATATTAACATCTTTTGATTTCAATAAATGTGTTATTAAATGTTTAAATTAGCATTAACTAAGATTAATAAATGCTTAAGAAATATTTCTCATTGTTATTTCATGTTAACTAATGTAAACAAATGGAACCTTATTCTAAAGTGTAACCAATATTTAATAAACTTACATGCACCTAATTGAAGAATCACCATTTAACTTGTATGAAAAAAATGAGATCAAATCATACACCTTATCTTTGATGTGCAGCCTGCAGATGATCAGATAGATGATGTAGAGATTGCCACTATTAAAGAGCAGATTGATGAATCTCAGCATGGCAGTAGAGCAAACCACCCTGCCCTTCAGATCTGCCAGCCAAACCACCGGCCTGATCAGACCCACCGATGCCAGATACAGCCCAGGAAGAGTGGTGATCATCGGATCCCACTGTGGAAGAACACACATGGCCATTAATGACCAAACACACACACATACTTACTGAGAGATCCACTCATCATTTACAGCCATACCTCATTAAACTTCCCATCACAGTACTTCTGCGCTTGAGGGACATGGAATATCTCATCCATGTACGGATCTCTCTGTTCCCGTGTGATTTTGGAGAACAGAAGGCAGGATATGAGAAAGTTAACGCTGCACAGAGCCGTGAAGATATAAACCTCAAATCTCTCCATCCTTATTCAAACAAACAAACTCGATCTTTGATGTTATTACGCTTATGGAAATGAGTGGTATATGAGGATGATTAAGATAATATGCGATGCATTAATTCTTTGTAAGCGATATTCATCCGGAGTTTCAAAAATGTGCAAATGTATGCAAAAATCGCATTTTTAAGTTTTGGTTTTTGACAGCTTAGTGGTGCGTCACATACTAGAGTCCGTGTGGAAACCGGAAGCGCGAATAATTAGTTCCCACTTAGATGTTGTCATTGATTATTAAAATAATAATAATACATCTTTTTTTCCGTACTAATGTTGACATATTTTAATATGCGAATCACCTATACTATAGTATTGTTCCTTATTGCTTTTCTTATTAAACATCTGATTAAGTAATTTTGACAAAAGTAACAGAAGACTTGCAATTGTGAAATCTGCTTTCTACTTTAGAATTATTTGATTTTACTTACTGCATATACCATCAGTGTAGTGACACCGAAAAACATGACGCCGAGTTAAAAAATACACAATAAAAAGTTAAAATACAGTGTTATTATTATTTAGGTTGACCAATTAGAAACGACTTCTGGGCCGATAGCCCCCGCCCATTTTACTTTAATACCGAGCACTGCATTAGTGCTTTTTTATTTCTATAGTTGTCTTATACTTTTATAAACTAAGACTTGACCGTAGACTATTTAACGAATGCCTTTTTAAAATATATGGAATATTACCAACGCAATGACATTGATCTCAAGACGGAACACTCCCAGCAACAAATGACGGTGTCACATTATTATTATTCCGTCCGTGGACACACTGGGTAGCGCGTGCTGTCTAACGTTAAATACAGTTGATGTACCGGAGGCATTAAAATATTAATAATGCAGCTTACACAAGATTTAGAACTGTTTCCTGAATACACAGTGACTCAACTGCTCTTCAAAGATGTGAAAAATGCGACGGAGTTGAGAAAAATGGCAGTGAATGGAGAAATAAAAGGCGCCTTGATCAATCCAGCAATGGTAAGAGCACGTAATTATGTACAGTACACGTGTTTATATACACATTTTTATGACTCTAAACTTTGCGTAAAAACCCCAATGTTATACATAGTTGACGCTGAAATACTATGGTCTCAAAACGTACTATGGGAATACCATGTTTTGGATGTTATCATATCATGGCAGTACTGTGATAGATAGATAGATAGATAGATAGATAGATAATGTTTTGGATGGTATCGCCGTTTTTGAATATTTACCATGGTATACTATAGTACTACTATGATATTATGATATGGTAAGTGATGATGTAACCTTTTCCTATTGTTCTGCTGTTATCATAGTTTTGCTGTATATTTACTAATTTCTTGTTCTCTGTAAAGGTTGTGGACGCATTCCAGATCCTGGTGGCAGCAAATAAAGCAGTTCACCTACATGAAATTGGGAAAATGAAAACCCGGGGCCTTTATTCGGAAATAATTTTTAATCTTTCACCCACAAACAACGTAAGTGACGTTCCAGTACAGAAACACAGCTGACATTAACTTTATTTGGTTTACAGGGTGCAATTTTAACTAAGTTTATTGGACCTCGCAGATATCCGAAGCGTTCAAAAGGTTCGGGGTCTCAGACAGTGACAGTGCGGTTCATATTGTGTTAGTACACAATAAAGAAGAGAACCTGAACGTCGATGACATCATCTCAAAGGTGGACGGACAACAGATTCCTGTTGATCAAGTGTCCGATTTGATGGATGCTGCAAAAATTAAAAAGGTTTGTCTCCTTTTAGACAGTACTGATGTAGAACAATCTTGTTTATTGAAAGTACATGCATTTCTCTCTTTACAGCTCTACAAAGTCGCACCGCAGGAGGAAAAGTGCGGCAGCCTTTTGGATGCTGTTGTTTGCAGGATGGCCACTAAAGATGTTGCATAGAGAATATATAGGTGTTGATCTGTAAACAAAAGCCTATTTATTTGAAATTGCTTGGTTTTATAATATTTTTACAAATAAATCATCTTGAAGTTCATTGGCTATTTTGCTGTATCTCTACTTTTCAGATATTCTACACAGAAAATGGGAAAATTTGTACTTTTTGATGATAGAAAAAAAATCAGCATCTTGTGATACATTGTTAACATTCTTTAATGCAGATGTGAGTGTGTGTGTGAGCCGTTAAAACGTAAACTAATGAGATTTATCTAAAAAGGCTCTGAGAGGCTAATTTAAAGTGTATGATTTACATTTATGCATTTAGCAAGCACTTTTATCCAAAGGGACTTACAATAGAGGAACACAAGCAATTCATCACAGAGCCGACATTTTATTTATACCTGATATGTCAATTGCACATTAACAACAATCAAGGCCTTTATATAATCATATGTATATAATATATATCATATGCATGTTTACATTAAATGAAAGCCAAATTTTCACTTTCCATCAAGGCGTCTTCTGATAAACTTTGTGATGTCTAAAATACTAATTTCATACCTCCAGTATGTGAAATATGCAAAAAGATACTGTAGTTGTCAATATTAATAATGTTACGAATGTTAAAAAGAGATTAAACAACACAATTAGTATAACACTGCATATTAGGCAAGTTAGCAAATCACACTGGGGAAAAAAAACTTAAAATTGAACTTAAAAAAAACTAAAAAACATATTTTTATGATGACCACTGACTTTTATTTATTCACAGTGTTTTCATATCTAATAATATTTATTGGTTATTGTACAATTTTAGTGTTTTACACTTAAATGGTAATTAATGCATTAAATCATAAAAACAAGCGATTGTGGCTAGTGGAATATTCATCGACTCAACAAATATATAAATTTTCTCACCCTCGTGTCCTGAATTATTTTATTACGTTTGTGGACACAAAAGGAGACATTTTGTATAACTGCTGTTTTCTATATAATGATTTTCTGTAGTCCATGGCCACTATTTTTAATTAATTTTTGAGTGAGCTTAGTCCGGGAAGTTGCTAAGCTCGTCTTTGCCAATGTTTCCTCCGCTGAGAATGACCACCACACTCTTATCACTGATATCTGGAATTTTGTCATTGGTGACGGCAGCGAACGCCGCAGTTCCTGAAGGTTCAACAACGAGACCAGCCTTATAAAGCGTGGAAACGGCAGATTTGATCTCCTCGTCGGTCACCAGCACAATGTCCTCCACGTACTTCTGACAAAGCTCATACGGCAAGGTACCTGTGGTTCAATCCCAATACACAAGTTTCAGTTAGCTCAAACAAAAATCCTGAATCTTAAATAATGTAAAGTTATAAGAACACTGTTGTAAAGTTTCATTTAAAGTAGATTTCATACCTGCAAATGGTGGCGCTAGCCCCGAAGCGATGCTTTTAGCATCCATACCAACAGGCTTCTTCTCAATGAAGCTCTTGTACATTGTACACGCTGTTGAAAATCAGAGGTTTTAACAATGTGCACCTGAACAACTCCGATAAGGTCACGGGTTGCGTGAACGTAGCATAAGCTCGTTGTTTTGGTTCAGAAGGAACTGCAAAAGGAGGCTGCAGTTTGTTTGTGGAGCTCTACAACTGTACTACAGCCTCACTGAATGTGCTAATGCAGGGTGTGCAAAGGTAGGACACCCTATCATTACGTTTGGACCGAATGCAATGATTGGACAATCTTTTTTTTGGCCCTGAGACTTCCACAGAAGATATAAATATACAGTGAGGAAAATAAGTATTTGAACACCCTGCTACTTTGCAAGTTCTCCCACTTGGAAATCATGGAGGGGTCTGAAATTGTCATCGTAGGTGCATGTCCACTGTGAGAGACATAATCTAAAAAAAAAAAAATCCAGAAATCACAATATATGATTTTTTAACTATTTATTTGTATGATACAGCTGCAAATAAGTATTTGAACACCTGTCTATCAGCTAGAATTCTGACCCTCAAAGACCTGTTAGTCTGCCTTTAAAATGTCCACCTCCACTCCATTTATTATCCTAAATTAGATGCACCTGTTTGAGGTCGTTAGCTGCATAAAGACACCTGTCCACCCCATACAATCAGTAAGAATCCAACTACTAACATGGCCAAGACCAAAGAGCTGTCCAAAGACACTAGAGACAAAATTGTACACCTCCACAAGGCTGGAAAGGGCTACGGGGAAATTGCCAAGCAGCTTGGTGAAAAAAGGTCCACTGTTGGAGCAATCATTAGAAAATGGAAGAAGCTAAACATGACTGTCAATCTCCCTCGGACTGGGGCTCCATGCAAGATCTTACCTCGTGGGGTCTCAATGATCCTAAGAAAGGTGAGAAATCAGCCCAGAACTACACGGGAGGAGCTGGTCAATGACCTGAAAAGAGCTGGGACCACCGTTTCCAAGGTTACTGTTGGTAATACACTAAGACGTCATGGTTTGAAATCATGCATGGCACGGAAGGTTCCCCTGCTTAAACCAGCACATGTCAAGGCCCGTCTTAAGTTTGCCAATGACCATTTGGATGATCCAGAGGAGTCATGGGAGAAAGTCATGTGGTCAGATGAGACCAAAATAGAACTTTTTGGTCATAATTCCACTAAACGTGTTTGGAGGAAGAAGAATGATGAGTACCATCCCAAGAACACCATCCCTACTGTGAAGCATGGGGGTGGTAGCATCATGCTTTTGGGGTGTTTTTCTGCACATGGGACAGGGCGACTGCACTGTATTAAGGAGAGGATGACCGGGGCCATGTATTGCGAGATTTTGGGGAACAACCTCCTTCCCTCAGTTAGAGCATTGAAGATGGGTCGAGGCTGGGTCTTCCAACATGACAATGACCCGAAGCACACAGCCAGGATAACCAAGGAGTGGCTCTGTAAGAAGCATATCAAGGTTCTGGCGTGGCCTAGCCAGTCTCCAGACCTAAACCCAATAGAGAATCTTTGAAGGGAGCTCAAACTCCGTGTTTCTCAGCGACAGCCCAGAAACCTGACTGATCTAGAGAAGATCTGTGTGGAGGAGTGGGCCAAAATCCCTCCTGCAGTGTGTGCAAACCTGGTGAAAAACTACAGGAAACGTTTGACCTCTGTAATTGCAAACAAAGGCTACTGTACCAAATATTAACATTGATTTTCTCAGGTGTTCAAATACTTATTTGCAGCTGTATCATACAAATAAATAGTTAAAAAATCATACATTGTGATTTCTGGATTTTTTTTGTTTGATTATGTCTCTCACAGTGGACATGCACCTACAATGACAATTTCAGACCCCTCCATGATTTCTAAGTGGGAGAACTTGCAAAATAGCAGGGTGTTCAAATACTTATTTTCCTCACTGTATATATATATATATATATATATATATATATATATATATATATATAAAGATTATATTTAGAGCACTTCTATTATTTGTGAAGAGAGTTTTAAGTCAAGTCAAGTCAAGTCAAGTGTATTTATATAGCGCTTTTCACAATACAGATTGCATCAAAGCAGCTTCACAGCATTAAACCAAAATAACACAACAAGGTTGTTTCTAGTGTAAATTTATTGATTGATAAAATTAAATTAATATCCCCAAAATATCCCCAACTGAGCAAGCCAAAGGCAACAGTGGCAAGGAACCGAAAACTCCATCAAGTGACCTAATGGTGTCCTAAAACTCCATCAGGTGACCCAATGGAGAAAAAAAAACCTTGGGAGAACCCAGGCTCAGTCGGGGGCCAGTTCTCCTCTGGCATTTATGAACTAGAGGCCAGATTGTAGTTTGAACAGTAAGATTTAAAATGTTATATGAATGCCTGGCTGAAGAGATGCGTCTTTAATCTAGTTTTAAACTGGGAGAGCGAGTCTGAGCAACGAACAGTATCAGGAAGGCTATTCCAGAGTTTCGGAGCCAAATGTGAAAATGCTCTCCCTCCTTTGGTGGATCTGGATATCCTAGGTATGACCAAAAGCCTCGAATTTAGTGATCTTAAAGAGCGCGATGGATTATAGGGCGATAGAAGATCCGTTAAATAGACTGGAGCTAAGCCGTTTAGGGCTTTATAAGTCAGTAGCAATACCTTGTAATTGATACGGAACTTTATAGGTAACCAATGCAGTGATGATAAAATCGGTGTTATATGATCATATTTTCTTGATCTAGTAAGAACTCTAGCGGCTGCATTTTGGACTAACTGTAGCTTGTTTATTGAGGATGCAGGACAACCAGCTAATAAAGCATTACAGTAATCTAGTCTCGAGGTCATGAATGCATGAACTAACTTTTCTGCATCGGAAACTGATAGCATATTACGTAGCTTAGCAATGTTTCTAAGGTGGAAAAAGGCTGTTCTTGTAACATATGAAATATGATTTTCAAAAGACAGGTTGCAATCGAGTATAACACCCAGGTCTTTTACTGTAGAGGATAAAGTAACAGGACATCCTACGATGTTAAAATTGTATTGTGAGAGGTTTTGTGGGCGTTTTTTTTGAACCGATAAGTATTATCTCTGTCTTGTCTGGATTTAATAAAAGAAAATTACGTGTCATCCAATCTTTGATATCTTTAACACATTCTGTCAATTTGGATAATTTAGCGTTTTCATCCGGCCGTGATGAAATATATATTTGAGTGTCATCAGCATAACAATGGAAACTAATTCCATGTTTCCTTATAATATTTCCAAGTGGCAGCATATATATTGAGAATAGTAGAGGGCCCAACACAGATCCCTGCGGCACTCCATAGTTTACTGGAGTTATGATCGATTTTTCTCCATTTAAAGAGACAAAATGGTAGCGGTCAGATAGGTATGATTTGAACCAGCTTAATGCTTGTCCTTGAACACCAGTATAATTTTGTAGTCGATCTAAGATCGATCTACTGATCTTTTAACCAGTATAACAAATAGTGTTTATGAAAAACATTAATTACCCTAGTTTTAAGGGAATTAGATCATAAAAATATCTTAATTTAATTATGATTTACATGACTTTTCCTTAATACGATTGCTTGAAGGTTCAGTGCTGGGATATTATCATTATCAACTAAAACCATACAAAAATGTCATTATTTAAAATAAAATAAATATTAACTGATTTTTTTTAAACATATTTTATTTCAGCTATTTGCCAAGGCAACATTTTTGAAATGGCATCATTTCATGAGCATGACTCTCAAACATCATTTTAAAAGGTAATTGGCATATTCACCTCCTTCTGGTTCCACTCCATAGATTTTTGTGTTCTCACAACCAGACAGTTTGACGGCAGCTGCCACACCAGCAAGTAACCCTCCTCCACCACAGCAAACCACCACCACATCTGGACAGGGCACAACCTCCAGGATCTCAAAACCTAAGCTATCATTGGAAAAAGACACTAGCATGAGTGAACCAATTATAATACAATATTTCATACAAAATGAAAATGCCATCATCATTTACCAACTCTGATGACAAACTCTGAGCTGTATGACATTATTTTCTAGTTTTTGCACCCAAAAAGTAGATTGTGGACATGTTCACACAGCTCTTTTCCATACAAGTTTCATTAATACTGATAAAACTTTTATCTTTTTATTTTTTACATTTATGATACCTTTTCTTTTTGGAGCTTGACAGTCACAGTTACTGTTGGGGGTAACGAATTACAAGTAACATGAGTTATGTAATCAGATTACTTTTTTCAAGTAATGAGTAAAGTAACATTACTTTTTTTTTAATTTACAAAATATCTGAGTTACTTTTTCAAATAAGTAACGCAAGTTACTTTGTTTTCCCATTTACTGTCTCCATGTTGAGAGAAATCGTGAGTAAAAGTGAAGAGGTGTTGTTTGAACATAATGCTTATTGTAGTTCTAGACTAAATGTGAGTAGGCATCAACTTATCTTACTTCTAATTCAGTATTTAAAACTCAGAATATTACTCAAATCTGAAATAATAAATATGTTAAATAACACAAATATACTTTATTTAGTCTCACTTTATTAACCAATGTCTTTGCAGCTGACCATCAGTGATTCAATTCAACCATACAAATAAGTAAAAATGACTTTAGATAAACATCACATTTGTGTTTATTTTTATTGCTGAATTAAAAGTGTTAAACTTTCTTCTTTTGTCTCCTATTCTTCTGCAATCCAAAATGGCAGCACAGCTGAAAAGTTTATTTGAGCTGCGCCCTCTACTGAACAACTGTGAATTTGCATGAGGCTTATTCATTTCTCTTTTAGTGTGTGAAAGGAACTTTACATTTACCAAGAACATAACTGTTGTTATTAAAAAAGAATCAGGCAAGCCCAGCCCAGGTGGGAAAAAGTAATGCAAAAGTAACATTGCACATTACTTACCATAAAAAAAGTAACACAATTAGTTACTTTTTAGGGAGTAACGCGATTTGTAACTCATTGCTTTTTAGAAGTAACTTTCCCCAACACTGGTCACAGTCACCATTCAATTTCACAATAGAGGAAAAGCAGTGAACATTCCTCAAAATACCTCCTGTTGTGTAAAACTAAAGAAAGTCATGCAGGTTTGGAGTGACATGAGGGTGAGTAAATAAAGACAGGGTTTTCAAGCTTTGGATGACCTATTTCTTTAAATCCCAGACATGTATTTAACCTGGCATGTCCAGCGATAAGGTCCGGATCATCATAGGAATGTAGAAAGGTCATGCTACCCTCTCGAACACATCGGTTAACAACATCCATGAGACGAGTAGTTGGCGCTCTTTCAACCTCAACTCCCAAACTCTACAAATGTTTGACACATTTTGTTTTGTTAAAGATTCAATAAAGAAAAAAAGTGCAAAGTGTATAAATAAAGTGTGGAATACTTGTATCAGCAGAGATCTGGAGATGGGGGCGGTTTCTGGCATCACCACTTTGCCTTTGGATCCATAATGCTTACATGCATACGCAAAAGACTTCCCATAATTCCCAGCAGACATGGTCACAAAATTGTCTCCTTTGAGTCTCCTGGCAAACTGGTTTGCAACACCTCTTATTTTAAAAGAACCTGCAGAACGAGAAAAGACAAGTTTAAAAACTTTTGTATGCTACACTGTATGCAACCATAACCAAATCAAACAGACAGACACAAACCGACCCGTCCTTTGCATGTTCTCCAGTTTGATGTGAATTTTGCCGGATGTTTTGAGCGGCAGTGTGGTTTGGCACCATGGGATCATTGGTGTGTTGATCACATCCAGCGGGCTGAATCGCACAGTCCCACAGGCCTCTCTGAGCATCTCTACTGTAATGCTGTCTGCTGACACTTCTTCCATTGCTCTTGGGCGATCAGTCAAACTTTCCTAGATTGATAATGGATAAATGTACAAAATCAAAGTAAACATTTATTAATATACACATATATATATATATATATATATATTTTTTTTTTGTATAATTCATACATACTTTATTATCATTCAAAATAATTATTGTATATCTTATGATTATTGTTGTTTTTTATTAACAAATCCGATCCGGCACCTCATTTTGGGGATCCCCCATCTCATACACCACTGAAAGATATTTAAATGACGTACACGTTTAAGAAAATTAAGTATAATAACGATAGTGTTATCAATAACTTGTATACATGTATAAATGTATAAAATTGTATTAAGAAGTTAAAGAAATGCTGCTACAAAGTGGTCCAATGCCATGTTTTGGCAATGGCCTATTGGATTTGACTGCTATTCCTGTTTTCAACACATGACAATAAAATAGGCAATACAAACTTTGATGCACTTCTGTTATCTGTGAAGCCGAATAATTAAGGCTCAATTTGGTTGTTGGAATAATGTAAATAGGTCGCATGCCTACGCATCTTTTAAAGTCCCCCTGTGGTTATAATCACGTTTCTAATGTTGTTTAAATGTCTGTGTGGGGTTTTTAATATACTTTTAAGTCAACACCATTGCTAAGTATTTTCTCTTTAAAACTGCAGTGCTAAATTTTTTCTAAATGTCATAATCATTTGTTAACAAACAAGTAGGCCTACTACATTGTTTAAATTAGGCTAATACATTTTTCGCTAACTGTGATTTTGTATATGTACATTTCTGAAATACATAACTTAGACAGTTACCTCTGATAACAGATCACTCTAAATTGTAACGTGGACTCAAAGCTGTTTTGAAATGATTTGTATTGTGAAAACTGTTATACAAATAAATGTGAATTGAACTGAATTTAAAGACAGTCTCAAAAACGCGATTTGAAATCGCTGGTGTTTCTGACGTCACAAACTACCACTGGAAACATGGTTTGTGTAACATTAGCAACACACTATTAGCTGTTTGATAACAAAGTCAAGCAAAAGGCTAATCATATTGATTACCATTTTGTCCGACGTTGCAAAGAGATACTATTGTGCAGCGTTTACCTCAGTAAGTTGGCCGAGAGAATCTGTGAGCTGGCATGAATGAGTGGAGGAGGGGCTAATTAACATATTCATAGGTCCGCGTACACTATAAGCAAAGGAGGCTGAATCCAGCTTCTTATTCGCAGCTTCTTTTGACGCTATCCGTTCCACCTTAAAAGACGTGAACTTCCGCGTTTGTTCGCTCACGCTTAACTTAGGGACCGTGCAGTTTTTCTCTTTTTCACGTTTTTTAAGGGATTGTGTTGTTTTTGTGTCTATTTTCAGAATGAAAGAATAATAAACTATTTTGAAATGCAAATAACACTGATGTAGGCTATCAGCGAAAATGGACTGTAAACATATAAAGGTACATCATTACAGTATTCTTTAATTATTGCATATCATCAGCTCAATTTAGGGACCATGTGGTTTTTCTCTTATTCACACTTTTTAGGGATCCTGTTACTATTGTGTCTATTTTCAGAAAAGAATATTAAACTATTTTGAAAGGTAAATAACACCGAAATATCTGTGAAAATGACTGTAAAAAATATAACAGCATTCTTTAATTTGCACATGCCACCATTTGAATACAGTAATTAAGAAATTGAATTTAAAAAATAATTAAAACAATTATTACAAATTTCAATATCACAAGGTAAATACAGATTATTCCAGCTCCAGCTTGGCATCTCTTATGAAGACTTCAGATGACCCGACACCTTTGAATAGATGGAATAGAACACCTACCCCTGCAAGGACTCCAGAACATCACACATGGATGACTATACAAAACGATCATGTTATCACTGCTTTAAAATGCACACTAATTTAGCTTAAATGCATATATAATATTTGTAAATACTATAAATTATACTATCTTACAACTGTTCTTTTTGATATCATCTCATAAAATGCTGTTGTGGTTTTGTAACATAGAAACATGCATTTTCTGTAAAGCTGCTTTGAAATATGTATTATGAAAAGCACAATTTTAGAATTTTTTACTGTAGCATTTTGAAGTTATGGACCCATGAAGTTGACAAATTTGACAATACAGTTAAAGGAGAATTTGCATTGTTGGCCCATTTGGAGGCACTATATCTCAGCTGCCTTTGAGGGTGTGTTAAAAGTCGCACTGGCGCCTTATACCCAGTGTGCTTGACAGTGTGCCCACCATCTCCTGAAGAGCTGCTCCTTTCATCTCACAGGCTGCGTCGCCTTCCTGTGGGACACTCAACGTTGCGACCTGGGTGAAGGCTGCTGCTGTGGCCGCACCGGAGCAGATGTAGACAACGCAGGGGGATGCCCTTGGAGACTATTTGGCGGGGAGACAGCCCCAGGCGGGCCGGTGGTGGCAACAGCATCCCGCCGGGGCAGGATGTGTTTGATCGCCTCCATCTGCTTCTGTATTGCGGAGAACTGCTGAGCAAATTTCTCGACAGTGTCGCCAAAGAGAGTCTTGACTCAAAGGGAGTCAAGAAAGCAGACTTTGTCAACTCCCTTCATCTTTGCCAGAGATGCCTTTCCTGGAACACTAGTGTGGACATCGTCTCACCGTGCAGTCACCTGGAGGGTGAGGTCCGTCACTGTCCGCAGTTCCTGAATCAACCTTGGGTCAGAACTTCCCTCATGCAGCTCTTTGAGTGCTTTGGCCTGGTATACTTGCAGGAGGGCCATAGCATGCAGGGCGGAAGTAGCCTGTCCAGCAGCACTGTTGTCCTTGGCCGCAAGTGGCATCACTTTTCTGGCATGAATGCACTGCAACTGCACACTCCATCTGGGGGATCTCCACGTTATGGGTCTCCACGTACCCCTTGGCTGCCCCACCGTCGAGTGCAGTGAGAACAGTGAAGGCAGCGAAGTGGCTTTGGGCAGAAAAAGGTGCCTTCCTCGACTTTTTGACCTCATCATGCACCTCCTGGAGGAAAGGAACTGGGGCGGGACGCTGCTGTTCAGCATGCCCTGTGCCAAGAAACCAATCATCCAACAGTGAGTGTTGGGGACAAGGTAGAGGGTTCCACTCGAGCATGATGCTTGCGGCGGCCCGGGAAAGCATGGCAGTCAACTCTAGGTCAAACTCGAACAGCGCTATTCTCCATGAAGGAGGCAGTGCAGCCGAGTCTTCATTCCCAGAGGACTCAAGCCTGCCCTCCAATGCAGCGATCAACATCCGGTCCTCCACGGGAGCCCCGAATGAGATACTAGGTCCCTCATGGGAAGGACCAGCAGCCTCACCCAGAAGCTCCACAGCCTGTGATGCGAAAGAGGTTTGGGAGGGCGGCGGGGACTGACCAGCAGGAGAGCTCCCGCTATAACCTTCAGATCACCCTGTGTATTAACCGAAGTGGAGGGAATAGAGAAACCAGATCAGGGAATAGCACAGTGGACCCTTTTTCAAGTTATTGGGAGTCTCGATCTCAACATCGCAACTACTGTATCATCTTTCTGCAATGGGTAAATAACCCATCAAAGACGCTACCTCAGCATGCTTAGGGCCCAGACACGCGAGGCAGTGATCGTGGCTGTCAGACGGGGCCAGGAAACAACCACATCCAGAAACACACAGGTGGAATGACATCTTGAAAGAGACGCAACTGTACTCAAAAGCGAAAGCTTAGCTGTGTGAATGTTGCACGCTGCCTTTTCTACCCGTATGTATGGGGAGTGGCTTGTGATGCAAATCTCATCTGCCAATGTGCATTGGCTTGTTTTGTTACCACTCAAAGGTGATTGGAGTAGAGGTCTTCACAGTGAACCCGAGACCCGTCGACCCGGGACCCGACCCGGGACCCGTGCGGGTTCGGGTCTATATTTTAAATGATCAGCCGGGTCCAGGGTCTATATTTTAAATGATCAGCCGGGTCCGGGTCGGGTCCGAATCTATTACTTCGGGTCCCGGGTCTGTTTAACATTGTGTGTAATACCCGTGCGATCGGAGTCATCAGATCAGACTCGAAGAAAACCAGGCCGTGAATAGACACTGCTTGTGTTTTTTTGGGGGTTTTTTTGTAACTTGCAACTTGTAAAATTAGAACACTCAAAATAAATTGCGTTAAAAAGCATATTTTAGGTTGATCCAGCTAGCACGCATGTGCAGTCTCAAGCGCGTGTCATGTTTCTATGGCAACCAGTTACCAGAGCTTCAGTGAGGGACCGCCAAACCGCGCTTTAGATTTTACAATATAAATTAACCGTCTTGTTTAATCTTAAAGTTTTAGTGGTCAGATTAGGACTCGATGCAGAGCAGAGAGCACGGAGATGATAGCAAATAAATAACGTCAGCGGCCATGGCACTGAACGAGCAATCGTTATTATAGTTCAAAAGGGCAAACAGTCAAAGTTATTATGCGAGTTAACTCGAGTCAGAATGTAAGTTACATGTGCAAAGTTGCATTTGTCATCCGTCACCGTGACATCAAGTGGATTTTTGAAGCTGAAATAATGAGTGGATTAAGCTTGGACTTGAAATAACGAGAGGAATAACATGGATAACTTTCTTGTCGGAGGATTGTAATGCATGATCACAGCCAGTCAGGTAACGTTAGCGTTACAAGGAAGGGAGGCTACGCTACCTCGGCTCCTTAAATTAGGTAAGACAAAAAGTTGTATTTTTCGCAACAGGTTTATTGACTTGTAATAGCAGTTTAAGGTGGAATATGTGACAATCGGGTCCAGTCTGGTCTGTGTCTTCCCGGCGGTTTCGGGTCCAGCTTTCAAATAATAGACGGGTCCGGGTTGGGTCCGGTTAGGCATTTCTCGGATCTGCACGGGTCCAGGTATAGCTTTTGAAATAATAGACGGGTCCGGGTCGGTTCGGTGTAGCACATTACGGGTCTCTTTCGGGTTCGGGCACGAATTTTTGGACCCATGAAGAAGACCTCTAGATTGGAGTCTCAGACGAGATCTCGTTACGTCAGTCAGTTCTGACGTAATATCGAACGTGACTGACTAATGGGAACTAGGGATGTGATGATGTAGCTGCCCTGTTATGGAGTTGGTGATGCAACACATAAGGTCATCTAACCTCATAAACATGTTTAATAGAAAACTGTAACAGAATATCGGATTGCTGATATTTTATTTTAATTATATATCATATAAAGGGATATAATTGTAATGTACATGTAAAATGTCCATATCACTTGTTATTGCATGTTATTTGTTATTGCTTGTTATTGCATAAGTTGCCAACCATAGACGTCGTAGTTATGCTGTCAATTAGTAGGTCATGAAATGACCAAAGATTTTGACCATCCAACAAAGACCAACAAATTACGTATCTGGTACATTGGCATTGGATGCCAAAACAGTCTGACAGGGCACTGGGTTTGCCGGTAGCTGAAAAACTGGTTAAGCATTGCAAACCTAAGCAATTTTTAGTACATATTAACTGCAAGTTTACTATTTCGTAAGGCAGAGAAGGCACGTGTGACCTGCTAACAGAACATACATATTGCACAAAGAATAAGCAGATTTGTGTTGGTTGATGTCATTGCGTGTTTTTGATGCTGTTAATGGCTCATCTTGTTTTAATTCATTATTACTTTTATATCTGTCTAATGTAAATTTTCTCTGTGTTTTTAAATTTATGGTGTTTTATACGATTTGCCATATAAATACTCATAAAAAGACACAAGAATACTGTCGAAATTAAAGTCATACATTATGGTATGTTTACACGACAATGATGTACTAAAAACTGAAAAGTTTTTCAAAACGATCCCCGTTCACACGGATCTGCGAAAATGACTAAAAACACTGTATTATTCATGCTAGGCCAGTAGTTGGCAATGTCACTTTGTAAAGAAATACTACATGTCTATACTACGCGTCATAACTTTTTTGACTGTAAATTCCTTTTTGCACTTAAATACAACTAATTATTTGCATTTAGTACATTGTTATTACTCAGTAGAAAGAATGCAAAGTGTCTCAGAAGTACAATTCGATGGATCTCAAAACCAATTTTCCAAACACAAATATAGTCATTTAGTTAATTTCAGCTTGGTGAAAAATGTTTTTGCTCTTTCAAAAAGGCATCAACATGTAAACAACTTGTGTAAAAACTACTGCATGTAAATGTGATGTTCTTTGTTTGATCCACATTAGGGTTAAAGGAACACTCAGTGGAAGTTAAAGATTAATAGAACTGTCTAATGACCTGTAGGTGAATATAAAAGACACTTTCAGAGATGGGCATATTTCAACTGCATATTCAACTGCTTTTTCTCTAAGACACATCTAGACATGTGAGTGTTTCAAAATTGTGAATTAATAATATTTTAATCATGTTTGCATTTGATTACGATGTATTTTACCTTGAATCATCTCTGACATGATAGAAGTGGATGGATACACTTTCTGTATTTCTTATAAATAAGAAAAACACTTTCTGTTTTTCTTATTTAAAAGAAACTGTAACTGCTTAAGTCCTTTAAATAGTGGTTCTTAACTTTATTTATTTTTTGTCCGTTTTTAAGACATCGAGGCAGTTCAACATAGTATCAAAATGGTTGATTGTACAAAATAAATGAAAATGTCCTTAAATAAATCGTTGAAAATGTTTTAATATTATCATGAACTGCATAATCACAGAATATGCTCAATTATTAACATGGAATGGACTGAAAGGGAAAATTGTTTAGTGTGTCAACAGTGTTTTATTAGCATTTTATTTTATTTGTTGGTGTTATTTTTTTATTGTATTTTTTTTTTTCACTTATTTTTTACAGTTTCCATTTTTCCACATAAGCACACAACTTCAACTTTGCAGAGTTTGTCTTCTTTCATTTTTCATTAGTTTGTGATTTGTTTACTTCTTCACTAGCCCATTGTTCACCATGACAGAGGAGGGCAGCCCAGAGGGGTTCTTTGAGTCCAGACCAATGGAGCATTCAGACAGTAATAAGAAAACATCTCAGGCCAAATGCTGCTCCCCAAGCCTAAAGGCAAGAGACATTGTCTTTGACCATATGCATGTTTAACCTAGCAACAAGTGTAGAACCACTATTAGCTGATTATTTGTTTTAAAAGTGGTGTATAATAGCTGTTATACTTCTAAAAAAAAACAAAAACAAAGGTTAAATCTTCTGATTTAATCTCTTTTCTACCCTTGTGCCTGGAAAGATCTTTATTGGTGTACTTGCCTTCTGTTATTTCTCCAAATCCCTGACGGGGTCTTACACCAAAAGCACCATCACTCAGATTGAGAGGCGGTTTGAGATCCCAAGTTCTACTGTTGGTATCATCAATGGCAGTTTTGAAATGGGTGAGTTGAGATGTGTCGAGCTGCACTGAGAAATGAGGGCTGAGGTTCACCCATTAGATGAGTACTTATAGCAGCGAGTCACACCACTGAGGCTGTAATGTGACTAAATTTGGGACAGTTGATTGATGGTATGCTATGACACAACATAGAGCTTGTTAAATAACGTCACATTTGCTTACAGGTAATCTGTTGGTCATCACTGTGGTAAGCTACTTTGGCGCTAAGTTTCATAGGCCCAAGATCATTGGAGCAGGGGTCCTGTTGATGGGTATAGGGACACTGATAATGGCTTTACCTCACTTCATTATGGACCGGTGAGTAACGTTCATGGGTCAATGACAAATGAGGCATGTTCAGTTTCATATGATTTAAAAAAACTCTTGAAACTCATGAAAAGTTCAAATGTAATGACTCAAAAAATGTAATTTAGTCCAAGCATCATGAAAAAGTTATATTTTCCTTATATGATATTTGTTGATTATAAAAGATGTGTTTTTAAGTCATTGTATCTATTAATTACTTTTAATGTTATGTTGAATCAATTAATGGATGGCCATCACCTAATACCCCTAATTAGCATATTCATACTAAAATATTTAATAAAGATCCACCTCATAACGATAAGTATTCTTCAAGATCTGTATTTTAAATGCTTTTATTATTTATGTGTCTGTTTGTTTCTGACAGGTACAAGTATGATACAGCTGCCGCCCACACTAATGATGCTGATAATTTCACAGTGAGATCCACATGCTCATCTGACACCCAGAATACTGTTCAACAGCTTGTGTCCGGTAATGCATGGTTATATTTGGAAGCATATGGGGTATTTTAAATGTAAATTGCAGTAAAATACCCAACAGAGCACTCTATATGGGTTGAATAGGATGCCAAAAAGGGGAAGAGGAAAGCTCGCCCACATGGGCGATTGTGCTGTTGGGAAACATTATTCGTGGCATTGGGGAAGCCAGCATCGTTCCTTTGGGAATGTCTTTCATAGATGATTATGCACACCCAGAAAACTCTGCATTTTACATTGGTGAGAAAATTATTGTGTGTGTGTGTGTGTTTTAATCTCAAACCAAAGTACCTCTTGTGATTCAGTCCATTTTTTTTTCTGTAGGTTGCCTGCACACACTCGGAGTGATCGGGCCAATTTTCGGTTACTTGTTAGGATCACTTTGTGCTACACTTTACGTGGACATTGGGTTAGTTGATAGAGGTGAGTTAAAAATGTTATACCTTAGAGGTTACTTACAAGAAAGTACCAAAAAGAAGTGCCGTATTACTTTGTTTGTTTTGACATGTACCATGGTAGTACTTCCATTTTGAAGAACCTTGAGGTACCATGCAAATACAAAATACCATACATATTTATATTCATGGTATATGCATATGGTAATGGTCAAGGTGGAGTTAGAGGGTCGGTAGGGTCTCAATCTGGAAAACGGGACCACCACAGAAGCATTTTCAGAGCAGAAGACCACCATGGCAGAACTAGAACCATCGTGGAAGAACAGTTGAACACAATGGTGGAGCAGGAGGCCTCAGGGGCTCAGGAAAGGCCAGAGGAACAAATGACCCAGGATAGGAAGGCAGACTATGAGGCCTCAGGAAAGCCGGCTGAGTGGAAGACCACAGAAGAGCCAACAGATTAGAAGATTAGAAACCCACTATAGGGAAACAGAAGTGTGGGTTGTGCCACAAGGATCAGGGTAAATATGCTTCAGGAGAGTTATCAGCAGATGCAGCTGGGAGCACTGAGTTGGTCTTCAGGCAGTAGATGGACTGAGCCATTACCACCATCCATTACTGTCACCAGTAGAACAGACCCATTTGGTACCTTGGGGAAAACAGGACTCCCTGGAAAGTTAGGAAAAACAGAATTAGGGGAGCCCAATACATGAAGCCATGGAGGCTGAAGCAACTAGGAGTCTGGCAGAATCAATGGACAGAGGTAACAAGGTAAAACTGGAGGGAGGAGTGACATAGAGGGAGCCAGTGAAAGGAGAGACCCCTGAGGAGTTGATGGATGGAAATACCATGGAGGAGCTGGTGGAGTAGTAAAGGAGGATTAAAGTTTTTGCCCGTTGCTTGAACACGTTTCGCAAAACTTGGCTCAATGTGTCAAAACTCTACACACAAGCAAATAAGACACAACACATTCACATCTATGTCAAATTGAAACTCTGCTATCAAAACCTAACAATCCTTTGTCAAAATGTCACTCTGAGGACAAAATGATACCCACTTGCATCATATGAATACACTTTCAGATCAGCAGCAACACACTAGTCTACTTTATATAAAAAACTGCAGTCTTTTGTTTTCAATGTTTTTATTCAGTTCCACAGAGGGCATGTTTTCACGACAACCAAAAAATGAAATACTGAATTCAAAATCATTGCATTATAGTAGTATATTTTACAGTACAGTAAATTCAGTTAAATCAAAAATAAAACAAACAATACACTACTGTAAACACAGAAAAACACAATTGTGCGCAAGTGGGCTTGTGGATCCTGCCGTCTGTTGGGGTCTGGCCACAGGATCTCATCAACATCACAAGCAATGTCTTCTCTCGCTAAGCATCGAGGAAAATATCCCCTTGTGTGCCGAATCCATCCCTGGATTGACCTCAACTCAATGTCTCCGCAGGCCTGTTCCATTGCCTGCAGAAGAGGCATACGGGCATGGTTGGCGGTCTTATACACGCCATCTCCAAGCGGAAAAAAATTCCTCTATAGGATTTAGAAATGGCGAGTAAGGGGGCAAGTACACAACTTTAAATTGATCATGGTTGGTGAACCAGTTCTGGACCAGAGCAGCCCGATGGAAACTAACATTATCCCAGACAACAACAAACCTGGGCTGCTCTGGTCCATCCTGTACAACTGCATCATGAAGTGCATCTAGAAATGTGATTATGTGTTGTGCATTATAGGGACCCAGTTTGGCATGATGGTGCAGTAGCCCTCGAAGACTTATGGCAGCACACAATGTGATATTTCCCCCGCGCTGCCCCGGGACGAGCACAATTGCCCTTTGGCCAATTATATTACGTCCCTTTCGTCTGTTTTTGCTAAGGTTGAATCCAGCCTCGTCAATGTAAATACATTCATGCAGCTGGGCAGCTCCATCCATGTCCAAGATTCTCTGTAACAAAAAATACATATTGTGGATGGCTTTACTCAAAGCACACACCTACACTACTACACATACAGAACCGACCCACCCAACCACACAGGTACCTGTGTAGCTTTCTGAATGTATCTATGTGGTACTAATCCAGTGGTACATATTCATCTGTTACTGGACTGCACCCATTCTTTATTGTAAATGTAAAGGACTGAAACACTTACCTGTACATATTCATGTCGAAGTTCTTTGACTCTGACACTGTTCCTCTCAAATGGGACCCTGTACAATTGCTTCATGGTCATGTTGTGCTTTACCAAGATGCATCTGATAGTTGTAATGCTTACTCGATTTATGTTGTTGAATACTTGCCTATCTGCAAGTATGTGTTGCTGTAGCTGGTGGAGACGGATTGCATTGTTTGCTCTGACTAGGTTTACTATGGCAAGTTCCTGCTGTTGGGTGAACAGGCGTTGGCGTCCACCCCCAGTAGGTCTTCTAGCCATTCTGTTGAAAAATGCTATCACAAATTGTTCTCGTTTGCTTCTTTTTTTACAGTACTGTGTATACTAAACTTTACTGTATTTACCATACACAGTACTGAAACATCTCAACACGTTATCACGGTATGTTTCACAAAACTACCACTTTTGTTGGAAAAGGAGCATTAGCCACCCTGGAATACAATACATGTGATACAATAACGTGATATGGTACAGTACTGTAAATACTCTAGATACAGTCTGAGTAGAGTAGAGAGTTGAAGACATACCTGTTTTCCAGTAGGAATGTCCTTATTATGGATGAAACTGTGAAACGGCTTAGATTAGGATGGACTCTCTGCCCAGCTTCCCTCATAGTCAGGCCATGGTTTATGACATGGTCCACCAAAGTTGCTCTTATGTCATCTGAAATAATGATCCTTGCGTGGCCTCTTCGACCATGTCCTCTCTCTCTCTCTCTCTCTCTCTCTCTCTCTCTCTCTCTCTCTCTCTCTCTCTCTCTCTCTCTCTCTCTCTCTCTCTCTCTCTCTCTCTCTCTCTCTCTCTCTCTCTCTCTCTCTCTCTCTCTTCCTCTGCCTCTTGCTCTCCCTGCCTCCATGCTTGCAAAGTTCTCAAAATGGCTTAACTGAGGCCTTTTTGTAGCTGGCTGATTGGTGTTCAGTATTGTAAGTAAGTAGTTTCAGGTGTGTGTCTACGTCTTTTCAATTACAGTTTTTCTCGATTGCTAAGACACATTTCTTGAAAGCTGCTCTCCTTTTCTCTAAACTGTGAACACAAAACCCAATTTTCAAGCTACATTCACAAAACCTCAGACTCTTCTTGCAAAACCAAACTTTCACCTCAAAACAGTTCAATCTGTGCTCAAAACTGAACTATGTTGTCAAATCGTGCCCCGAGTCAATCAAAATTAAAAACACTACTGAACAGTCACTAAACACTACGTAGAAAAATAGAAAACACAATGCTCAGGACATGAAGCTGGAGAAATAAATGTTTGTTCACTGTAGGCTAAATGCATGTTGCAAAACAAAAAAACCCTGTGCATTTAGCACTTGTACAAAAAGACAAAACAGAAATCTTGTGCACTTACACGTAGCACTTGTAAAAACAAACAGAAATCTTATGCGTTTGCCACTTGTGTACAGTAAGCCCATGTAAAAATAAAGTACAAAAATATACAAATAAGTGCATTACTCAGCCACAGCATCATGTCTCCGTACTGGGTCAGGCCACAGGACTTCATCCACATCACAGGCCACATTTTGTCTGGCCAGGCAACGGGGGAAAAAACCCCTGGCATGTCGTATCCAGTCTTGGCATGCCTCCACACCTATGTCACCACAGGCAAGTCCCATGGCTTGCAGGAGATTTACCCTGGTGTAAGGTTGGCGTTCATATACCTTCCACCGCCATGAGGAGAAGAATTCCTCAATGGGGTTTAGGAAAGGGGAGTACGGTGGAAGGCAAAGATTGATAAAACCTTGGTTCATATTGAACCACTCTCTAACCTGGAGGGCACTGTGAAAACTCACATTGTCCCAAACAACAACATAGATTGGATGCTCATCCTGCTGCCCTAACAGAGCATCTCGCATGTGATTGAGGAAAATGAGGAGCTGGTGAGTGTTGTAGGGCCCCATGTTGGCATGATGGTGGACAACCCCATGATTGCTGATGGCAGCACATAATGTGACATTGCCACCACGCTGCCCAGGAACACCAACAATGGCCCGATGGCCAATCACATTACGGCCTCTCCTTCTCCTTTTGGTGAGATTAAACCCAGCTTCATCCATGTAGATGTATTCATGGGATCTTTCCATTGCATCCAGTTGAAAAACCCTCTGTAGAAATAGATATAGTTTTGTAAGTGATCCGGAAAAAGTGATTTAGGCCACTACAGTAAATCACTACTTAGAGTAATCAACATTGAATGTGTCTGGATATATGCCAACCTGTACATACTGGAATCTTTGCTCTTTGACTCTGTCTGAGTTGCGATCAAAGGGCACTCTGTATAGCTGTTTCATGCGCAGTCTGTTGCGCTTGAGGACACGATCAACAGTAGAGAGGCTGACACTGTTGATACCCTCAAAATTTACATGGTCCTCAATGATCTTCTGCTGAATTTCACTCAGTTTAATGGCATTGTTCTCACGGACCATATCAACAATTAGGGTCTCTTGGTGTGGGGAGAACATACCTGTCCTCCCACCCCCTTGTGGCAGTCTTTCAATTCTACAAAAAGAGAACATGGAGTTACAAAAAATATACATGGAATACTAGGCCTACAAACAGTTAGACCAACCCTCCATTACAATACTACAGTACATTGGTACAGTGATGTACTGAAACATATATTTACTTACAGTATACTGTGGTACAGTATATAGTATGTCATACAGTAATTGCTGTCAACATTTACATACTGTACTATAATGTCAAAAAAAGGTAATTACCTGTTCTCTTCTCTAAATCTTTGGATTATGGTGGACACAGTGAATCTACTGATGTTTGGTTGTACCCTTTGTCCAGCCTCCCTCATGCTCATACCACGGACAAGAACATGGTCAATCACAGTAGCTCTGATTTCATCAGATATTACTGTTCTTTGTCTTCGCTGACCACCTCGACCTCCTCTCAAACGAACTCTTCCTCTCAGATTTCTATCCATTGTAGGGCCTCACAAACCAGTGCTCTCTGAACTGGCTTACTGTATATGTTCCCTCACATCATTAGCCACAAGTGTGATCAATTTTGAGTTGTTGTGTTCAAGTGGTGACACCTGTGCTTTACAGTTTTTGCCCGTTGCTTGAACACTATAGACACATGCTTAAACCAAAGTAACATAACTCGAAGTTGTTGTTACTATACCTTAAAAAAAGTGTAACCATACCTTAAACAAAAGCGCTGCTTTGCACTTTAGTTGCAATTCTGTAACACACTTGCTCCTTTCTACAACACACTTGCTCCTAGACACTACACACTATTTCATACATAAGACACTTAGTTCAAAAATGAAATCTCAGGGTACCATTGGGAAAACACATCTATTCAAAATACAACACACATTGGTTAATTGAAAAGACGTAGACACACACCGGAAAATACTTACTTACAAAACTGAACACCAATCAGCCTGCTACAAAAAGGCCTCAGTTAAGCCATTTTGAGAACTTTGCAAGCATGGAGGCAGGGAGAGCTAGAGGCAGAGGAAGAGGAAGACAGAGAGAGAGAGGAGGATGTGGTTGAAGAGGCCACGCAAGGACCATTATTTCGGATGACATAAGAGCAACTTTGGTGGACCATGTCATAAACCATGGCCTGACTATGAGGGAAGCTGGGCAGAGAGTACATCCTAATCTAAGCCGTTTCACAGTTTCATCCATAATAAGGACATTCCGACTGGAAAACATGTCTTCAACTCTCTACTCTACTCAGACTGTATCTAGAGTATTTACAGTACTGTACCATATCACGTTATTGTATCACATGTATTCCAGGGTGGCTAATGCTCCTTTTCCAACAAAAGTGGTAGTTTTGTGAAACATACCGTGATAACGTGTTGAGATGTTTCAGTACTGTGTATGGTAAATACAGTAAAGTTCAGTATACACAGTACTGTAAAAAAGAAGCAAACGAGAACAATTTGTGATAGCATTTTTCTACAGAATGGCTAGAAGACCTACTGGGGGTGGATGCCAATGCCTGTTCACCCAACAGCAGGAACTTGCCATAGTGAACCTAGTCAGAGCAAACAATGCAATCCGTCTCCATCAGCTACAGCAACAAATATTTGCAGATAGGCAAGTATTCAACAACATAAATCGAGTAAGCATTACAACTATCAGATGCATCTTGGTAAAGCACAACATGACCATGAAGCAATTGTACAGGGTCCCATTTGAGAGGAACAGTGTCAGGGTCAAAGAACTTCGACATGAATATGTACAGGTAAGTGTTTCAGTCCTTTACATTTACAATAAAGAATGGGTGCAGTCCAGTAACAGATGAATATGTACCACTGGATTAGTACCACATAGATACATTCAGAAAGCTACACAGGTACCTGTGTGGTTGGGTGGGTCGGTTCTGTATGTGTAGTAGTGTAGGTGTGTGCTTTGAGTAAAGCCATCCACAATATGTATTTTTTGTTACAGAGAATCTTGGACATGGATGGAGCTGCCCAGCCACATGAATGTATTTACATTGACGAGGTTGGATTCAAACTTAGCAAAAACAGACGAAAGGGACGTAATATAATTGGCCAAAGGGCAATTGTGCTCGTCCCGGGGCAGCGCGGGGGAAATATCACATTGTGTGCTGCCATAAGTCTTCGAGGGCTACTGCACCATCATGCCAAACTGGGTCCCTATAATGCACAACACATAATCACATTTCTAGATGCACTTCATGATGCAGTTGTACAGGATGGACCAGAGCAGATCGGGCTGCTCTGGTCCAGAACTGGTTCACCAACCATGATCAATTTGAAGTTGTGTACTTGCCCCCTTACTCGCCATTTCTAAATCCTATAGAGGAATTTTTTTCCGCTTGGAGATGGCGTGTATAAGACCGCCAACCATGCACGTATGCCTCTTCTGCAGGCAATGGAACAGGCCTGCGGAGACATTGAGGTGAGGTCAATCCAGGGATGGATTCAGCACACAAGGGGATATTTTCCTCGATGCTTAGCGAGAGAAGACATTGCTTGTGACGTTGATGAGATCCTGTGGCCAGACCCCAACAGACGGCAGGATCCATAAGCCCACTTGCGCACAATTGTGTTATTCTGTGTTTACAGTAGTGTATTGTTTGTTTTATTTTTGATTTAACTGAATTTACTGTACTGTAAAATATACTACTGTAATGATTTTGAATTCAGTATTTCATTTTTTGGTTGTTGTGAAAACATGCCCTCTGTGGAACTGAATAAAAACATTGAAAACAAAAGACTGCAGTTTTTTATATAAAGTAGACTAGTGTGTTGCTGCTGATCTGAAAGTGTATTCATATGATGCAAGTGGGTATCATTTTGTCATCAGAGTGACATTTTGACAAAGGATTGTTAGGTTTTGATAGCAGAGTTTCAGTTTGACATAGATGTGAATGGTTTATTTCCCAGTGTTGTGTCTTATTTGCCTGTGTGTAGAGTTTTGACACAATGAGCCAAGTTTTGCAAAACGTGTTCAAGCAACGGGCAAAAACTGTAATTGTGTTTGACTTTTGTCACCTGTGCTCACCATTATGCAGCACGGGTGCATCACAATGAAAATGTGTTGGCAAGTTGTGTCTAAACAGGTGAAAAGTGCTTATGGTTTTGCCAAAAGAGTGATTGATTCAATCAGTGGGTTCAGGCAACTGAGCATTTGGTTCAGACAATAGGGTTTAGTGTTTTAGCAATTGAGAAAAACTGTAACCAATGTGTGTTGTATTTTGAATAGATGTGTTTTCCCAATGGTACCCTGAGATTTCATTTTTGAACTAAGTGTCTTATGTATGAAATAGTGTGTATGGTCTAGGAGCAAGTGTGTTGCAGAAAGGAGCAAGTGTGTTACAGAATTGCAACTAAAGTGCAAAGCAGCGCTTTTGTTTAAGGTATGGTTACACTTTGTTTAAGGTATAGTAACAACAACTTCAAGTTATGTTACTGTGGTTTAAGCATGTGTCTTTAGTGTTCAAACAACGGGCAAAAACTGTAAGGTTGGTCTTTGCGGCCAGAACAAAAGGTTCAATGGAGACTCCTGTTACCTACGAGAATTATAGCCCATGAGTGGCCTCTATGGTCAGGAAAAGGGAATGGAAAAAAGGATGGGTGATTTCAACAACAGAGATGGCAGGGATGAAGATCTGGTTACTCTCTGTGGTTAAGATAAAGGAGGAGTGTTATCAGCTTGTCCTCTGGGAGAAGTTAAGATCCCGCTGGGTTCATAATAAAGGGCTGGTCTTCTTTCAGGTAGACAACACACACAGTTTGATGGTGAACCCAAGTGCAGGGTTTACTTTTTGTAAAGTTTATGGATAGTGAACAGGTAAGGATGATAACAGTTGGGATTGCAGGACAGGTAAGATAGGAACCACACAGACGGAGAACAGATGAAGATAAGGAGTCTTTCGATAAAGGAAAGCTGAGATGGACAAGAGGTAAGTAACTCTACTAAGAACAGAGAAGTCCATTTGTTCTTATCAGAGATCAGACACTGAGTGACTGTGGAGTATAAATGCTGTTCTTAACAGCAGGTGTGATAGAATATATGGAGTGGGCAAATAGTGAAATGAGGTGGTGAGCCCGGTTGAGGTTTTAATATGTATTCATATAAATTGTTTATTTGTATATTTTCTTCTCATTATCAGAGAGTGTGACCATCACCCCTCAGGACTCTCGCTGGGTTGGGGCCTGGTGGTTGGGTTATGTGGTTTCTGGGCTGTTGACTCTGCTTGCTGCTTTGCCTCTCTGGTTCCTGCCAAGAGCTTTACCTGAAAACCTCCAAACCTATGAGCTAGACAACCCCTCAAAACAACATAAACACACACCCAGCATTACAGAGATAGCTAAAGGTATGGCAACCTTACATAGACCACAAGGGTTAGATGCATACAATTTAGGTCTATTTAAATCTAATTAGTCACTGAGACTAATTAGTCATATGTAGTACTTTATGATGTTTGTGTGTGTGTGTGTGTGTGTGTGTGTGTCACTATGGAGCTTTACAGTTTCAGTCTATTTTAATTATACATATTGAATAGGTGGCCAGGAGATCCTCCAGAAAATCAAATTTATGTAACACAAATCAACGTAATACAGGTTTGGAAGAATATGAGTTTTCAGGAAATTATTGGTGGTTATTATTATAAATTATAAAGTGTTATTATGGTCTACTATGACAATAGTGATAATGATAAATGATAAAATGATAAAAGAGATTGTTCTAAATATTTGCTTATTTGCTTGTTTTCTAGATTTTGGGCCATCTCTGAAGCGTCTGCTCACCAACAAGATCTATCTCCTCTACCTGGTTTCCAATGTAGTGGCATTCAATGCCTTTGTCATAGTCATAACATATACACCAAAGTATTTGGAACAGCAGTTTGGACAAAGTGCATCCAAGACAAACTTTCTCATAGGTGACAACTGCCATGATTACGGCCATGTTTTTTTTTTTTTTTTTTGGCTGTTTAAACTGAATGTGCTTATATATTTCTGTAGGAGTGACATCTATTCCGCCTGTGGCTCTGGGTATATTCCTGAGTGGGTGGATAATGAAGAGGTTTAAACTGGATCTGCTGGGATCTGCAAGAATGTCGTTTTTCACTGCAATTGCTGCATTGTTTCTCACCATACCTTACTTTGCTCTTAGCTGTGAAAATACAGATGTCGCTGGGGTCACGGTGCCCTATCAAGGGTACTTTCATCTCCAGTCACACTCTTATTGCATCATGGAAACTATACATTATCCATCAATTCAATCTATCCATTTAACAAACTGCTTGTAATATAATATAATCAATTGTTTATGTGGCAGATCTGTAGAAGTTCAGAATATAAGCAGTGATGTCCTCACTTCTTGCAATGCCGACTGTGGGTGTCCTGACTTCCAATGGGATCCAGTGTGTGGACAGAATGGAGTGACCTACATCTCTCCTTGTCACGCAGGCTGCAGTTCCACTCATGGCACAGGACAGAATATGGTGAACAACTATCTTTAACTCTTGACCTCAAAATCATTATTACATGTGTTTGAGTGTCTTTTCTTTCATTTTTTTCATTTGCATGTGTTTGTCAGACATTCCACCACTGTACATGTGTCCAGAGCTGGGGAATGAGTGCTGGGAACTCCTCTGCAGTGCTTGGACAGTGTTCACGACAGAGCAGATGTACTATAATGTTCTACATCTATCTGGCGCTGGAGTCTTTCGCCTTCTTTGTGTACTGTCTGGGCACTGTTCCCTTCTTCATCATCTCATTGAGGTTCTGTTTAATTACTTTACATGCTTTGTATTTATATGGATGAAATTTGTATTAAATGTTTAATCTGTTCTTGCAGGATTGTGGATCCTGAGCTGAAGTCTCTCTCAGTGGGCGTACTACTGTTAGTTTTAAGACTTTTGGGTAAGTTCACATATGTATTGTTTGGGTTTATTTAGAAGAAGTGCCCCAAGAATGGAAATTAATTCACAGATGTTTTTCACATTAAGGTCTGGCACAGCATTGTTTTTAATGTAATTTCACTCTTTTAAAGGTGGTATTCCTGCTCCCATTTACTTTGGGGCTCTTATTGACTCTACCTGTCTGAAATGGGGTCACAAGAAATGTGGTGGAAGAGGTGCTTGCAGAATGTATGCCACTGAGACTTTTAGGTGAGCAAATCTGGCAGGAGTATTCTATGTAGCCCCAACTGATGCATGCTAAAATGTAATGTGACCCTCATTAGGTTCCTGTTTCTGGGACTGGTCAACTGTCTCCGGTTGTTAGGATATATCCTGTTATGGGTGGCCATCACACAGATTAACAGGAAAGTACAGAATGATAAACGGAAGTCCAAGGACATAGAACTGCAAGAAACTATGCTGTATGGTCCAGAACAGCAGAATACTCTAAAATAATGTTCTGCGTTGTTTTATTCTGTATTTGTATATGTGTGCTTTTTTATGTGCTTTGTTTTTTTTCCTGGGTCATTTTAAAAATATGGTGACATATGGAGGAATGACATACGTGAAATCCACACGTACCAGATGTGGGCCGCGCACATATGCATTCAAATGCGCATACCTATTGACTAAACATGTAATGCGCATGTGTATGCCGTTACCGTTTTCACAGATTCACGTTCTGAAGTTTACACAGAAATTATAACGGTATTACTTACAAAACTTGTTTTCAGTTGAAAAACGGTGTTGTGTAAGCGGCCCTTAAGTTAATAACTAATGATTTTTACAACGGAAATGAATCGATCAAAAACTTAAGCTAGACAATGACTTTCTTCTAGAGCTGCTGTACTTCCAAAACAATCTTTGTTGCATTAATTTCCTATTATCACTGTAAAGCTTCTTTGAAACAATCTGTATTGTAAAAAGCACTATATAAATGGAGGTGACTTGAATTCACTTGACTACAGTAATGTTTTCTTTAGACTAGTGACTTGTCTACCATCACGACAGCTTTGCTATAACTGTGTAACGAGTTAGCTCAAAGAAATATTAATAATCAATCATAACTTGTTATAACTGATTATGAATATTTGGATCAGTTAATAGAATTAACTTAATGTAGTAAAATTAATATTACAATCAACCCACCTGTTCGTCCCATGAACACTCAGGGTTAATTGTCTATTCATTCTAAGAAATATTCATTTCCGGGGGAGGGAAATGTCTTTCTTACTGTACAATAGAGCCTGTAGTCAAAATCTAAATCGTAAAGTAAACTTTGTTACAAGCAGAGAATCAGAACCAAATATGTATTGTGCACAAGTTTTATTAACTAAATCACAAACATAACTAATCTAAACACATACATACATGCATATGTAAAATGGTGAGAGACAGAATGGAACCGGAAGCAGGAAATGGAACTATGGAAAAGATCCATTTAACTATGAAAAGAACCATCAGCTTATCATTTTCAGAGCACCTCATTAAACTTGCATTGCCTTTGCAGTGGAAACAATTCTTGAAGTTCTTGGAAAAGGATGTTGATGGTTCGGTGAGTGTCAAACGTTCTGGTTGAAGGTTTTCTCTCCCTCCATGAGCACATGTTTGACCACATGCAGATTGTGACCTGCCGGCCCTGGGCTGGAAAGTCCACGCAGGAAACCAAGGAGTGAGTAAGTTTGGAAGAGTTGATGGTTTCCCATTCAGTGATGGTAAAGATGCAGTTTTCTTCTGAGTTGGACTGAAGAAAATACAGTCTGACTCTGTTGGGAGAGTGAAGGGATAGCAGGCTGTGGTCACGGCCTGCCGAAGAAGCAGCATTGAAGGCCAGAAGAAGAGAGAGAGTGTCACTGTGAATTTGTCTCTAATAAAGCCTGAGAAAGGCCCCACCTCTCCGGGTTTGCTTGACCAATGAGAAGGGTGGAATTTCCAAGCGGGAAACAATCATGCACACAATCATTTCGATCTTCAAAGTATCAATTTATAGAGACCAAACATGGTATAGGTGAGGTTACATTGACCGTTGGTTCTATCAAAAAAAATACACAGTATCAAAAAAATAATAGAATTAAAAGACACTACACAAGACAGTAAATCATTCACCCAATTTTCTGGGATGCATGTTCATATAGATCAGTTTGTCTATAAATGAATGCAGCAAAGTCTGTTTTGAGGTCTATTTCTGTCTTCCCTATGGTCCCTGCCTTGGCCACATGACCACATTTTTAACAGCAATAAAACAACTTATCTGATCGTAGTCATGGTAACTAAGACCCTTCTTGCCCTTGTTGGGGGAATGGGACCATAGATCCCAGAGTGAGTTTTAAAGATTATTTGTTACATATAACAAATAATTGTGTCTGATTTGTCTCAGTCGTTACAACTGTTTTCTAGCACTGACAAACATTCACCAGAGGTTTTTTGCTTGTAGCAGCAAAACATTTGTTGTTGCCAAAGGTTTGCTGCTGGTTCAGTACAGATGGAGAACTGCAAATCTCCGGGAATTATTTATAGGAAATTGATTTGTTTGACATTTATTTTCAACATATTAAAAAATAAATGAACTGACACTGAACTGTGCATGTGAACGCACACACAAACCACTGCAGCCATCTACATATTCCACCAAGTAAGCAGATTTGTGTTGGCATGCATTGTTCAATCTCTGTGCAATTAATATGGGTTGTTATAAATCGTAAAGGTTAGGTTAGAAAATACATATAATATTGTCTATCTACAATATACTATGTATTTATTAATTAAAGAATTTAATAATCAATAAAAAAATAAAAAATTAAAATACCTGTAAGATATCATGATACGCCACTGGACTAGCGGTTTGGAAAATGGATGGATGGATGATTCAGCTGTGGCGCCATCTTCTACCAAAACGTTTGGATTCATTTGGCACGGGTATTTATGTTGATGGTTCGGTGAGTGTCAAACGTTGAAGTTGCAATCTTCAATCTTCAATCTTATGGGTATTATTCCATTGAGTGTACATCAGAAGTACACTCATTATTGTGGTGCATTATGGGATTGAATGAGTGCACTCAATAATGTCCACTATGGTTTTGAACACCACTACAAATGACTGTCCCCTCAATTGGTCCCCTATTTAAGTGTATGGGGCGATTTCAGACACAGCAATCATTCTCTTTCGAGGGAACTCAGCACTGCATCATGACACTGATGTCTGTCCGTCGTAGTTTAGGTCACACGTCTGCTGAGGTGGCATGGCGGCTCAGATCATGGGGTCACAGATGGAGCTTGAGACGGAAAGAGCAAGCAGGAAGAGTGCTTCTTCTCAAGCGGGCGGAGCCATTCTATCCAGACCTCCACACTGAGTGTCAGGTTTGGCATAGACGAAGCAGACAGAATGGTAAGTTAAATGCTTTAATTTGCAGAATGGATCGGTACAGCGAAACAGGTGAGTAAACAGTAAGTTGAATTTCAGATGATAGCTTAACTGAAGTCTAACCAAGTCTCTCTTTCTCTTGCAGATGATGATGGAGTTCCTTAGAAGACGGAATGATGACTGGCTGAGAAGATCGGGATCGAAGGTAGGAATACAGGTAAGTATGGCAGAGAGTCTGTGTCATGTGTAGACGAGATCAGACAATGACTGAATGTTCGTAGCAGGTATATATGGGTGAACTGATGATGAGGTCCAGGTGACGGTGATTAGTAATCAGGTGACAATGAGTGTGTGAATGACTGAGTGGGCGGAGTGAGGGAATGAGTGGAAGGAGATGGTGATGGAATCCTGACACTGAGGTGTCGACTTGACTCACCCATAGACTTGGCTCACCGTCTAGCCTATTTAGCAACGCAGTCAATGCTGTCATTGAAATGTTCTGCAGTTCCTCCCTTGCCAGGGCCCAGAGCCAGAGGCATCTGTGAGCCAGGCCCTAGCTCCTCCAAAGCAAGGGAGGAGCAAAGGGCCAGTGTGTAGTTGAGTTATTAATCAATATTTATCCTTCTAAATATAAAATGGTTTAAATGACTTCTTCAAGCTTATGAGATTTAGGTAGTTATAGAATCACGTCTTCTTACAGAAGCATGCTCTCTCTTTGATTTTGAGAGAAGCACTCAACACATGTTAAAACATATATTTAATCTTCTAGCTGACCGTGGCAGCATATATATGATCTATACCTGTGTACGCATCAGATACCTGTGTGTTTTTACAGGAGTTTCATGCAAGATACCTATGGAAGTAAAATAATGCCAAATGTTTTTGAAACAAAAAAGCCTGTTGAATTGCACTACTTGAAAAAAATATGCATTGCATTAACCATGCTTGCATTTTAATGCATTGTATTTTTAGGGCTTGCATTTTTATGGGCTGAAATTCAGCATGGTTGAATATTTAAGCTGTGAATATTTAAATTCAAAACATTTCAAACACATTTTCATTATTAAAAATTAAATAATCCATATTCACCTTTCATATTTCACTTCCAAAATATTCAAACTGTTAAAAATATTAAAGAAATCAGAGATTGTTGTGTCCAACTTGATGACTGTGGGATAATAAAGCAAACAAGCAAAACAGTGATAAATATATAACAAAAAGTGTCAGGATATATGCAAGGAGACAGAGGTAAGTGAATCCAAACACAGATTTATTCAAGTTGACAAAAGTGCAAGGTGAGTATTCAGTGAGTTCAAGTGCAGATTCAATGAAGATCACTCGGTGCAATGCAGACAGCAGGTAAGCATGTTCACTTCAGGTTTGTAGATACCAAACAGTCACAGTTCATAAATACTTGTCTTTTCTCTTTCAGATGCAATCAATAATATTCAACAGGCAATTTTCGGTCCATTTTATTTTGCTTTGCAAATTCACTTCCACAAATTCAGTGGTTCAAATTCGACAGAAAATGATACGTTGACATCCAGGAACTGCAGGAAAAGAAGTAGATTACCGAGCATACACTTCTTCTGCTGTTAGTCCATCTCACCTGCAGATGGTGCAAAAGCGCGTGTTGTAGACAAAGACTGAGCAACAGTTAGAGCTAGCCATTCATTTATTAAACTCACGGCAGCAATGTGTATTTGTGATTATTATGATGGCTTTTTTATGTTAAATTCAGTGTCTTCACGGTTACTTTTCCTGTGTAGCCTACAAGCATCTTTCTCTACCGTGAACGAGATTATAATGTTATTCCCCCGATGCGGATGTAGATCCAATGTTACATTTGAGGTTGACATATATTTCTCTTGGTTGTTTTGGTTGTAACGTTCTTACCATGCAAGCATTTCTTTACTGTTTTTAGTCACTCTGACAAAACATGGGGAGACCTTAGCCCAGTCTATTGTCAAAGCCCATATATAACTCTGGATTTCACTGTTGCTCTAACCAATCCACCAATCACTGGGAACAGCACTCAAGAAGACTTCTCTAGTGACTTTTGCGTTAGTCCTCTTCCTTACCCAAAGAAACAGACACACAACAGTGAGCCACAGTCAACTGGTGCAGGAGCTGATCAGCAGCGATACGTGAAGAGCTCAAACATTTACATGTTGTATCATATATGTGCACTGACAAGGAGGCAATTCAGAATGCATCTTGTGTTGTTCATGAGCTTTGTAAAACACTCAAATCCAGTTTACCTAAGGATCATGGCCTGGTTCTCCAGCAGCAAGAAGCTGTCAAGCTAAACCTTCGGGCTTTACCAAGTCGCTGTAAGAAGGCCAAACAAAAAACTGTCAGAAAACGCAAAATGAGAGTGATAGCAGTTGCAAATGAAGGTTTGTTATATTACAATGAAATGGTGTATTAAAAAAAATGTGTAGTAATAGTAATAATGTGCTATATCAGTGTTTGCCAAAGGGTTATTTTTGTAAATGATGTCTTCTATTTTTCTATTTTCTTTCCTGTTTTGTTTTGTTGACCTGTCAACTTTGATATGTATACTAGCCTACACATGACTTGTCTTGGCATTTGGCAACCTTTTAATAGTTCATTGTTGAAAAGATCTCTAATGTGCTATACATATGCTGTGTTTTCTCTATGCTTTCTTTTTATTCTTTTTCATATTCTGTTCATTTCCTTATCAGGTGATGGCCATTTCCATAAAAAGTCTAAGAAGACAGAGATGGACAAAGACTTGCTTCAGGCAATGTACAGTTACTATACTATTAAAGGTGCTCTAAGTGATGTTGGGTAACATTACTTCTTGTTGACGTTTAAAGTATTGTTTACCCTCCCTACTCCTCATCCGAGCACTAACCCCACCCCCAAATCCTTCTTGTCGGTTATTGGCTGGAACAGTTTGTTATGTTTCGTGGTGCGGGTGAGCCCAGTTTGTTTTTCTCAATATTAACCAACTGCAGAACCGCAGAACCATACGTCATAGCAGTGTGAGGATGACAGCGCCAGCCTAACAGTCTGATGTCGGAAGTGGGCGGGGTAAAAGCATCTAAGGGGTGGAGATGGGTAGGTTTAGGGGTGGGTTTAGGGATCAGGGGGTGGAGATGGGTAGGTTTAGGGGTGGGTTTAGGGATCAGGGGGTGGAGATGGGTAGGTTTAGGTATGGTATATGTAAGGTGGATATGTATGGTATGCGGTTCCGGCATCAGACTGTTAGGCTGGCGCTGTCGTCCTCACACTGCTATGACGTATGGTTCTGCTGTTCTGCAGTGAGACCTATCTCGTTTTTCTTGCCGTTTGTGGAGCCTGGGGTGTCTATAGAGACCGCGTTTTTTTACAGTGTGTTCAGGGGACAGGCAGCTAGCGGATAGTGAGGAGATGTTTGCTGTATGTGACCAAAAAATGTTTGGCCTAAAAAATGCGTGACATCGCTTAAAGCACCTTTAATGAATCTGCTATTAATGTATGAAATTAAGTTGTTTGTGATTTTCTCTTCAGTCATGTGACGTGGAGGTCTCTGTGGAAGAAACAAGGAAAGCATCCACACTGATACACACTGACAATCTTGTGAACCATAGTGAAAACTTACCTAGGTTAACAAAGGTAAGAATATGATTGAGAAATAAAATGTTCTAGTCAAGTCAAGTCACCTTCATTCATATTGCGCTTTTAAGAATATAGATTGTTCCAAAGCAGCTTATTAAAGTAACAGAGATTGTTATTAAGTAACAGAGATTACTTATTAAAGTAACAGAGATTGTTTTGGCTTTATAGCAGCTCTAGAATAAAGTTATTGTCCAGCTAAAGTTAGTTTTCTGTTCTGTCAATAACATCTGTCCACTGAGCTCAATTCTTGGAGCTTGTTTATATGTACGTTGCACTTTTTTAGGACATGGCGTCAGAGGTGAGACATATTCTGGAACAAGATGATCCATGGTGATAAGCACAGCTTTCAAACTATGCATCAGACAGAGCGACCTGGCAACGCTGGAGGAGGGTTCCTGGCTCAATGACAAGAGTGTAAGTAAACATACAGTAAGATTAAAAGTTACCTTAAAAATAAATTGTCTTATTTATGATTATTCAGTACACTTTCTTTCTCAAAAAAGAAAGAAAATATTTATGTTCATAATGAATCAAAATGCAACTACTTGCTTGATGTCTGAAGTGGATTTTATTTTTATTTTTTGATGGCTGCACATATTTCTCTTACTTTTTTCATCCCCTCCCCTCTGACCAACTACTATCTCAGTTAGGTATATCACTTTTCATGATCTATTCAGTTCCTTGTAGATAAAATCAGGTCATTTTTTTCCTCTGTAAATTTTTCTTTCTCAGTCACATTATAGAAGTAAAATCAGTTGTAATCGGGTATCATTCACATTGACTTCATCCAGCATAATTATTTTAGTTAACTTGTCATGCTTTTTATTGTGCAATAAATATATAAAAAAAGATAGGATAAATGATACTAATAATATTGTAGCTAATAACCTTTTTGTCACGTTCACCATCTGTCTCTGCACTACAGGATCCAGTTGGCACACCAGGGCTGCGTTCAGCCCCGACAAAACGTTGCACAACGTTTTTTAAACAGAAACGGTGATGCGTTGAACACACTGTTCTGATGACGCAAGAGTTGCAACTATGGCAGCTGAGAAGGCCATTCTTTGTGTTCTTTGTGAAGAATTTTCGGAGCCTGATGAAGTCGGTATAAATATGTGTTTAATACTACAAAATATGCCCGATGTTACAGTTATTGCACTTGCCGCCCAGAACAAAAGAGAACATCCCAATCGAGTGAAGGGATTGCTGAAACTGAAGCACACATCTTACCTAATTCAGACTAAAACACATCTATTTAGCCTCACATACTGACTTTATTTGTAGTTCATACTGTTTTAATACCCTGTATTTTCTTTATCGTTTTTAGGAAAAGCACTTAATTACCATTGTTTATTTCTATACCAAATGTCATACTTGCAATGAAGCTAAAAATATAAACTACTACATCATTATGTTGATATCCTATATTTTTACAATAAAACTTACGACAAACATGTCGTCTAATATCCTCAGTTGTTGCGTATACCGAGCTGCATCGAACACATTCGTAAATTACTTTACTTGAACCCATTGTGCGAGTTCACTTTAATACCGCGTGCTTTATATACATGTTGCTGCTGATTGGACTGCAGTTCTGACACACCCACCAAACAAGAGAAAACGTATCTCAAACCCCGTTGCACACCGGTGCACGCCGTTTCCAGGAAACATGACGTTCAACCCGGAAACCGTAGCAAAACGTTGCACACCGTTTTGAACTTGAACGTGCCCCTGCATTCACTCTCTCCCGATTACTAATCACCTGCACCTGTTCACTATCAGCAACCTCGTCATCAAGCACTATAAAACACTCACCATAGCCCCAGTTCTTGGTCAAAACTAATGACAATTGTATATTTTGACATAGAAAAGGCATATGATACCATGTGGAGGGAAGGTTTGCTTATTAAACTAAGTAATATGGGTATTGGAGGAAGGTTATATAATTGGGTTATGGACTTTTTAATAGGGAGGAAAATTAAAGTTAAAGTTGGATCAGAGGTATCTACAGAATTTAATGTGGACAATGGTATTCCCCAGGGGAGTGCAATTAGTCCGATACTGTTTAACATAATGATTAATGATATTTTTTCAAAAATGGATGGATGCATAAAAACAGCACTATATGCGGATGATGGGGCCATTTGGATGAGAGGAAAGAATGTGTCATATGTATTAGGTAACATAAGGAAAGCAATTAGGGAAGTAGAGATGTGGTCATATAAATGGGGATTTAAGATGTCAACAAGCAAATCTTGTTATATGATGTTTACAAAGAAGCGCAAGTGCCATGTTGAAAGTTTAACATTATATGAGCAGACAATGGTGAAAGTAAATGAATTTAAGTATTTGGGACTATGGTTTGATAGTAGGTGTACATGGAAAACGCATATTAAGCACCTAGAAACTAAATGTAAAAAAGTTATTAACCTGATGAGAGCTGTGGCTGGATGTGACTGGGGTGCAGAAAGGCAGTCGTTAATTAACATCTATAGGGCTTGCCTGAGGTCATCAATAGACTATGGTTGCGTAGTTTATGGTGCAGCGGCAAAAACAATATTGGAAAAAATTAATAGATTACAGTATAGAGCATTACGTGTATGTACCGGAGCGGTTAAGACAACCCCCATTAATGCTATACTCATAGAAGCAGGAGAGATACCTTTGGAGTTGAGAAGAGAGAAACTGGCGATGGCGTATTGGATTAGATTGAAAGGAAGTGGGAAAGAAAACCCAGCAAAAGAAACAATTCAGGAATGTTGGGAGTATTCCAAGTTTCAGGGGCTTGGTTTTGGATGGACAAGAGAAATGAGAGTGAGGGAATATGAAATGGAAGCCTTAAATTTCACCACGGCCAATCCAGTTAGTAGAATTCCACCATGGTTCTTTCCAGAAGTAAAGGTTGATATTAATATATTGGAAAAGAAAAGAGAATGGAGAATGGAGGAAATAGGAGTTAAAACAAACCTTTACATAAGAAACAGTTACTATAATTATTTAAAGATTTATACAGACGGATCCAAGAATAAACAGGAATGTGTGGGAGTTGGAATATATATACCAGAATTTAAAATCCATTTCTCCAAAAGACTATCTGACCGGTTATCAGTGTACACAGCAGAAATAGTAGCAGTCATTATTGCACTACAGTGGGTTGAAGAGGTCAGACCTGATAGGGTGGTACTGTGCACAGACTCTTTGGCCGTAATTAAAAGTATTCAGGCAGTAACATCAATAAGAGAGGATCTACTAATAGAACTTTTTAACAGTTTATTTAGATTACATCGGGGTGGTATAGATATTCAGTTTTGTTGGGTGCCAGCACATGAGGGGGTTAAAGGGAACGAGATGGCAGATAAACTGGCCAAAGAGGCACTGCTAAAAGTAATTCTAATTACAATTCCACTAGGAAAAGGTGAAGGCAAAGCAGTGGTTAAAAGGAAAGGTCTTGAAATATGGCAGAAACGATGGGAGGAAGACAGGAAAGGTAGGAGATTTTATAAAATACAAAAAAGTGTCAGTATAAAGAATTACATGGAAAAGAACAGGCGTGAGGAAATTGTTATGACAAGATTGAGAGTGGATCACACAGGGCTGAATGGCACATTATTTTTAATGGGGAAAAGGAATAGTGAGAACTGTGAAAACTGTGGGGTTAAAGAAAATGTTGAACATGTAATATTGAACTGTACATTGAATGAAGTGGAAAGACAGGTGCTTAAAGATAAGGTTCAGGAGGCAGGAAGGGAGTGGAATCTGGTAGGGATACTGGGATCAGAAGGAGAAGGAATAAGAATCACTAGGAAGGCTTTATTTACTTTTTTAAAAGACTCAGGGTTATGGAGTAGAATTTAAAATGACATGATAATACACACTCCAGTACAGTAGGTGGCGGCATGCACCTAAACGTTGTTTGCAGTCCGCCATTAAATAAGAGAAGAAGAAGAAGAAGTTCTTGGTCAAGCCTCCAACAGGAACAGACCATGATCTGTTGTCTCCTGAACCGCTGATGCTTCAAGATGTAATGTATACTCACCTGTGAAACGCTAACCTCTGTGTCGTTGTTCTGCTGTCTCCAGGAATCCTGTTTGATTTCCTATTGCCTGTGATCCGTTGTTCTCCCGAGCTTCCAGTGTTTCCTCTGAGCTTGCTTGCTATTGATTGCATCTGAAAGAGAAAAGACAAGTATTTATGAACTGTGACTGTTTGGTATCTACAAACCTGAAGTGAACGTGCTTACCTGCTGTCTGCCCTGCACCGAGTGATCTTCATTGAATCTGCACTTGAACTCACTGAATACTCACCTTGCACTTTTGTCAACTTGAATAAATCTGTGTTTGGATTCACTTACCTCTGTCTCCTTGCATATATCCTTCCTGACACTTTTTGTTATATATTTATCACTGTTTTGCTTGTTTGCTTTATTATCCCACAGTCATCAAGTTGGACACAACAATCTCTGATTTCTTTACATATTGGCATTGGTCTGATTAATCTGGTCATTTTAAAAAGCTCTAATGTTGGCCGTCATGGATATGTGTATCATGATTATTTTTACTCTTATGTTTTCAAGGTTATCAACTTCTATTTGTCTCTAATGAAGAGGAGCAATGATCAGCAGGAAGGCCTTAAAGTGTACTGTTTGAGCTCATTTTCTACCCAAAGCTTCTGAGTAGTGATGGACATTTTGCAGGCCATGCAGCAGTGAAGAAATGGACAAAATCAGTGGATCTCTTCCTCTGTGATCTAGTTCTTGTTCCTTTGCACCTTGGCTTGCACTGGGCTTTGGCTGTAAGTAATTTATGAATAGCAATACCTTTGTAACACATTGTTTCCTATAACATCTATACTGTATGACTAAGTGTAAATTTATTAATTTTTTATATTTTTATTTATTTTTATAAAAAAAAAATATTATACAAAAACCTTTTACCTCCATTGCTTATCACCAGGTAATTGATTTAAAATCCCAGACCATCCAGTGCTATGTCTCCATGGGTCAGAGACATGATGAGATCTGCCACATATTGTTGTGAGTTATGTCCAATTGCAACTTTGGTTTTAACCTCAAACTGCTTTGAAGGCATGTATGCATGTCTCATGTGTGATTAATTAACAGGAAATACCTCATGGAGAACAAAATCAAAAAAGCCTGCTGCTTTGAGGCTTCCAGGTGGACCATCGGCCAAATGAGAACCAATGTATGCATACCACCATGTAAGAAGTTATATAAGAAGTTAAATATTCTTTAATCTGTGTCCTTTTGTTGACCGTTATACTTACTTGGAATTTTGTTTCTAGGTGATTCCCAAACAGACAAATGGAAATGACTGGTGTTTTTATCTGCAAATATGCAGACTTTCTCAAGGAAAGCCACTTACTCTCAGACAGGTACATGACTACAATATTTATATTTCTCACAAACCTGATTCTTAACACTTGTTTGACTTTATCAATAACCATATCCACTAACACACTTGTATCTACCTCCCTCCCTCTAGGAGTTACACTATAGTAACAACATGGAACACCTTAGCAACTGTATCACTCTCACTGATAAATCTTCAAAAGCTTTTATTTTTTGTCAAAATCCATCAAAGTTTGTCTGTACATGATTGTTCTCTTTCTATGTAGTGTGACATTCTAGTCATACGAAAAGTGATGGTGTGGGAGATAGTACATCAGAAAATCCTGTGAAGTTTGTGTCCTGACTGAGACATCCAAAAGCTGAAGTCCTGCCTTGTTCTGCTTGCTGTCAATATTTGATATTTTCTTATTTTAATAAAGTTGAGTATGAACATATGTCAGTATGTTTTAAAATAGCAGTGGAAAAAAGTTAGGGTTTAACAGCGTATTTGTAAGTGTATTAGACTATAAAAATAGATTTGCATACAAAACACACACAGGTATCTGATGCACATGTAATTCAGTTAGGACAGGTATCTCGCGTAAAACCCCTGTTAAACACACAGGTATTTGATGCACATGTAATTCAGTTAGGACAGGTATCTCGCATGAAACCCCTGTAAAACACACAGGTATCTGATGCACATGTAATATTCCATTTTAATAAATGACAATACATTTTACTAATTACCTTGTATTAATTACCTTTACTAATTGTCTTTGTATTATAGGTTTATAAGAATCATGCAATTATCAGTGAAAACAAGTGCAGCACTTTTATATTGTATTACATTAATCTGGGGTGACATATTTCTGGTCAGTAGAGAAAGGTTAAGTTCATCCACTCTTACCTTTACTATACACAACACAGTTTCTTTTATTTTTGTTTCTTATTTTTCATTTTATATTTTTGTAAAGTGTGACCGAGGATCCTGGTGTATTTCAGATTGTTTTAATGGTGCGATTGTGTAATATATTAGCGTGTGACTTTGAAATAATTTACTTTGACATGACAAAATTTTAACCTTGTTTCTATTAGCGGCAAAAAAGAAAACACCGTTGGTGTATCCTCATACACTTAGTGCGCATGACCGGTGACCTATGCAAATTCGGAATTAGGAGAACGCCTACTCCACAACGTCACAATTTTTACACTGTACTAAAACCCCTGGAAATAAGTGACTGCCGTCTTCTAGTACTATATTCTCTTTTCCTATTGATCTCTGGAATTGCCAGTCCGCTGTAAACAAAGCTGATTTCATTAAATCTATTTCTAGTTATTCGGGTCTTAGCCTACTGGCCCTGACTGAGACCTGGATCAGACCAGAGGACACTGCCACACCAGCTGCCCTCTCCACTAACTTCAAGGGGTGGTAAAACACGATTTCACTTTTCTAACTTTAGTTAGTGTGTAATGTTGCTGTTTGAGCATAAACATCTGCAAAGTTACAACGTTCAAAGTTTAAAGCAAAGGGAGATATTTGCTTTTAAAGAAATCAATTTCTAAGAACTACAGAAACGGCTGATAGGTATGAGGTTCCATTTGTGCCAAAATTTTGTCGACATGCTGTCTGTCTATGCTATGTGTCGTCTTCCATGTCTATGTGTCTGTTCACTGTCTATGTCTATGTCTATCTGTCTATGCTATGTGTCGTCTTTCATGTCTATGTGTCTGTTCACTGTTTATGTCCATGTCTGTCTGTCTATGCTATGTGTTGTCTTCCATGTCTATGTGTCTGTTCACATGACTCAACTTTTGTCTTTGTCCACTCAACTTACTCCTGTCACCTGTCCTTGTCGTTTGACTGTGTCGTCTTGCGTGTCAATGCTGCATGTGTCATGACTGTGTTTTTTCATTCTGTCGTTGCTATGCGTCGTTTCCCTCTGTCGTTACTATGTGTCGTCTTCCATGTCTATGCTATGCGTCGTTACTATGCGTTGTTACTATGCGACTGTCTCTCTTTTAAATGCCTATTCCACGAATGGTAGTCTACGATTGGCTGTTTTAAAATATAACTATTATCGAAAACAAAATAACAAAATAACCCAGGCAGTCTCATCTACGAGACGTTTAGGCCTCCTCCAATACTGACAGCTGGGCTAATAGTTTGCAGGTTTGCTTAGTGGTAAACTTTTTTCATTTGACTGGTTCAACCGCCACCTGCCCGAATTTAATTAACATATTATTTCACGTCACGTCATCCACCCGATCCGCGGTTTATCTGCATCTCTAGTGTGTGTGTGTGTGTGTGTGAGTTGGCTCGGCCCTCCCTCATGCAATTTAATTGGTTGACATCGCGTGTATGATTGACAGGAACAGAATGTGAGGCTGATCAGACAGTCAAAACAAATGTGTGTGCGCCTTTAGGCCTATATCATTTTTTTTTTCGTTGGTCTTTGAATTAGTCAATTATTTTAAATACAATTAAAATCATTCATTATTAGCCTACATAATGATTTAATTCCTATAGGCTATATTTTTAAAAATAGAGTCGGCTCTTCAGATATGCGAGCCAGCTCCCGACGTTCACCTACAAGAGCCGGCTCTTAGATCCGGCTCATTCGCGAACGACCCATCACTAACGCATAGTAACGACGCATAGTAACGACGCATAGCATAGACATGGAAGACGACACATAGTAACGACAGAGGGAAACGAGGCATAGTAACGACGCATAGCATAGACATGGAAGACGACACATAGTAACGACAGAGGGAAACGACGCATAGCAATGACACATAGCAACGACAGAATGAAAAAACACATAGTCATGACACATGCAGCATTGACACGCAAGACGACACAGTCAAACGACAAGGACAGGTGACAGGAGTAAGTTGAGTGGACAAAGACAAAAGTTGAGTAATGTGAACAGACACATAGACATGGAAGACAACACATAGCATAGACAGACAGACATGGACATAAACAGTGAACAGACACATAGACATGGAAGACGACACATAGCATAGACAGACAGCATGTCGACAAAATTTTGGCACAAATGGAACCTCATAGATAGGGACTACACGACATTCCTGTGGGCTTGCTGACGTCACTAATGGTGCGTTCACGTCATCTCGTATAGATCGTATTTACGAGTTGAACGTACTTGAACGCCACCACAATGTCGTAAATACCAGTGGGGAGCTCGGGATTTTCTCTAAGCTCCGATCTTTACGAGTTGGGGGCGTGTCAGTGATTAACATGGCGGAATACACAATACGTAAAGGTATTTAGCTGTGATATTGTCAGGTTTTTCTATTTACAGCGAAGTTAGCTAATCGCCAACACAGAATATGATAGTATTACAATATAAAAATGCAACATGTAACGATGAGTTGGCAGTGGCTTCATAAATTAATTAAAAACATAAAAATACAAAGTACACCTGATGCACATTTCTTTGTTCTTCATTTTCTAGAACAAGAGTTTAAGAACCTTACTGTATTTTTGTGTAATTAATTAAGAGAAAGTACTTCGCCATCTTGCTCCGACGAAAGTGACTTGAACGCACATGCCGTTATAAGCACGACTTCCCACCTCGTACGTACGAACTTCCCAGGAGGACTTGAACGCACCATAAGCCCAATATTTACATAAACCCCTCCTCTGGGAACACAATACGTAAAGGGGGCGAGGCCATTTTATGTTGCTTTGGAAAAGAGTTGTTGTGGTAGTGGAGTGTCGTTGCCGCTATGCCGTCGAAACGCTGTTATTTTCACCCAGATTGCAGGTCCACTTTGTTCAGTCTTCCTAAGGACGGTTACAATTTATTTTTAACTCGGTCCCTCATAATTATAATCCAAATGTTGCTCTCTGTGCTGCACATTTTCCGGAGGAAAGCTTCTTCAATCTACGCGAGTTCAATGCAGGATTCACACAACGGCTTGTCCTGAAAGATCGAGCAGTTCCAACGTTAAAAACAGAAGCTTACGAGCCACAACCTGTAAGTATGATTTTTTCGTTGATGTGTTTTCCTGTAATAGTTCGTATTGTTAATTGTACGTTGTAGCGAGGAAGTAAACGAAGGACAACGCAGTTTGTCTCCACAAACCAGTTTGTTATGCTAACGTTAATTCATACTTATCCGACAAACACATACAAACTTCTGTTTAATATCACCAGCGCAGCGAACTTGGAATGTCCGTGGTTGTTGTCGTTTATTATTCACTGTAAATTATTCTTTGATTTATAGCTTTTGTGTATTGTTTATCTACAGGCATGCTAAACATGGTTTGTGTTTGATTTGCCTACTGTTGTAAAGCCAATGTTTAGTGTTCGTATTGGGTTAATAGTTCCGGCGACAGATATTTAGCTACAATCGTTTTAAATATACAAAAATAACAGTGTCATATAGCGATCTGCAGTGTTAAAAAAAAAAAAAAAACATACCTTTCTGAAACGTCCTTTAACAGCCGTTCTTGAACTGGTTCTGCTCGATCCTCTCTACTAACATTCTCTGGGTCTGATTCGAGCTCAAACTGATATTAACGCCGTTGTTTACTGAAGCACAAACTACCGGTAAGGGTAAGGGGCGTTTCCGAAACAACGTGCACTTGGCGGTTAGCGAATCACAACACACTGGGCCAGCTAACCAATCTGAGCCCATTGCGTATTTTTGAGGGCGGGGCTTCATAGAACCAGGAAATCATCCGACCGTTTTTACAAGGAGGGACAGAGCAGTGTAGAATAATGGTTAAATATGTGAAAAATAATGCGAATTTTTTAAAACGAAGCATGAACACATCCCAGATAGCAAGGTGACATTGGTTAAATGTTGAAATTCCATCAGAATCATCATTTTGGTTGAGGTTGAAAATTCAATGCTAAATAATATTGGATCAATGTTGAAAAATCAATGCTAAAATAATATTGGAACAATGTTGAAAATTCAATGTTAAAATAATATTGAATCAATGTTGATAATTCAATGTTTTTCAGTGTTGAAAAGACAAACATTGAATCAATGTTGATTTTTGGTCAGCTTAAATTTCTCCACTGGTTGCCTAGACAATCGAAGCGTGGCATAACAGTCAACAGGGCTCCGTTCAGCCCCGACAAAACGTTGCACAACGTTTTTTAAACAGAAACGGTGATGCGTTGAACACACTGTTCTGATGACTCAAGAGTTGCAACTATGGCAGCTGAGAAGACCATTCTTTGTGTTCTTTGTGAATCATTTTCAGAGCCTGATGAAGTCGGTATAAATATGTGTTTATTAATACTACAAAATATGCCCGATGTTACAGTTACTGCACTTGCCGCCCAGAACAAAAGAGAACATCCCAATCGAGAGAAGGGATTGCTGAAACTGAAATGGAAGCACACATCTTACCTAATTCAGACTAAAACACATCTATTTAGCCTCACATACTGACTTTATTTGTAGTTCATACTGTTTTAATACCCTGTATTTTATTTCTCATTTTTAGGAAAAGCACTTAATTACCATTGTTTATTTCTATACCAAATGTCATACACTTGCAATTAAGCTAAAAATATAAACAACTACATCATTATGTTGATATCCTATATTTTTACAATAAAGCTTACGACAAACATGTCTTCTAATATTCTCAGTTGTTGCGTATACCGAGCTGCATCGAACCCATTTGTAAATTACTTTCCTTGAACCCATTGTGCGATTTCACTTTAATACCGCGTGCTTTATATACATGTTGCTGCTGATTGGACTGCAGTTCTGACACACCCACCAAACAAGAGAAAACGTATCTCAAACCCCGTTGCACACCGGTGCACGCCGTTTCCAGGAAACATGACGTTCAACCCGGAAACCGTAGCAAAACGTTGCGCACCGTTTTGAACTTGAACGTGCCCCAGAATTCAAACGCGGCTAACAGATTTTCAAGCGCGAAACAGACAGACAGACGCGAAGCATTCAATGACAGAGTGATTTTTAGAGGTAAGTTAATCTTAAATCTCTAATCTTTCATTTCTCATTTTTATTTATTTATATTTCTTACAACTTGTGTGCTTTTCCTGGGTGAGTCGGAATGAACTGCTATGTTAAATTTATTAATAACATGAACACAAACCAACGGCCGGGATTCAACGGCTTCTGTAAAGCACTTTGGTCTGTTCTAAATGTGCTACATAAATAAAATTGAACTTGAAATATTTATCAGAGTAATGTTTCATTCTTTCTTACCGTAACTTACTGCGCTGTTTTTGTCTTTGTCACCACGAAATGCCATTTCTTTTCTGAATGTGATATTTCCTGTTCAGTTTTTTTGGGCATAAATAAATACATTTGCTTGTAAACTGAAGGATGTAGTTTACTTTGAATGACATTTTGATTAAAAACCATATTTAATTGCAACACTACACGGTCTCTGTCTGAAAGGAGTCATTTAAAAATTCAAGCACAGTACAAGCATGTTAAACTAGCATAGAATCTTGCTGTACATAAAGCAAGATTGATTTTATATTGTTTCTATGTTGATTTAATGTTAAATAAGTGATTTAATTATGGTTGAAATAATATTGATTTTATGACCATATTGATTGATTTTTCAAATAAAAAGGTCATTGATAAATTTCAACATTGATTCAATGATCTTTTGGTTAATGCATTAACATTGATTCAATGTAGATTCAATGTTAGTCTGCTATCTGGGATGTTACAGTGAACCCCACAAACACAATCAAGCCTTCGAAAAAAGGTGTTTTACCACCCCTTTCACTTTCTCACACACCCCTAGCCTGACTGGTAGGGGTGGAGGTACTGGTCTGCTCATCTCAAACGATTGGAAATTTGATCATTTACCACCTCTTTGTGTGACAACAGCTCATTTGAATCACATTCAATTACTATCACTAGCCCTATTAAAATCCATTTTGTAGTTGTATATCATCCCCCAGGTCAGCTTGGCAGCTTCTTGGAGGAGCTTGATGTACTACTCTCATCCTTCCCTGAGGATGGTACTCCTCTCAAAGTTCTTGGAGACTTCAACATCCACCTATAAAAAACTTAGGCTGCTGATTTCCACACTCTGCTTGCCTCATTCGACCTCAAACGAGTATCTACTGCGGCTACTCACAAATCAGGTAATAAATTGAACCTTATTTACACACGCTACTGCTCCACTGACAATACACTGGTCACTCCACTGCACACCTCATATCACTTCCTCCTCACTCTCAACCTCAACCTGCCTCAGAACACAACATACACTCCTCCACAGGTCACCTTTCGGCGAAACCTACGCTCACTCTCACCCTCTCGCCTATCCTCTTTGGTCTCATCCACACTTCCTCCACCTGATCAGCTTTCAACACTAGATACTAACAGTGCAACTGATAATCTTTTCTCCACTTTAACATCCTGCTTGGACAACTTCTGCCCCCTTTCCTCCAGGCCAGCCCGCGTCACACCCTATGCCCCCCTGGTTATCTGATGTTCTCCATGAACATCGTTCTAAACTCAGGGGTGCAGAGAGGAAGTGGCGCAAATCAAAAGATCCTACTGACCTTGGTCTTTATCAGTCCCTCCTCTCTTCCTTCTCTGCTAATATCTCTACTGCTAAAATGACTTACTATCACAACAAAATTAACAATTCTTCAGACTCTCACATGCTTTTCAAAACCTTCTCCTCTCTTCTCAACCCTCCTCCTTCATCAACACTAACAGCTGACGATTTTGCTACATTCTTTATAAATAAAACAACCACCATCAGCGGCCAATTTACCAATCCACAAACTGACACACACATTTTACCACCTAACACACACTTTCTACCCTCCTTCTCTCTACTTTCAGAGGCAGAAGTCTCCAATCTCCCCCTTTCCAATCGCCCTACCACCTGTCCGCTCGATCCTATTCCCGCTAACCTACTTCAAGCCATTTCATCCTCGGTTGTACCCGCACTCACACACATCATAAACACCTCTCTTCACACTGGTACCTTTCCCACAGCATTTAAGCAGGCTCGTGTAACCCCACTGCTTAAGAAACCCACTCTAAATCCAGCACACCTGGAAAATTACAGACCGGTATCTCTCCTTCCATTCGTCGCGAAAACACTTGAACGAGTTGTTTTCAACCAGATCTCTTCCTTCCTTAAACAGAACAACCTCTTGGACAAAAATCAGTCTGGTTTCAAAAGCGGACACTCAACTGAGACTGCCCTGCTCTCAGTAATTGAAGCTATAAGACTGGCAAGAGCAGCTTCCAAATCCTAAGTTCTCATCCTGCTGGATCTGTCTGCTGCCTTTGACACAGTTAACCACCAGATCCTCCTGTCAATCTTAATGATGAAGGGCATCTCGGGAACCGCACTCCAATGGTTCAAGTCTTACCTCTCAGGTAGGTCCTTTAGGGTATCGTGGAGGGGCGTGGTGTCCACGACCCAATTTCTACCTACTGGAGTGCCTCAGGGCTCAGTGCTTGGACCACTTCTCTTCTCCATCTACATGACATCACTAGGATCTGTGATTCAGAAACATGGCTTTTCCTATCACTGCTACGCTGATGACACACAACTCTACCTCTAATTCCAGCCCGATGATCCGACGGTAGCCGATCGTATCTCAGCCTGCCTGACAGACATTTCTGGCTGGATGAAGGACCATCACCTTCAACTAAACCTTGCAAAGACAGAGCTACTCGTGGTCCCGGCCAACCCAACACTTCATCACAACTTCACCATTCAGCTAGACTCGTCATCCATAACTCCATCAAGGTCAGCCAGGAACCTTGGTGTGGTAATTGATGATCAGTTGAACTTCACAGACCACATTGCTAGAACTGCCCGGTCATGTAGATTTGCCTTGTACAACATTAGGAGGATCAGGCCCTTCCTATCAGAACATGCTACACAACTCCTTGTCCAAGCGCTAGTTTTATCCAGACTGGACTATTGTAACGCTTTCCTGGCTGGTCTTCCAGCTTGCACGGTCAAACCTCTGCAACTGATCCAGAATGCCGCAGCTAGAGTGGTCTTTAATGAGCCGAAAAGAGCACATGTCACTCCTCTCCTCACAAAATTGCACTGGTTGCCAGTTGCCGCTTGCATCAAATTCAAGTCACTGACTTTTGCCTACAGAACAACCACTGGTTCTGCTCCCTTTTACTTTAACTCTTTACTTCAGACTTACATGCCATCCAGGAACTTGTGCTCTGCAAGCGAACGTCGTCTTGTGGTGCCATCTCAAAGAGGCACAAAATCACTTTCTCAGACCTTTACCATGACTGTTCCCTGTTGGTGGAATGATCTGCCTAACTCAACCAGAGCTGCTGAGTCCATAGCCACTTTCAAGAAACGGCTGAAGACGCTTCTTTTTCGACAGCACTTGATCCAGTAACACTTTCTCTACTATTCTATTCTATTCTGTTCTATGATAATAAAAAATAAAAAATTACTGCGTTAGATTAAACTGAGAAGGTTTAACTGCTTCTATTGTTCTCATTTGTAAGTTGCTTTGGATAAAAGCATCTGCTAAATGAATAAATGTAAATGTAAACGTCAAAACGATCCCCGTTCACATGGATCTGAAAAGTGAGAAAGTGTTTCTCAAAATCAAGAATGCAAAGAACGGACTTGTGTTCTTGGGGAGAATGCTCTTGCTAGTTGTTCTTGGAAGAATGAACTCACAAGGTGACGAGCGCACAGAACGCTGCTGACATTTTGAGACGATGTGTTCTTGCTGGTATTGCGCAATAATACCCCCGCACAGACGCCGTCTGCAGTACCCAAACATAACGAGAATTATTGACGATAACAGCCAGGCTTTATCGCCCAAGCCTACCCCTCAGCTCAAGGGATTACTCTACAACTGTGCAATGTAATGTATATTCATAACAATAAAGCAACGCCTGTCTCCTTTCATTCTGTTTCCGAAAACGTTTGAGCACATTTTCGATTCGCCATAAATTTTCATAAAAATGGCAATATTTGAAATCTACACAGTTGATTTCTCGCATCAAATGTTCTCAGAAGTGAATTTAGTGATGAAATAGCGTATGAAATTGTAGAAAAACAACTTACTGTATTGACCTGCCTCTCCTTCCTCGAATGCCGAAATGAATGAATGCTGGGATATTTCTGCCGTCAAGTTCACACAAGTTACCAACCGATGCATCCTCGGTAAAATGGACGTGTCACGAACACTTCCGGTTAACCGTTCTTGCCAAAATGCAAACTTGTGTATTGGGACAGTACTTGGGCCACAAAAGATGACGTTTAACAAGAACACAAGTACAGACAAGAACACAGATTGAGAAAGGCCCAGAGACTGTGCTCCAAAAAACGTGTAGAGCATGCACAGCAGAGAGGGAGAGGGAGCGAGAGACCTCCCTGAAATGACCTGTTGCAGGTTGGGATGACATGTAAACAACTTGTGTAAAAAACTACTGCATGTAAATGTGATGGTTTTTGTTTGACACATTAGGGTTAAAGGAACACTCAGTGGAAGTTAAAGATTAATAAAACTGTCTAATGACCTGTAAAAGACACTTTCAGAGATCCTGCTTTGGGCATACTTCAACTGCATATTCAACTGCTTTTTCTCTAAGACACATCTAGACATGTGAGTGTTTCAAAATTGTGAATTAATAATATTTTAATCATGTTTGCATTTGATTACGATGTATTTTGCATTTAATCATCTCTGACATGATAGAAGTGGATGGATACACTTTTTTTATTTAAGAAAAAAAGAAAAGAAACTGTAACTGCTTAAGCCCGTTAAATAGTGGTTCTTAACTTTATTTATTTTTTGTCCGTTTTTAAGACATCGAGGCAGTTTAACATAGTATCAAAATGTATTTGTTTTATTGGTGTTATTTTTTATTGTATTTTTTTTCACTTATGACATTTTTTACAGTTTCCATTTTTCCACATAAGCACACAACTTCAACTTTGCACAGTTTGTCTTCTTTCATTTTTCATTAGTTTGTGATTTGTTTACCTCTTCACTAGCCCATTGTTCACCATGACAGAGGAGGGCAGCCCAGAGGGGTTCTTTGAGTCCAGACCAATGGAGCATTCAGACAGTAATAAGAAAACATCTCAGGCCAAATGCTGCTCCCCAAGCCTAAAGGCAAGAGACATTGTCTTTGACCATATGCATGTTTAACCTAGCAACAAGTGTAGAACCACTATTAGCTGATTATTTGTTTTAAAAGTGGTGTATAATAGCTGTTATACTTCTGACAAAAAAAAAACAAAGGTTAAATCTTCTGATTTAATCTCTTTTCTACCCTTGTGCCTGGAAAGATCTTTATTGGTGTACTTGCCTTCTGTTATTTCTCCAAATCCCTGACGGGGGCTTACACCAAAAGCACCATCACTCAGATTGAGAGGCGGTTTGAGATCCCAAGTTCTACTGTTGGTATCATCGATGGCAGTTTTGAAATGGGTGAGTTGAGATGTGTCGAGCTGCACTGAGAAATGAGGGCCGAGGTTCACCCATTAGATGAGTACTTATAGCAGTGAGTCACACCACTGAGGCTGTAATGTGACTAAATTTGGGACAGTTGATTGATGGTATGCTATGACACAACATAGAGCTTGTTAAATAACGTCACATTTGCTTACAGGTAATCTGTTGGTCATCACTGTGGTAAGCTACTTTGGTGCTAAGTTTCATAGGCCCAAGATCATTGGAGCAGGGGTCCTGCTGATGGGTATAGGGACACTGATAATGGCTTTACCTCACTTCATAATGGACCGGTGAGTAACATTCATGGGTCAATGACAAATGAGGCATGTTCAGTTTCATATGATTTAAAAAAACTCTTGAAACTCATGAAAAGTTCAAATGTAATGAATTAAAAAAATGTAATTTAGTCCAAGCATCATGTAAAAGTTATATTTTCCTTATCTGATAGTTTAAGAGATTTGTCGATTATAAAATGTGTTTTTTAAGTCATTGTATCTATTAATTACTTTTAATGTTATGTTGAATGAAATAATGGATGGCCATCACATAATACCCCTAATTAGCATATTCATACTAAAATATTTAATAAAGATCCACCTCATAAAATTCAGTATTCTTGAAGATCTGTGTTTTAAATGCTTTTATTATTTATGTCTGTTTGTTTCTGACAGGTACAAGTATGATACAGCTACAGATGCTGATAATTTCACAGTGAGATCCACATGCTCATCTGACACCCAGAATACTGTTCAACAGCTTGTGTCCGGTAATGCATGGTTATATGTGTAAGCATGTAAGTTATTTTAATTGTAAATTGCAGTAAAATACCCAACAAAGCACTCTATATGGGTTGAACAGGATGTCAAAAAGGGGAAGAGGAAAGCTCGCCCACATGGGTGATTGTGCTGTTGGGAAACATTATTCGTGGCATCGGGGAAGCCAGCATCGTTCCTTTGGGAATGTCTTTCATAGATGATTATGCACACCCAGAAAACTCTGCTTTTTACATTGGTGAGAAAATGGTTGTGTGTGTGTGTTTTTTTTTTTTATCTCAAACCAAAGTACCCATGTCCCTCATGTGATTCAGTCAATTTTTTTTCTGTAGGTTGCCTGCACACACTTGGAGTGATTGGGCCAATTTTCGGTTACTCGTTAGGATCTCTTTGTGCTAGACTTTACGTGGACATTGGCTTAGTTGATAGAGGTGAGTTAAAAATGTTATACCTTAGAAGTCACTAACAAGAAAGTACCAAAAAGAAGTGCAGTATTACTTTGTTTGTTTTGACATGTACCATGATAGTACTTCCTCTTTGAAGAACCTTGAGGTACCATGCAAATACAAAATATCATACATATTCATATTCATGGTATATGCATATGGTAATGGTCAAGGTGGAGTTAGAGGGTCGGTAAGGTCTCAATCTGGAAAACGGGACCACCACAGAAGCTTTTTCTGAGCAGAAGACCACCATGGCAAAACTAGAACCATCGTGGCAGAACAGTTGAACATGATGGTGGAGCAGGAGGCCTCAGGGGCTCAGGAAAGGCCAGAGAAGCAAATGACCCAGGATAGGAAGGCAGACTATGAGGCCTCAGGAAAGCCGGCTGAGTGGAAGACCACAGAAGAGCCAACAGATTAGAAGTTAGAAACCTACCATAGGGAACCAGAAGTGTGGGTTGTGCCACAAGGATCAGGGTAAATATGCTTCAGGGGAAGTATCAGCAGATGCAGCTGGGAGCACTGAGTTGGTCTTCAGGCTGTAGATGGACTGAGCCATTGCCACCATCCATTACTGTCACCAGGAGAACAGACCCATTTGGTACCTTGGGGAAAACAGGACTCCCTGGAAAGTTAGGAGAAACAGAATTAGGGGAGCCCAATACATGAAGCCATGGAGGCTGAAGCAACTAGGAGTCTGGCAGAATCAATGGACAGAGGTAACAAGGTAAAACTGGAGGGAGGAGTAACATAGAGGGAACCAGTGAAAGGAGGGACCCCTGAGGAGTTGATGGATGGAAATACCATGGAGGAGCTGGTGGAGTAGTAAAGGAGGATTAAGGTTGGGCTTTGCGGCCAGAACAAAAGGTTCAATGGAGACTCCTGTTACCTACGAGAATTATAGCCCATGAGTGGCCTCTATGGTAAGGAAAAGGGAATGGAAGAAAGGATGGTTGATTTCAACAACAGAGATGGCAGGGATGAAGATCTGGTTGCTCTCTGTGGTTAAGATAAAGGAGGAGTGTTATTAGCTTGTCCTCTGCGAGAAGTTAAGATCCCGCTGGGTTCATAATAAAGGGCTGGTCTACTTTCAGGTAGACAACACACACAATTTAATGGCGAACCCAAGTGCAGGGTCTTTTTTTTTTTTAAAGTTTAAAAACAGTGAACAGGTAAGGATGATAACAGTTGGGATTGCAGGACAGGTAAGATAGGAACCACACAGATGGAGAACAGATGAAAATAAGGAGTCTTTCGATGAAGGAAAGCTGAGATGGACAAGAGGTAAATAACTCTACTAACTAAGAACAGAGATCAGACACTGAGTGACTGTGGAGTATAAATGCTGCTCTTGATAGCAGGTGTGATAGAATATATGGAGTGGGCGAATAGTGAAATGATGTAGACCGGGCTGGTGGAGGTGTCACATAAATATTTTTCTAACACATAGACTGCTTATTTGTATATTTTCTTCTCATTATCAGAGAGTGTGACCATCACCCCTCAGGACTCTCGCTGGGTTGGGGCCTGGTGGTTGGGTTATGTGGTTTCTGGGCTGTTGACTCTGCTTGCTGCTTTGCCTCTCTGGTTCCTGCCAAGAGCTTTACCTGAAAACCCCCAAACCTATGAGTTAGACAACCCCTCAAAACAACATAAACGCACACCCAGCATTACAGAGATAGCTAAAGGTATGGCAACCTTACACAGACCACAAGGGTTAGATGCATACAATTTAGGTCTAGTTAAATCTAATTAGTCACTGAGACTAATTAGTCATATGTAGTACTTTATGATGTTTGTGTGTGTGTGTGTGTGTGTGTGTCACTATGGAGCTTTACAGTTTCAGTCTCTTTTAATTATACATATTGAATTATACATATTGCCAGGAGATCCTCCAGAAAATCAAATTTATGTAACACAGATCAACGTAATACAGGTTTGGAAGAATACGAGTTTTCAGGAAATTATTGGTGGTTATTATTATAAATTATAAAGTGTTATTATGGTCTACTATGACAAATAAAAGAGATTGTTCTAAATATTTGCTTATTTGCTTGTTTTCTAGATTTTGGGCCGTCTCTGAAGCGTCTGCTCACCAACAAGATCTATCTCCTCTACCTGGTTTCCAATGTAGTGGCATTCAATGCCTTTGCCATATTAATAACATATACACCAAAGTATTTGGAACAACAGTTTGGACAAAGTGCATCCAAGACCAACTTTCTCATAGGTGACAACTGCCATGATTATGGCCATGTTTGTTTTTTTGTTGTTGTTGTTGTTGGCTGTTTAAACGGAGTGTGCTTATATATTTCTGTAGGAGTGATATCTGTTCCGCCCTCGGCTCTGGGTATATTCCTGAGTGGGTGGATAATGAAGAGGTTTAAACTGGATCTGCTGGGATCTGCAAGAATGTTCTTGTTCAGTGCAATTGCTGCATTGTTTCTCACCATACCTTGCTTTGCTCTTAGCTGTGAAAATACAGATGTCGCTGGGGTCACGGTGCCCTATCAAGGGTACTTTCATCTCCAGTCACACTCTTATTGCATCATGGAAACTATGCATTATCCATCAATTCAATCTATCCTTAACGAACTGCTTGCCCTATCTAGGGTCATATAAATATGTAATATAATATAATCAATTGTTTATGTAGCAGAACTGTAGAAGTTCAGAATATAAGCAGTGATGTACTCACTTCTTGTAATGCCGACTGTGGGTGTCCTGACTTCCAATGGGATCCAGTGTGTGGACAGAATGGAGTGACCTACATCTCTCCTTGTCACGCAGGCTGCAGTTCCACTCGTGGCACAGGACAGAATATGGTGAACAACTATCTTTAACTGTTGACTTCAAATTCATTATTACATGTGTTTGAGTGTCTTTTCTTTCATTTTTTTTTTCATTTGCATTTGTTTGTCAGACATTCCACCACTGTACATGTGTCCAGAGCTGGGGAATGAGTGCTGGGAACTCCTCTGCAGTGCTTGGACAGTGTTCACGACAGAGCAGATGTACTATAATGTTCTACATCTATCTGGCACTGCAGTCTTTCGCCTTTTTTGTGTACAGTCTGGGCACTGTTCCCTTCTTCATCATCTCATTGAGGTTCTGTTTAATTACTTTACATGCTTTGTATTTATATGGATGAAATTTGTATTAAATGTTTAATCCGTTCTTGCAGGATTGTGGATCCTGAGCTGAAGTCTCTCTCAGTGGGCCTGCAACTGTTAGTTTTAAGAGTTTTGGGTAAGTTCACATATGTATTGTTTGGGTTTATTTAGAAGAAGTGCCCCAAGAATGGAAATTAATTCACAGATGTTTTTCACATTAAGGTCTGGCACAGCATTGTTTTTAATGTAATTTCACTCTTTTAAAGGTGGTATTCCTGCTCCCATTTACTTTGGGGCTCTTATTGACTCTACCTGTCTGAAATGGGGTCACAATAAATGTGGTGGAAGAGGTGCTTGCAGAATGTATGCCACTGAGACTTTTAGGTGAGCAAATCTGGCAGGAGTATTCTATGTAGCCCCAACTAATGCATGCTAAAATGTAATGTGACCCTCATTAGGTTCCTGTTTCTGGGACTGGTCAACTGTCTCCGGTTGTTAGGATATATCCTGTTATGGGTGGCCATCACACAGATTAACAGGAAAGTACAGAATGATAAACGGAAGTCCAAGGACATAGAACTGCAAGAAACTATGCTGTATGGTCCAGAACAGCAGAATACTCTAAAATAATGTTCTGCGTTGTTTTATTCTGTATTTGTATATGATTGCTTTTTTATGTGCTTTGTTTTTTTTCCTGGGTCATTTTAAAAATATGGTGACATATGGAGGAATGACATACGTGAAATCCACACGTACCAGATGTGGGCCGCGCACATATGCATTCAAATGCGCATACCTATTGACTAAACATGTAATGCGCATGTGTATGCCGTTACCGTTTTCACAGATTCACGTTCTGAAGTTTACACAGAAATTATAACGGTATTACTTACAAAACTTGTTTTCAGTTGAAAAACGGTGTTGTGTAAGCGGCCCTTAAGTTAATAACTAATGATTTTTACAACGGAAATGAATCGATCAAAAACTTAAGCTAGACAATGACTTTCTTCTAGAGCTGCTGTACTTCCAAAACAATCTTTGTTGCATTAATTTCCTATTATCACTGTAAAGCTTCTTTGAAACAATCTGTATTGTAAAAAGCACTATATAAATGGAGGTGACTTGAATTCACTTGACTACAGTAATGTTTTCTTTAGACTAGTGACTTGTCTACCATCACGACAGCTTTGCTATAACTGTGTAACGAGTTAGCTCAAAGAAATATTAATAATCAATCATAACTTGTTATAACTGATAATGAATATCTGGATCAGTTAATAGAATCAACTTAATGTAGTAAAATTAATATTACAATCAACCCACCTGTTCGTCCCATGAACACTCAGGGTTAATTGTCTATTCATTCTAAGAAATATTCATTTCCGGGGGAGGGAAATGTCTTTCTTACTGTACAATAGAGCCTGTAGTCAAAATCTAAATCGTAAAGTAAACTTTGTTACAAGCAGAGAATCAGAACCAAATATGTATTGTGCACATGTTTTAGTAACTAAATCACAAACATAACTAATCTAAACACACATACATACATGCATATGTAAAATGGTGAGAGACAGAATGGAACCGGAAGCAGGAAATGGAACTATGGAAAAGATCCATTTAACTATGAAAAGAACCATCAGCTTATCATTTTCAGAGCACCTCATTAAACTTGCATTGCCTTTGCAGTGGAAACAATTCTTGAAGTTCTTGGAAAAGGATGTTGATGGTTCGGTGAGTGTCAAACGTTGAAGTTGCAATCGTTTTTTTCTCCGTTGGATGAAGAAGATATGATGAACTTGAGTGGTTTGTTTGACTCTGTTCTGGTTGAAGGTTTTCTCTCCCTCCATGAGCACATGGCTCACCACATGCAGATTGTGACCTGCCGGCCCTGGGCTGGAAAGGCCACGCAGGAAACCAAGGAGTGAGGAAGTCGGAAGAGTTGGTGGTTTCCCATTCAGTGATGGTAAAGTTGCAGTTTTCTTCTGAGTTGGATTGAAGAAAATACAGTCTGACTCTGTTGGGAGAGTGAAGGGATAGCAGGCTGTGGTCACGGCCTGCCGAAGAAGCAGCATTGAAGGCCAGAAGAAGAGAGAGAGCGTCACTGTGAATTTGTCTCTAATAAAGCCTAAGAAAGGCCCCACCTCTCCGGGTTTGCTTGACCAATGAGAAGGGTGGAATTTCCAAGCAATCTTTGTTTTAAGCGTGCTCATTTGCATGTGCAGCTGGATTGGTTTCTGATGAAGAAACTAAGAAAGATTCTTGAAATACTAATATGTTGCGCAGCTATCGGCATATCATGCACACAATCATTTCGATCTTCAAAGTACCAATTTATAGAGACCAAACATGGTATAGGTGAGGTTACATTGACCGTTGGTTCTATCAAAAAATACACAGTATCAAAAAAATAATAGAATTAAAAGACACTACACAAGACAGTAAATCATTCACCCAATTTTCTGGGATGCATGTTCATATAGATCAGTTTGTCTATAAATGAATGCAGCAAAGTCTGTTTTGAGGTCTGTTTCTGTCTTCCCTATGGTCCCTGCCTTGGCCACATGACCACATTTTTAACAGCAATAAAACAACTTATCTGATCGTAGTCATGGTAACTAAGACCCTTCTTGCCCTTGTTGGGGGAATGGGACCAGAGTGAGTTTTAAAGATTATTTGTTACATATAACAAATAATTGTGTCTGATTTGTCTCAGTCGTTACAACGGTTTTCCAGCAGTTTTACAACTGTTTTTTTGTTTTTTTGCTAGTAGCAGCAAAACGTTTGTTGTTGCCAAAGGTTTACTGCTGGTTCAGTACAGGCGGAAAGCTGCAAATCTCTGGGAATTATTATAGGAAATTGATTTGTTTGCCATTAATTTTCAACATATTAACAGCAAGTTTACTGTTTTGCAAAGACACTGAACTGTGCATGTGAACGCACACACAAGCCACTGCAGCCATCTACATATTCCACCTAGTAAGCAGATTTGTGTTGTCATGCATTGTTAGTTGAAGCATGCATTGTTAATTTTTCACTCTGTTCAATTAATATGGGGTGTTATAAATCGTAAAGGTTAGGTTAGAAAATACATATAATATTGTCTATTTGCAATATACTATGTATTTATTAATTAAAGAATTTAATAATCAATAAAACATTTTTAAAAAAATTATACATGTAAGATATCATGCTGTAGCACCACTGGACCAGCGGTTTGGAAAATGGATGGATGGATGATTCAGCTGTGGCGCCATCTTCTACGAAACTGTTTGGATTCATTCGGCACGACCCTTACAGTGAACAGAGGTGGACGAAGTACACAACTTCCTTACTTGAGTGAAAGTATAGATACTACTGGTCAAATATTACTCCGTTACAAGTAAACGTTGTAAAGACCTATTTTTACTTAAAGTCCAACTGAAATCAAAATTGACCCTATTTACTTTGTTAGCGCATATTACTAGTCTTGTGGTGAACAATTAATCCGTGCAAGTTAAAACACAGAAAAAAATTGTTTGCCTTCGTAATCTTTAATCAAAGTCTGAAAAGTTACTTCCGGTCTGGAATGGCGTCCCTTCTCTGATGACGTAGGTTTGAGGACTTGGGTTGGGAAACCCTAACCACTCCCCTCAAACCGTTAGTCTGCTATGAGTGAGAGATGGAGAGGAGGAGCGCTAGAGTAAAACCCTGCCCTCTGTTCAATATTCCGTTTCACTGGGAAATACGTCACAGCACTGGAGAAAAGTAGTTTGCAACTTCCGGTTCACGCGGACTTTAAGTAAAAGTACAGAAGTACTCGTTTTTAAAAGTACTTAAGTATCAAAAGTAAAAAGTAAATGTCAATGCATTGTTTTATTGTTGTATGTAATACTTAAAGGACCGTATGCCTCTAAATTTATGCCTGCATACCTACCCTCATGTCAATATCAAATTTATTTCTAGAACACAGTTCCAGTAGTGGGATTGAATGTGAGATTGATCGCTCAATAATGTCCACAATGGTTTCCGACACCCAAATGGCTGTTCCCTCAAATAGTGCCCTATTTAATTTTTTTGGGGCTTTTAGTATGAATATGTTAGCCTTACTGTTATCTATAAGCTAGTGTGCTCCAAAAAAGTGACAAAATTTGCATTTAGAAGACCAAACCCAGCATTGAAAATGAAAATCAGGTTTATGTCAGAATCCAATGTCAGATTGACGTTGATCTCCAACGTTGGACAGACGTTGTATTGTGGTTGAAAATGAAAATCGGGTTGACGTCAGAAACCAACATCAGTCGGGTTCTGACGTCAACCCGTCCTTTATTTTCAATGAATATCCAACGTCAATCTGACGTCGGGTTCTGATGTCAACCCGACATTCATTTCCAACCAAAATGCAACCCTGCAACCAAAATCATCCCTGACTGATGTTACTTTCTACTCAAGGACCTTGACAAAATTGTAGTGGAGTAAAAAGTACGATATTTGTCTTTCAAATGTAGCGAAGTTAAAGTACAAAGTTTCCAGAAAAAATAATACTCAAGTAAAGTACAGATACTCAAAAAGTGTACTTAAGTACAGTACTCAAGTAAATGTACTTTGTTACTGTCCACCTCTGACAGTGAATTATGGGTATTATGGGTATTATTCCATTGAGTATACATCAGAAGTACACTCATTATTGTGGTGCATTATGGGATTGAATGAGTGCACTCAATAACGTCCACTATGGTTTTGAACACCACTACAAATGACTGTCCCCTCAATTGGTGCCCTATTTAAGTGTATGGGGTGATTTCAGACACAGCAATCATTCTCTTTCGAGGGAACTCAGCACTGCATCATGAAGCTGATGTCTGTCCGTCGTAGTTTAGGTCACACGTCTGCTGAGGTGGCATGGCGGCTCAGATCATGGGGTCACAGATGGAGCTTGAAACGGAAAGAGCAAGCGGGAAGAGTGCTTCTTCTCAAGCGGGCAGTGGTGGACAGTAACGAAGTAAATGTAATTCGTTACTGTACTTAAGTAGCTTTTTTGCGTATCTGTACTTTACTGAAGTATTTCAATTTGGGGAGACTTTTACTTTAACTCCACTACATTTCAAGGTCAAATATCTTACTTTTTACTCTATTACTTATCTTATTTTAATTTAAAGTAAACAATGAGCTAATTAAAGTAATTATTACAAGTCGGGAACATAATGATTACATTATACGAAAATTTAGCATTGGTGCATGTATGATGCTAAAACAGTTGACTGGTGGAGTGCTCCTTATTAACAGTGATTGTTATTTTCAAAAGTTCAGCTTCCAAAGACTGTGATCTAACTAAGCCTATTCTGAAAATAATGTACACTGTAGCATACATCTATGACATGCTAAAAGCACATGAAATGCTTATTTTATTTAATCAAAGAGAGGAAACTGATCTCTGGTTTAACTTAATGTTTTGAATGTTTCCTTATTGCAGAGAAAACATGGTAGCCACATGCAGAGATATATTGCCCTAACAGCGCCAAGGAAAAGAAAAATGGAGAGCGAGGAGGCTCCTTCAACCTCCAGACAGTTGAAGTTGAGAGAAACCAAGCTAGTCACACAGAAGAATGTTGATCATGCAGTGTTGAATTTTGTGACCCAGAGTCTACGACCCTTTAGTGTGGTGGACCAGCCATCATTTCAAGCTTTCTTGCATGAACTTCAGCCTAACGCCTCTCTCATGTCAAGGACCACTCTGCGACGTAAGATGGATGAGGCAGTACTTGAAATGAATAAAAATCTAAAAAAAGCAATGTCAGGCATCGATTTCATAGCAACGACAACAGATTGTTGGAGTTCAAGGAGAAGAGGTTTCATCGGTGTCACTGGCCACTGGGTTGATCCTAACAGTCTGGAGAGGTGCTCAGTAGCACTAGCATGCAGGCAGCTCAAAGGTTCGCACATTTTTGATGTTTTGGCTTGCACACTAAATGACATACATTCTGAATTCGGCATACAGAATAAGGTTGTTCGAACTACTACGGACAATGGGTCAAATTTTTTAAAGGCATTTCGTATATATGGACAGCAAAATGAGAACAATAACTCTGCTTCAGGTGAGGCTGAAGATGATGAGATCAATGACGAGATGTGTGGTGATGATGAGGACGTGGATGGTGTTGAGGTGGACTTTGTAGAGGTCACAGCTGTTTTAGATGAAGATGATGGCTTACAATTCCAACTTCCGAAACATCATCGATGTGCCTGCCATTTATTAAACTTGGTTTCCACAGTGGATGCAGCAAAAGCCTGTTCAAATGAAGCCTACAAGAATCTGTCCCGATCAGCATTCGCTAAGTGTCATGCACTATGGAATAAGTGTGGCAGATCTGCTGCTGCTGCAGAGATTATAGAAGACTCTTGCAAAATTCAGCTGATCCGCCCCAACGCAACAAGGTGGAATTCCTTATTTCTCGCCATTGAGAGAATTCTTCGAATAATTAAAGATCAGGAAGAGGGGGCTATCAGAACCGTCTGCACGTCATTCAAGTTGCCAATGTAAGTGCTGTTGTTTTTTTGTTTTGTTTTTTTCTTCCATTTCTTTAAATTCATGTTCCAGTAATGATAATGGTAAACACCATGTTTGTTTTTTTAAACGCATTACTTTGAATAGTTGTTTGACTACTCCATGCTCAGTAAGGATTGGATAGGAGTAGATACTGGGAGAAGTACAAGAATTTATGACTCTTGAGGGCCTAGTAATTCCACTGTTTGTAAAATGACACACACACACACACTTAAAATTGTAATGACATGAAATTATTAATTGTTGTTGTTTCAATGTGTGATAGGCTGAGTCCAGTTGAAATGGCCTTTCTGGAGGAGTATGCCAGGACCATGAGCCCCGTTGCCAAAGCCCTCAACATTCTACAGGCTGAAATCGATGTTCAGATGGGATGGCTTCTGCCTACTCTGACCCTCCTCATCTCGAAACTTGACCGAATTGGCATTACCTCCAGGTACTGCAAACCTCTGGTTGGTGCCCTACAAGAAGGCCTGCAGCAGCGGTTTGGAAACATGCTGGTAGAGCCAGAGTTTATTGCGGCTGCAATACTTGTCCCGAAATTTAAAACATCCTGGACATCGGATGAAAACATTGTCAAACTAGGTAAGATTATTTTATTTTTATTTTTAAAAGTGTCATTAGTTAAAGATTCAGAGAAACTGAGCCAAATGTTTTTTTTTTAAGATATCCAACTAAAATTTTATCTTGACATTCTCAATTTGTTTAGGTTTGTTTAAATACTGTTCTTTTGATATTTTAATCTGGAGAAATGTGTGATTATAGTAAAGTTTTAATTCTTAGCATCTATGCGAATGTCCATTTCAGGCCTGGACTACATCAAGGACCATCTGGAGGAAGAGACTTTGAATCAGCTGCCAGCTGATGGTTCCAGTGGCTCTGAGGAAGAGGACTTCTTTGCGAGCATGAAGCCTACTCATGGTCAGGAAGGTATCAAGCAGTTAGATGGCTACCTTGCCTGCAAAGCTGATGACAAAGTCATTCTCAAGTCCTTCCCATCAGTCTGTAAGTTGTCTTTGAAGCTCAATACTGCTTTACCCGCCTCTGCAGCTTGTGAACGTCTTTTCAGCACAGCAGGGCTTATTTTCAGTCCCAGGAGGGCAAGAATGGACTCACACAACTTTGAGAATCAGCTCCTTCTCAAGCTGAATAAAAGATATTGCCACTTTAGTTAGATCATCAGTGCCAAACTGTACTAGCATGCTCACCAAAAGTACACTTAATGGAATGCTGATTAATAAAGTTTACTGCCACAACTATTGTTCATTGCCATTTGAGGCTTGTTATTTTAGTATGTCACTTGTGATGACAGGTTATGTAATTTGTTTTGAGATTTTCACACTATGCTGAGGTCACCTTAGTTGATATATTTTATTCATTTATTTAATTTAATTTTTTTTACCAAGTATCACCAGGTTTCATGTGAAGCAGTATAGAGTTAATAATACACAAATACTGACAATTACATGTAAAAGCATTACTAAATATTGTTCCTGACTGTGTGGGGAATTCATAACTGAAATAGTATTATATACACCTACTGTATGCAGTTGTGACTGGCAAGTGCGTTTCTTCTGATCACAAACACTAGTTCCTATTACAGTGAATCTGATATGGCCAGTTTATATTTATACACAGAGACATTCAGATATGATATAGTAAAGGAAAACTCATGTGAACCTGTGTTTTGCAAGTTTAAGTTTAAATAAAAACTTGGATAACTGTTACAAATAAATGTTAAACTGAAACTACCTGCTCTCAAGTCCTGTTATTTCATTTAGTTCTAAAGGAATTTTTTGTGCTTATGAACTTTTTTTATAGACATCAGTGTCTGACTAATTAATGTCATTTTATTAATAGATTGGTGTGCCAAGAGTGACATTAGAGTCTTTATGTAGACTGAGTTAAGGAAGAGTCTTGTGACAAAAATGATAATAGGACATTATAGCCATAAAAAAAGCATTGTACTTGGATACTTAAGTACATTTGAAGGCAAATACTTTTGTACTTTTACTCAAGTGAATGTTTAAAGGCAGCACTTCTACTTTTACTTGAGTAATATTTTACCTTGGGTATCTATACTTTAACTCAAGTACATGGTATGTGTACTTCGTCCACCACTGCAAGCGGGTGGAGCCATTCTATCCAGACCTCCACACTGAGGTGTCAAGGTCCTGGGACAGCCCATAGACTTGGCTCACCGTCTAGCCTATTTGGCGACAAAGTCAATGCTGTCATTGAAATGTTCTGCAGTTCCTCCCTCGCCAGGGCCAAGAGCCAGAGGCATCTGTGAGCCAGGCCCTATAGCTCCTCCAAAGCAAGGGACTTCTTCAAGCTTTTGAGATTTAGGTAGTTATAGAATCACGTCTTCTCACTGGAACATGCTCTCTCTTTGATTTTGAGAGAAGCACCCAACACGTTAAAACATATATTTAATCTTCTAGCTGACCATGGCAGCATAGGTCACTGGGTTCACTCAGGCCTGTCTCCTATGTGACCAATTCTTAGTTAGAACATTTTCTTTACTTTAGAATGAACTTCTTACAGAGAAAAAGAATATCTTATCAGTATGTTTTGGGAAAGTTTCCTGATCGGAGCTAGAGCTTGACCAACTCCAACCTTGAAGAAGCTGTGTGTATGTGTCTGTCAGTACCCTTTGTTACAGGACCTGACGTTCGTGAGGTAAGCAACTGGCACCCAGGGGAGATGAAATGACCATCTAACAGACAAACTGTAGCATAGGAACTCAGATTCGTGACCTCGGTGAGTCACTTTGTGCCTAATCCAGGATTCTAGTTGTCATTTGGAAAATCAATGGAGATATGCTTCTGACTATCTATGGCTTAACCAATCAGAATCATTCGACCTGAAGTAATGAGGAGTTTAGTGACGTGTTGGACTATACAGTAATTGCTGCTGTATTGATAATGTACGCAAAGCGGCCTATACAAACTCCTTGTTGAGTGTTGAAGCTGACTTCTGCTGAATAAACTGCAAACTATTCATCAGTCGTACATATCTGGTACTCAGGACTTAATTGTAAATTCCCCTACAATATATTTTTTAGTTTGGACAACGGATTAAACAAAGAAAGATTCTTCAGAGAACCTTCCAGATGCTAACTCTACCATAAAAAAATGGAGAAATAAACAAATCCAACATTAACATTAACATTTTTTTTTTTTTTTTTTAAGAAACAAATGATGTCAAATAATTGTTTATTTTGGAATAACCTAACCATAAAACCTGCCTTTCAGCTGAATTGCATTTAGTTGCACTGTACTCCTACTGCTTTGAAAATGTCAAGTTTCTCGATTATAGTATTACCGTTTGATAGTGCAATCAAAAAATGTAATGCTGTATTTAATGAGATATTAATTTTCAAAATTAAGAAATTTCATTCAGGGTTCCCACGACCAAGCAACGGTGTCGATGTCGAGCATTGTGAAATAATCATTGGGTGGCGCATTACCATTCATTGCCCTAACAGTTTATTCCTGCAGGGGGAGCTCGATGGCTCAGCAAATCAAATCACTTAAATTATATACTTTTAAGTATAATCGTTCGAACACATGCATATAGTCTATAAATCAGTACGCAATCTCAGTAAATTTCTTAGATAAACGGATTTATCCAACAAAAAGTTTTGGGTACCACGACGAGTATGACGACATCCTGTCAGCAAATGAATAATATTTATTAATATTATTTATTAAATAACATGCTCTAAAATTGGTTGATTTTTACACTGCACAGATAATGTATAAATTATATTATAATAATTTACTTCCAAATTCTATTCAGAGGCTGTTCGAAATGAAAGAAAGTCAGTATTAAGGGGAATTTATGTTTTCTTAAATTAAGAACTAATACAAAAAAATAGATGTTATAATTGTGATAAGGAATTAAAATGTGTATTTTACTTTGTAAATTCAAGAAAATTTGTAAAAACAAGGTGATAAATAATTATAGAACGCAATATGAATAATTTTTGTTTACACTTAATGATATCTGTGTAATATAATATTAATGTGTACCTTTGTAATTATGTATGTAGGCTAAATTTTGGGAAATGTCTTATGTAGGCTAACTGTTTTTGTCTTCTTTTACTGTCTATGGTTTTTGTTTATCTTGAACGAATCAAATCCAGTGAGAGAAGTGACGCTCATTAGATAAATATATAAAGGGTAGGAATTATAAGCAAAGTTTTTTGTACAACTTTTTTGTTGTTGAATTGAAAAATGATGAGAATTTAAACTGAAATAGAAGAATTTGTGATGAAACCCTTTCGGTCAACAAAGTCAAGCAGATTCTACTTATTATATTTCTGTGGATATATTTTTAAACGCCACACGCTACTTGCAGTGTTACGGTTTAAAGTGTTCAACTAGGAACAATACCCGGAACTATAGTTTTGTTTGTGTTGTTCTTTGTTTCCGATCGGTCATGATTTTGAAAAGAACTTTAATTATGGCGACCTTCATGGCACAGGCGTGAAATGTCTCATAATTCCTCTTTACTTGTATAATTACATTTATTTAAGCACATATACATTTAAGTGTTATGGGTGTAATTAGACATGTTGTGTGTGCTATGTCTGGAGGGGTTGACAGTTCTGTCAGTGCATTGTTACTCAAAAGAATGGGTAAGTTTTCAGTGTATTAAAAATTAAACAAAATTCTACACATTTCATTAAATAAAATGTACAGTCCAGTTCACGGAGCACATTATGCGCATCAACATAAACTCTGTTGTATTTTATATGTGCTATTACGTTGCTTATTATATTCAATACTGGATTGTAAGATAGATTGTATTGTAGCAATAATAATAAAGTATTCGGGTTAATAATAAAATACACACTTAAATGTCTGAAAGTAACTATTATTTGTCTGTCATTGAATTAGATTGGAAATATTAAAGCAAGCTGTGTTTATTTTAGATACATAATATAATGATAAAACAATTTATACAGTATTCAAGACGCTTTCTAGTTTCCAAACTAGCATCATATGTTTGCGGATATATGATATCTGTCTGTCTGCCATCAGGCTATCATGTGACTGGTGTGTTCATGAAGAACTGGGACTCTCATGATGAGAAAGGCGTCTGTTCATCTGAGAGAGACTGTGAAGATGCTTATAAAGTGTGTAAGATGCTGGATATGCCTTTCCACCAGGTCTCATATATTAAAGAATACTGGCATGAAGTATTTAGGTAAATATAGCAGTCGTTTTAAGTTCATTAAATTCAAAATGTTGTGCTTAGTTTGTTAATATTCTCTCATTTTTATTCTTTATATTTGCAGTAATCTTCTCAGGGAATATGAGAAGGGCAGAACACCAAATCCAGACATAATGTGTAACAAACACATCAAGTTTAAGCACTTCTATCAGTATGCAGTTAATACTTTGGGTAAGTTAAGAAGAGTTGCTGAAGTCTCAGAATTTTCCAGGAAAAGAGATACAAAATTGGACTGTCATTGTTTAAAAAAAATTATATATATATATATACATAATACACACACATATATTATGTAAACACAAACTTTTATTTTTGGATGCGATTAATCATGATTAATCGTTTCACAGCCCTAATATATATTGATTTTATATATATATATATATATATATATATATATATATATTAGGGCTGTGAAACGATTAATCATGATTAATCACATCCAAAATAAAAGTTTGTGTTTACATAATATATGTGTGTGTATTATGTATAATTATTTTGTATATATAAATACACATGCATGTATACATTTAAGAAAAATGTATTTAAATATAAAATATTTATATATAATAATTATATACAAACTTTTATTTTGGATGTGATTAATCATTTCACAGCCATATATATATGTGTGTATGTGATGATTTGTGCGTTTTTGCTAAAAATGTAATGGGACACCAGTCTTTGTTATTCGTGGAACTTTGGTGTCTGTCATATTTAGTCTTATTTGACAACAGGTGCTGATGCCATAGCAACGGGACACTATGCCCGGACATCCCAGGAGGATGAGGAGGTTTTTCAACAGAAGCACGTTCCACCTCCCAGAACCCTCTTCAGAGACCGCTTTGAAATTAGAAAGCGTAAGTGTAACATCTGTCCATATGATGTAGAGCACAGGGAAAGAAATTAGATTTTTTTTTTTTTCAGCATTGAATTAAAAATAATGTAATGAAAATCATCCTTTCCAGACACTAGTAAAAAAATATATTTTAATTTATTTGCAGTAAAAAAAAAAAATACTACCATGATGTATACTTAAAATTGTATACTTTGTGTATACTTACACTTACAATTAATATAAATATAAAACATATATTTTTTTTCCATTACAGTAATGGGAAAATAATATCACAATGGAAAAAGAAATAGGCTTTTCTTGATTTTTAGAGTGAGGTATGGACCTTTTAGAGTGATATTTCTTGACATTAAAAAAAAATGATGTTAGTTTTATTTGTTCATGTCAGTTGTATGTGTGATTTGTTTCAGAATTTATCTTTAATCTCCTTCTGAATCTTATTAGCTGCGCGGCTCTATCAGGGAGCTGATCGCGTGAAAGACCAGACGTTCTTCCTCAGTCAGATCTCCCAGGATGCTTTGCGGCACACACTATTCCCATTAGCTGGTCTGACCAAAGACTTTGTGAAGAAGATCGCTGCTGAGGCCAGCTTCCAGCATGTTCTAAAGAAAAAAGAGGTACTGTAATGAATAAATCCCTCTTTCAAGTCACTCATACAAGATCCAGGATCTCTGTCACTGGAGACTTGACATTCATTAGTGTTCAGTATAATACATGTAATATAATCCACTGGATTAATGATTAATTGATACAAAAATGTCTGCTAAATGACTACATGTAATTGTAAATGCAATTAATTGAATCTCCTTTCCCCCCCCCGCCCCCGGAAGAGCATGGGAATCTGTTTCATTGGAGAAAGAGATTTTGAGAACTTTATTCTTGAGGTACGTTCTTTGATGCAGCTTAAAACTGTACGTATATGGAATTTATTGATGGCCTCTTGTTTTTTAAAGCAATAAAAACACAAATTTCATCTTCTTTGTAATGAAAACTACAACAGTACTGTTACCAAAGTTATTGTAAGAAAAATGATAATCAACAACTATTTTTCTTTAATTTATAGAAAGTTTAACAAATTTGGTCCTAAATGATCTAGCCTTGACCTATAGCATAATTTAGGCTAAATTTGCAACCCTGTTACCTATTCTGACCTATTATAACCCTGTTATATATTTTGTTTGTCTTTTCTTAGTAATTTTATTGAGCATTTATGTTTATTGCACAAATATCTGACATTTAAACTGTATAAAAAATTTGATAACAGGGTTGCAAAAAGGGTAAATCTCTCGAAATTAAACCAATCTTGACCTTTTAAGGTTTATGAACAATATTTTCCACAAATTAAAACCCTCCTTTCACTGATGGTTTGTTGAAATCTCTGAAGAGTTTCAGACTTTATTTTGCACACATATATATATATATATATATATATATATATATATATATATATATATATATAAATATATATATACAGTGAGGAAAATAAGTATTTGAACACCCTGCTATGTCTGAAATTGTCATCGTAGGTGCATGTCCACTGTCAGAGACATAATCTAAAAAAAAAATCCAGAAATCACAATGTATGATTTTTTAACTATTTATTTGTATGATACAGCTGCAAATAAGTATTTGAACACCTGAGAAAATCAATGTTAATATTTGGTACAGTAGTCTTTGTTTGCAATTACAGAGGTCAAACGTTTCCTGTAGTTTTTCACCAGGTTTGCACTCACTGCAGGAGGGATTTTGGCCCACTCCTCCACACAGATCTTCTCTAGATCAGTCAGGTTTCTGGGCTGTCGCTGAGAAACACGGAGTTTGAGCTCCCTCCAAAGATTTTCTATTGGGTTTAGGTCTGGAAATTGGCTAGGCCACACCAGAACCTTGATATGCTTCTTACAGAGCCACTCCTTGGTTATCCTGGCTGTGTGCTTCGGGTCATTGTCATTTTGGAAGACCCAGCCTCGACCCATCTTCAATGTTCTAACTGAGGGAAGGAGGTTGTTCCCCAAAATCTCGCAATACATGGCCCCGGTCATCCTCTCCTTAATACAGTGCAGTCGCCCTGTCCCATGTGCAGAAAAACACCCCCAAAGCATGATGCTACCACCCCCATGCTTCACAGTAGGGATGGTGTTCTTGGGATGGTACTCATCATTCTTCTTCCTCCAAACACGTTTAGTGGAATTATGACCAAAAAGTTCTATTTTGGTCTCATCTGACCACATGACTTTCTCCCATGACTCCTCTGGATCATCCAAATGGTCATTGGCAAACTTAAGACGGGCCTTGACATGTGCTGGTTTAAGCAGGGGAACCTTCCGTGCCATGCATGATTTCAAACCATGACGTCTTAGTGTATTACCAACAGTAACCTTGGAAACGGTGGTCCCAGCTCTTTTCAGGTCATTGACCAGCTCCTCCCGTGTAGTTCTGGGCTGATTTCTCACCTTTCTTAGGATCATTGAGACCCCACGAGGTGAGATCTTGCATGGAGCCCCAGTCCGAGGGAGATTGACAGTCATGTTTAGCTTCTACCATTTACTAATGATTGCTCCAACAGTGGACCTTTTTTCACCAAGCTGCTTGGCAATTTCCCCGTAGCCCTTTCCAGCCTTGTGGAGGTGTACAATTTTGTCTCTAGTGTCTTTGGACAGCTCTTTGGTCTTGGCCATGTTAGTAGTTGGATTCTTACTGATTGTATGGGGTGGACAGGTGTCTTTATGCAGCTAACGACCTCAAACAGGTGCATCTAATTTAGGATAATAAATGGAGTGGAGGTGGACATTTTAAAGGCAGACTAACAGGTCTTTGAGGGTCAGAATTCTAGCTGATAGACAGGTGTTCACATACTTATTTGCAGCTGTATCATACAAATAAATAGTTAAAAAATCATATATTGTGATTTCTGGATTTTTTTTTTTTAGATTATGTCTCTCACAGTGGACATGCACCTACGATGACAATTTCAGACCCCTCCATGATTTCCAAGTGGGAGAACTTGCAAAATAGCAGGGGGTTCAAATACTTATTTTCCTCACTGTATATACATATATATAAAAGTACAATATTAGGTAACTGTACTAGTGTGTGTATATATATATATATATATATATATATATATATATATATATATATATATATACACACACACTACAGTTACCTAATATTGTACTTTTTCCACATGTCAAATTTATTACAGTACTTGGAGCCCAAACCAGGAAACTTTGTTTCCATTGAAGATGGGAAGATCATGGGGCAGCATAAAGGTGAATATTAATTATGTTGGCTTGACAAACCAAAATACTGATCTACTATTTAAGCTTCTTTTTTTTCTGAGACAAAGTTTTTAACAGTATATCTTCCTAGAGCTTTAAAGCTAAAACCACCAAAAGTGGGTCAGACCTATCAGACTTTTCTGACTCGGGTTGCTATATCTTTTCTAATTGATCCCGACTTTGGTAATTCCTGTATTGGACTTCGGAGCATTCCCAAATTCCTGTAGACTTTTTTTGTGCTAAATCATGCTAGAAACATGTTAGTAGTGTGTTAAATCATGTTAGGAACATGTTACATCATGCTAGCAATGTGATAATCATGCTTGCAACATGCTAAATCATGTTAGCAACGTGGTAAATTATGCTAGCAATGTGGTAAATTATGTTGGCAACATGTTAGCAATGTGTTAAATCATGTTAGGAACATTTTACATCACGTTAGCAATGTGACAATCATGTTAGCAACGTGGTAAATTATGCTAGCAATGTGGTAAATTATGTCGGCAACATGTTAGCAATGTGTTAAATCATGTTAGAAACGTTACATCATGTTAGGAACATCTTACATAGTGCTAGCAATGTGACAATCATGCTAGCAATGTGGTAAATTATGCTAGCAACGTGCTAAATCATGTTAGGAACACGGTAAAACATGCTAGCAACATTCATTCATTCATGTTGCCATGCATCCAATATCCCTGCAACATCCTAAATAATGCTAAGACATGTTAGCAACTTGCTAAACATGTTAGAAATGTGCTAGAACATGTTAACTTTTGATTTACTTCTTTGAGTAAAATCAAATTTCAAGCTTTTCAAAGTTATTTCAAACTTTAAGACAAGGCTTTGTCAAGCCAACATCAACGTTTGTCATCAAACCTTACTCTTCTAGTTTGTCGATGTTCTGCTACAGGTGTCTGTGATACTGCATGACTGATGCACACAATACTATATTTCACAGGTTGGTTCACATTAACACTGGGTCAGAGGGCGAGAATAGGAGGGCAAGAAGACCCTTGGTTTGTAGTTGATAAAGATATCACTACCGGTGATGTATTTGTGGTGAGTTACACAATTTGGATACTTCATAGCACATAGTTCATGTACATTTATTTTGCTAAAAAAGGACCAAATATGACTTTTCAGGTCGATTGCTTTGTAAAATATGGCGACTCTTGCAGGGTCCAACCACTAACCACCCAGCACTGCTACGAGACACATTACAGACAGACCGCTTCCATTGGATCGCCGAAGAGCCGCCCGTTGAACTTGTCCACACTCAGATGATGGAATGTCACTTCCGTTTCAACAACCGGATGCCTTTGAGTGAGTCGCCTTTTTTTTTTTTTTTTACGCAGAATTATTAGAAAATGGGTCAGTTGAAACAGTTATGTAAGTGCCACCACGCTACAACCAGCAGCCAATATTTTTCTCCGTTTTGTCTGCAGAAGTGTTATTTTAGTATTATTTATACTATTTATTCATATTTTTTTTATCTTTTATTTTCATTTTAGTTTAAGTTTTAGTAATTTTTTATGTCCTTTTAGGTGTTTTTAGGTCAATATTATTTGCTTTTTATTTCTATTTAGCTTTCATTTATTTGTACTTATTTATTTATTATTTTTAAATTCAGTTTTAGTGATTGTAGCACTTCAACTTACAAATTATTTAATTTCATGAAGTTGCCAAAGAAACATTTTTATTTTTTTAAGTTTAATATTTATCTAATATTTCAATTTTTTTTAAACTTTTTTTTATTTTTTTATTTTTTTTTTAAACAACAAGACAAAAACAGTGCTAATATAAACATCTTGTTTCTTTCAGCTCCATGCACCGTAACTTTGAATCTTGATGGGTCGGTGTGGGTAATGATGAAAGAGCCATTGAGAGCAATGACACCTGGGCAGGTAATCCAGAAATATTTACACCGTGGCAGAATGAATCTTAACTTTCCTCATGTGTCTGTATAAATCATTTATTTTTGGTTTTGCTTTTACACTAGATTTAAAAAAAAAAACACTTTTAAGTGTGCCTATTACGCTATTTTTAAGGTTCCTAATTTTGTTTGGAATGTTTCCTACAATAGGTTTACATGCACCTAAGGGTAAAATAACACATATTTTCTCATAATATACATTGCACTACCTAATTTCTCAAAGATTCTGAAAACGGTTAATTCAAAGATTCAACCTCTCTAAACCCCACCTTTCTGAAAAACCTTCTCTGCTCTGATTGGCCAAATGGCCCAGTCTGTTGTGATTGGTCTAACGCTTATACAGCATGTGTCGGAAACAAAACGTCCATTACCATATCTGAATTTCAGCTCTTCCTCAGCACTCGATGCGAACAGTAACGATGGCGTCGGTTTTTCCGTATAAATTCCAGCGCGTGTCCTCATCCTTTTGAAATGCATGCGAAGTGCATTCACATCACAGAAAACAGCATCTTCTTGACATGTCAACAACATGAACCAAAGTCTTCCAGGCCTCAGCTACAACTCAATGTTTGAGGGTCTGAGTAGAATTTGTTCACAAACATCCAATGAAGACCATAGGCTGGCATTATGCAAATTTGTTTCATTGTTACATAGGTCTGTAACAGGAGACTGAATTGCTGATGACTCGTTTCAGTAATTCAGAATCGATTCTTTCTTTTAGGAGAAAATAAGTTTATTTGTTGTGCACTTTGATCTTTAAAACTTTGCAGAGCTTAGGCCACAGTTAGAATAATGAACTGTATTACTGTGTTAAAATCATGGAAAGGAAATTTGGGAATTTTGGATAGGGTGCTGATTATTGTTTATTTGAACTTCCACTCCATTGTCTTTGCTCTGCAGTTTGCTGTGCTATATAAGGGAGATGAGTGTTTGGGTAGTGGGAAGATCATTCGTCTGGGACCCACAAAATTCACTCTTCAGAAAGGTCAGAACTGCACGAACTGCCACCCTGAAGACACAAACCACCAACATCCAGAGCCCGTCAGCTGAGACAGCACGAAACCGGCACGCCTCCGATCTCTTGTGGACAATAACACGATCTCAACAGGCTTGTGCTGTGGAAAGATGCTCTCAGTATTTACAGACTGGAAGAAAATACAAAAACTTTGATAGTGTTTTGAATTATGTCATTTTTATTTCAATTGTGATTAACTTGGAAATTGTAATTTATTTGTATAATATAAATACTGATTAATGATTATCGGATTACTTTTTTTTTTTTTTTTTAAGATTTTGTAAATGGTTTTAGTGCCTTTATTAGGCACCACATCCTGATCTATGCAATCTTAATGCAAATATTAAGCCGTTTACGACTGTTACGAGTATTTTATTTTACCAATAGAGGGCGTAAGAGCATCATTTATAGCTGGTGCTGCTGGACAAATACAATCTTCCTCAATTTTCATTAACAACATATTTAATCTATACGTAGGCAGACAATTGCAATATATTATAAAATCGGTTAAGACTCTTTGCTGTTCTAAAAAAAAGGATTTAGAATAAATTATTGACCTGGTAATAATATAAAGATTATTATCTATGTGTAAAGGTGTGTGTGTGTGTGTGTGTGTGTATACAAATATATATATACATATATATACATATATATATATATATATATATATATATGTATGTATACAGTATATATATATATATATATATATATATATATATGTATGTATGTATGTATGTATGTATGTATATATATATATATATATATATATATATATATATATATATATATATATATAATACCATATGTTTGGGGTTTGGTCATGACTCCTTTTCTGGGAGTTTTTAAATGTCTGATATAACAATTCAACAAAATTGTGAAAGAGGACATTAAGTGTATTGTTTTATTATAATAATTAGCATTTGTTGTAAATAAATGTTTTACGAAAAATTAGTTTTCAAAGCAGAGTGGATTTATTTTAGAAGAAATACACTTTTTTTCTGTATCATTTGAAGGGAGTCCGCGCATGTTTTCACGTTTAGGAGACACTAAATTGAATAAGGTGAAAGAAAATAACCGTATTTTTACATATTACTATAAAATGCACAATAAAATAAAATCACATCAGATATAAAGCTGTGAAAATACATTACATACAAACAAATCACCCTCTAATATCTGCCATAGAACATTTGCATATCTGTATAGCAGTATGTGTGGGAAAACGAGGTTTTGAATGACAAAAATAAGTGGATTGTTTTTTATAACTGGGTCCTATACAAATATATATATATTTATTTTAAATGTCAAAAACTTTTTTTTTTTTTTTCTTTTTTTTTTGCGCCAAAACTTATTTTAATGTTTAAAAACGAAATTATAAAACTTTTTCTAAGGTCTCATGTGTAAAGGTTTGTGAGGGTTTTTACAATTACATGTCACCGTTTAATTAGCCTATAATATTGTAGCAAACCGTCGAAAACAATGACAACCATGGTGTTTTTGTAATAGTTTGTATGGATAAATAGTTTCGTTTTGCTCTACTCATAGTGAATAACATACAGAATCCAGCATTGATAACTCTTTATTACAGCCGCTTGTCAACTGAGTGATTTAAACACGTGCTGTGAATTCATGTCACTTAGAAAGCAGAAAACTTTATCTCAGTAGCCTAGTATAAACTGCAAGCGAGCGACTCAACGCAACCAACTAAAATACAAACTATCCATTATAAATGACATTGTAAACGGCGTTTATTTGTACAGAAGCATTCGCGTCCACAACATGCAGACAGTCGCATGAAACTGTTTAATCGCGAAACTTAATTTATTAGGCTATAATAGAATAGTTCTAGTTTGACGCGCCGCGTCGCTCGCTTAAGAAAAGTCGCAAAAGAACCAAGGAATATGCAGCGGTGAATAACAATAGTTGAATTTCCATGAGAGTTATTCTTTAGTCCTGAGAGGAGGTGCAGTGCAGGTTTATGTTAATGACTGTGTGTGTGTGTGTGTGTGTGTGTGTGCGGGGGGGGAGAGACGCGCACGCACGGAGCCATTTTGTTCTCATTTAAAACTTAACGTGGATAATGTCACTTGGCTCCATGGATACCAGCCTGACAAACTGTGTTTTCTGCTGTTAAAAAGCTACAATGAAGGATAAAAGAAGGTCGACGTGCCGGCAGAAGGAGAGCTGACGTGTTTTTTCTGCAAGTTTTGTGGAGTTTTACACCATGGATTTAGTAATGCTTTGGTTATTATGGGTTCACCTTCTCCTCTGCGCTCCTCTCATGGGATGTTTTGACTTGCACCTCTCGGAGACTTTACATTCTGGAGCTGTTCTTGCCAATTTGTCACTTGGACCAGGTTGGACTTATAAAATAGACAGGACTTTAACTTCCAAGTACATTGGGAACTTTATTAAAGTGGATTGGAGAGATGGAGTAGTGCGTTTAAATGGAGAGGTGGACTGTGCGCGCGCCCATCAGAGCGCGCTGCCTCTTTATTTTAAAATGACATCATTAACAACTGAAGGACTAGTTAACGCACATTTTAATGTATTTGTACACGGACGCAATTGCGTGTTCAAATATAAAAGGAAGAGAGTGAGTAAGCCTGATATTAACGTGGACTGCATTTATAACTTGGGACTAACTTCCTGCTTTTCTCCAGGTGATTTTCTCCTTAGTTTTAATGACTATTTACCTGTCTTCACAAGACACTCTGGCGTTTTTGCTTCTTCTTGCACCTCAGACCACCTGAATGTGTTTTTGCGTAACGGGACTTTACTTGTGAAGGACGCGTACTGTTTGGAGACGGACTTGAGACGCTTTAAAAACACTATTCGCTGTTCGTTTCTCGATTCAAACGGTGAGCCCTTCTCTTTGTGCCTTACATTACGATTCGCCTCAATCCAAACTTCATTATTAAATTCTATGCAAGACGTATCAAATCAATGGAAACCGAGAATAAAGCGAGCAGTGAATTCAGCGCCTCAGTTTCAGTTACCGAACTACCAGGTTTCAGTGCCCGAGAACGAGCCTGCGGGGACGCGCGTCATTGCCCTCAAAGCGACTGACAGCGACCCTGGAGACGCGGGAAAGATCGAGTATGGCATGGAAGCATTATTCGACAGCCGTTCTAAGGACTTTTTTCGGATAGACCCTCAAACCGGCATCATCGAGACTGTCCAGCCCTTAGATAGAGAAGTTAAAGACACACACGTTTTTAAAGTCACAGCTACTGATAATGGCATTCCGCGACGCGCAGCCACGTCATACCTGACCGTTACAGTAAGTGACACGAACGACCATGGACCCGTTTTTGAGCAGAATGAATATAGGGTTAGGATAAGAGAAAATGTGGAAGTTGGTTTTGAGGTGATTACGGTAAGGGCGACAGATGGAGATGCCCCATCCAATGCAAACATGATATATAAGATTGTGAATGGCGAAGGTGTTAATTCCGGGTTTGAAATTGATTCCCGGAATGGACTGGTTAAGATTCGGTTGCGTCCAGACAGAGAAACCATGGCCCAGTATCAATTGATAGTAGAGGCCAATGACCAAGGAAAGGACCCTGGACCCCGCAGTGCTACTGCGACAGTGTACATCACAGTTGAAGATGAAAATGACAATTACCCTCAGTTTAGTGAGAAGAGATATGTAGTTCAGGTGCCGGAAAATGTGGCAATTAACACTAAAGTGGCCCAGGTTGAAGCCTCTGACCGAGACGAGGGCAATAATGGTAAGGTTCATTACAGTATAATCAGCGGCAACGTAAAAGGTCAGTTCTTCATTCACACCCCAACCGGAGCCATTGATGTCATCAACCCCCTGGACTACGAAATGATCAGAGAGTATAATTTACGCATAAAGGCACAGGATGGAGGCAGGCCTCCTCTCATTAACGGCACCGGCATTGTTGTCGTCCAAGTTGTGGATGTGAACGACAATGCTCCCATGTTTGTAAGCACTCCTTTCCAAGCCACCGTTTTAGAGAACGTGCCCATTGGATATTCTGTGATTCACATTCAGGCCATTGATTCTGACTCCGGTGAAAACGCCCGTTTGGATTACCGCCTCACAGACACCACTCCAGGTTTCCCCTTCACCATCAATAACAGCACTGGATGGATAACAGTCAGTACTGAGCTGGACAGGGAAACCACTGAGTATTACACCTTCGGAGTGGAAGCCAGAGACAATGGAGTTCCGGTGATGTCGTCCTCAGCAAGCGTTAGCATCACCGTCCTAGATGTGAACGACAACATCCCTACGTTCACTGAGAAGGAGTATTCGCTGAAAATCAATGAAGATGCGGTTGTAGGGTCCAGTGTGTTAACTGTCACAGCTCTGGACCGTGATGTAAACAGTGTGGTCACCTATCAGATCTCCAGTGGTAACACGCGGAACCGGTTTGCCATCACTAGTCAAAGCGGAGGTGGACTCATCACGCTTGCGTTGCCGTTAGATTACAAAAAGGAACGGCAGTACGTTCTGACTGTCACCGCCTCTGACGGTACACGCTTCGACAACGTACAGGTGTTCATCAACGTAACTGATGCTAACACTCACAGACCCGTGTTCCAGAGCGCCAGCTACCATCAGACCTTCAGGGAGGACCAACCCATTGGATCAACTGTTGTGGTAATCAGTGCAACGGATGAGGACACGGGTGAGAATGCACGTATTACCTACATCATGGAGGACAACGTACCACAGTTTAAGATTGATCCGGACACAGGTGCCATCACCACACAGATGGAGATCGACTATGAAGATCTAGCCTCCTACACACTCGCCATCATTGCCCGTGACAATGGAATCCCACAGAAGTCTGATACCACGTATGTGGAAATTATCGTTCTGGACGCCAATGATAACACTCCACAGTTTGGGAGGGACAAATACCAGGGTTCCGTGTTGGAAGATGCTCCTCTGATGACCAGCGTGCTCCAGATATCTGCTTCCGACAGGGACTCGGGGCCTAACGGACGTGTGATCTACACCTTTCAAGGAGGCGACGATGGGGAAGGAGACTTCATGATTGAGCAGTACTCTGGAATTATCCGAATCAACCGGAAGCTGGACAGAGAGAACATTCCAGTCTATAACCTGAAGGCCCTTGCTGTAGATAAAGGTATTCCTCCTCTCAAAGCAGCAGTGGAGATCCAGATTTCTGTGTTGGACACCAATGACAATGCTCCTGTTTTTGAGAAGAATGAACTGTTCATCGACGTCAAAGAAAACAGCCCTGTTGATTCAGTGGTTGCCCGGATCACCGCCATGGACCCTGACGAAGGCACCAATGCTCAGATATTGTACCAAATTCTGTCAGGAAATAACCCTGAGGTCTTTGACTTGGATATGCTGACTGGAGACTTAAAAGTGCTTATGGATTTGGACTACGAGACCAAACGGGAGTATGTCATACAAGTGCAGGCCACGTCTGCACCTCTGGTCAGCAGTGCAATCGTCCACATCCGTGTGGTTGATGTCAATGACAACGATCCAGTCCTGCAGAATTTTGAGATTATCTTCAATAACTACGTCACCAACAAATCCAATAGCTTTCCGTCTGGGATTATAGGAAAGGTACCAGCTCACGACCCAGATGTGTCAGATAAACTCAAGTATAGCTTCATTGAAGGAAATGAGCTGAGTTTGCTGATCCTAAACTCGGATACTGGAGAGCTAAAACTCAGCAAAGATCTGGATAACAACAGACCTCTGGAGGCCACCATGAAAGTTTCTGTCACAGGTCAGTTAACTTCCCTTTGTATCTTTTGCATTAACTGTTTTTGCCTGTAATGACTCTTTCAATTTGAGATTTTCCAGCGTAGAAAGGTAAGAAAAAACTAAATTGATACAGACAAACTAATATGTATTATGTCACTTAAATATATTGGGTTGAAGTCAATGATGGAGCTGCTGCTCCGATTAGCTGCATGTTTTCAGTGCGTGTTTGCTGCAGGCTCAATTACAATCCTGTTCTTCTGCTTATGAGGTGTTTGTTAGAAATGTTGAAGAAGGCAAAGACCGTTTGTGTGAGAATGAGTTCTCGGTTCACTCGGTTCACTGTTATATCGAGATCCCGGTTAATGTTCTGTTATGAAATGTTTGAGATGAGCAACACATTATTGTTGAATTAGGTACCTCTAAGTATGTGATGGCTGTGCACTTTTGGAGAAATGGAACTAAATATCATGAAATCTTTTCATTGTCTGGGTAATTTATTACAGTTTTGGTCAATGCCAATAATATAAAAAGACCAAATATAAGCTGTTTAATCGACCTGGCCAATATATATTTGTAAATGACTGGTGCTGAATGGATTTAAAATGAATAGAATTGAACTGATTTAATACTCTGGTGCTCTTTGCTCTTTTTGTACCAAAAAACTTTACGTTTAGTTTTGTTTAGAATTTTTTACTTCATTGGAATGGTATGAAATTTGGTAAAGGTTTTGGCACTTGCTATGTGAACACAAAAAACAAAACAAAAATCCTATGAAATATAGTCACACTTGTGCTCCTTATTGACCGCATTGGAAATGAATGGGAGACGAATTTTATCTAGTGAAAACTTTTGGTACTGCAGCCAAACAAAATCTTACTGAAAGCTATTTTTTGAGATATCAAGCTCAAATGTGGAACACAACTTGTTTAGATTTATGGCTTTGATTTTCTTGCAATTTTAGAGTAAAACGTGATTTTGAAAATATTTCATATAAAAATTGAAAATAATATTTTTGTGCATTTTTCATATCAATACACGTAAAATTCTGTTACTTTTTTTAAGTTCTCTTTTTTAAACTTTTTTCACTTCAGCAAAAACTCTGCCAAGTGTCGTCTTTGAAAGGAGATTAAACTGAAGTCTGTGCTCTAAAGCATTCAAGAGTTACGACAGTTTAAGTTGAAAATTGAATTGTCAGGTCTATGCTCAAAAAGTGAATAAATGGATTATAAATACAGTGTAGATATAATTTAGTATAAAAAAATCCCCTAAAAATACAAAATATTAAATAAATAAAAAACATTATCAAACTAAAATATTGTACATTCATTTTATTGACAAAAATAATAAATTCTGTCATTTTTGACCGACACGCGAAGAGCATGGCTCGTTAGTGTGTTATTACAGTGCTTTATTATGATCATATCTGTGGCGGTGTTATATTATACCATGCGGCTCAATATGTACAGCCAGCCTCTTCAAATGGCATCAGCTTCTCAAATCTCACACTCTTCCTTCTCTGTTTCTGTCCTCCTTTTCTATCTCTCTCTTCCTCCTACACACCGGCCTTCCTGTTAATTTGCAACTTGCAATTCAAATACATCTCACAGAATACGGCTCTCTTGTCTGTGTTCTGTGGCTTTACGACCGTGTCTTTGTTGGTCTGATTGCCGGCCCTCATCTGAATATGCATGCTCATGGTCATTGTTGGGGTCGTAATGAGCCGCATTCATGCCATGCTCACTCATTCATGACAAAGACACATCAGTTTCCATCGCCATTGCAGTTCCCGCCCTCTTTTACCCCCTCAAATTCCACACAGATCTCTTTCTCTCTTGTCTAATAAACTAATGCATTTTATTCCTTGGACATACCCACATGTCAGATGTTAGGTAACCATTAACACTGGTTGTGTGACCTCTTCACCTCCCGCCCAGGGGAAAGGAAACGGCCCTAAAGGGAAAACATGTGACAGAGCTCTTAGTGAGATTGTAACGGCTACTCTGGTCTATGAGTGAATTTAATCAGGTGTCTCAATTTCAAATTCAACCATCCTCAAGAAGGTAACAAATGTTTTTCGATCATGCGATATTTGAGTCTTAGAAGAAGCCAGCTTAGACAGAAATAATTTAGTTAAATTATGGATTTTCCTTCTAGTATTTGCTATGTTAAGATATATCAGTTTAAATGTGTTTCTGTTTGCTATTGGTCAAACTTTTCAAAAATGAAAATTCTGTCATCATTTACTCACCCTCATGTCGTTCCAAACCCATACGACAAAACTTTGGTTACTCTTCAAAACACGAAGGAAGATGTTTTTAATGAAACCTAAGAGGTTTCTGTCCCTTCATTGAAAGTTCAGGTAACCAAAAAGATTATAAATTGTTTGTAGAATGAACCCATATGAATCGATTGGTTTAATACAAGTCTTGTGAAGAGATATGATTGCTTTAGCCTATATGATGAACAGATTTACTTTAGAAGAGACACTTTGGAACGTGTATTGTGGGTTTGAAAAGACATTCTCAGGTTGTTTTTTTTTGGGGGGGGGGGGGAACTAAAGTTAAGTGTTAAAGGCCTTTAAGGTTAGGGTTTAATTTACACCACTAAGCCTAAGTAAACATTGATTTTACTTTTAACTAATCAGACTTATCATTTTGTTCTGGCATACAATGAAAATACAGAAATAACCCAAGGAACACTAGGCACATCTAGGGACCAAAATATCATAGAGACTTGGGGATGGGCTCTTTTGACTCCCAGAACACCCTAGTAACCGCATAGCAACATGTTAAAACCCAGTCAAAACAAATGCATAGAAGTGCCCTAGCAACCACCCACTGAGCCCTAGAATCATGGTGGTGAGTTTTGCATGGGCAAGCACCACTCACACTGTCCTCACAAAATGTAAAAAATAATATATATAGTTTTACCAAATTTTAATGTTTTTTGTTACTTGATTTCTACTTGATATTCTTCCATATTTTAAATGTACCATACTCCACTCTTAAATGCAAAGCGAAAAAGCACTTTTTTCATACTTGAGACACTGTGGAAAAAAAGGTATAATTTTCTGCCTGATCTGACCCTCTAAAAATTACTTTTGTTGGTTTAACCTAAAGTAATATTTTGGACTAAAATAAAACCTGTTACTTTTACTGTTACCGCACGACTTTTTTTTAGTTTACTTCACAAATGGAACACTATTCAGACACTGTTATCTTTCACTCCTGAACAGGTGTTTTCCTTATCGACTTTTAAATTATTTATCCAAGTACTTGGGGACACACACAAGTCCCAGATATGCACCTGATAAAAGCAAGTTAACATTCTAGTCAAAACAAGAGCCATTCTAGCCTAAAACAACTCCAGTTTGCACAGCAAACATGACGGAGTGAGGGCTGCGTGTTTGAAAAGTAACCTAATCTCTCTTATCTGTGTCTGTTAACATTCAACAAGGCTTTTCCCGATTTTAGGGGTGTCCTCTGCAAAATTATGCCCTTTTTTTTTTTTAGCCCTGCACCTTTGTGCTTTGTTTCACTGGATCAATACCGGTGATAAGCCATCTGTCACAGCCTCGAGATAGATGGAGCCAGCCGTCATTTGTACTGGGGAAACTGAATTTCACCATTTTTTTGATGTCTTTATCTTTCGATTAAGATCCATGTCACATCCAAAGAGAGGAGTGGAGGTGATTTATCACTTCTAGCCAGTTTCTTCCTCTTTTCCCCCTGAAGTCAGCGAGCTGATCCTGCCGATACACGCTGACTCCTTCAGTGGGGTGAGCTTCTGCCCGTGGGCCGATGCGTTTGCGTCTCATGTAGTTGACGGTATAGCCCACTCAGCGCTGCAGGACTCGCATGTTCTACATTGCATTGCCAAACTCTCTGAACTTGTATTTCAGTTGGGACTTGAAGACTTAGCTTCATATCCTACAAAACGATTTCTTGTAATTGGATGGTTGAGGTTTGTAGATTAAATGTTTAGGCCCACTTGGATCTTGCACACTTTTTACATTTTCTGCACTGAAAAAACAATGGTGTAGGATTTTTACTCAGAAATTGTTAGTAGATTTGTTTTTGTTTTTGTTAATTTTACAAAAAAATACAAAGAAATGGCAAGAGACACATTGAATTAAATATGGAATTGTGAATAGAAAGACTGAAATAGTACTTTCTTTTAAAAAAGTTCTCCAAATAATCTGTTTTAGGGTACGTTTAAACTTTTAAACGTAAACTTTTTGTCTTTGCGTTCTTTGTGTACAGATGACAACGATGTCAAAACGATCCCCGTTCACACAGATATGCGAAAACGACTAAAAACGTTGTATTATTCATGCCAGGCCAGTAGTTGGCGATGTCACTTTGTAATGAAACACTACGCGCCTATAGAATAAACACGCATTACGCATGCGCATGACGTCCCTGTGTTCACAAATGTAGTTTACATGGAGACGATAACGATATCATTTTTAAAAACCTACATTTTGAAACCTGTTTTCAAAAGTTTGTTTTTTCAGGCCCACAAAACGCCATTGTCGTGTAAATGAATGGCCACATTTTTCAGTTTTTTGTTGAAAAAGATGTTGTGTAAACGTTCCCTTATTTACAACTTTGAAACAATATTTTTTAGAGTGTGTGGAAGAAAATCTGTGAAATTCTGCAAAACCGATATAAACAGTAAAATAGATTGAGTTAAAGAGGCTACATGCGATTTTCTGAAATTTAAACTCGCGACTGACACCTGTGGCCAAAAAACGGAACTGCTCTTCCTTTCTGCTCGCTCTCGTACGTGCACACTTCACAAGTCATCCGCTGCAAAGAAGTCAACATTATGTTTACAGAGGTAAGAAAAGTCAAATACATATATTGTTTGAGAAACTAAGTTTGTTTGCTGACTAGCGGTGGTGGCAGAGTGATCTGAAACGTTTAACATGAACGCGCTTGACGTCACATCCGCAGACAGCGCGCGAAAAATCCGACCCGACAGAAAATAGGAAAAATAGGATACAGGCTTATAGGTGCACCCACTGTGAGCTGACAAGGTGTCACTATGCTCATCAGGAGATGTTTGAGTCATAAATGGTCAAATAAAAAGGCTATTGTTACGTTTATTTTGGGGAAAAAGTTGCATGTAGCCTCTTTAAGCTCCAAGATTTTGCAACTATTATAAACTTAAATTTTTGGCTTATTTATTTATTTATTTATTGCAGTTTCAGCATCTTTTAAATGTGTGTATATATATATATATATATATATATATATATATATATAGTTTAAATGCAAATTAACAAACATTATTAAGAATGTTACTAGTAGCTACTGTGTATGATTTTATGTTGGCTATGAGGTCGGGGTAATTGTAACAAGTTATGAATATAATGTAATCTTTTCAAATGCATAATGAACATAATTTTATCAAAATATGTAGTCGAAGACTTCTTATTTTATGAATTGATCAATATATTTAGGTAAAACAGATTTAAATTATTTCATATAATTATAAAGTAGATTCCACATAGACTTTTGTCTTAATAATAAAAATATTCCAGACAACTAAAAGAATTAGTACCATATTAAGGTTAAACTATTCAATGCAATATTGATAAGTACTATAAAATCAATTATATTATTATTAGCTACTTTGATGTTTGCTCTTATTTGAGATATACTTGAAAAATATCATAATGTTATACCTCTTCCCCCTGATGGAGGCAACTGTAACATTCTGACTTTTTAAATTGATCAAATTCAATGTGATGATCAAGTCTTTCACAACGAAAACACGTGAAGCAGTGTGTGTTGAACTCTGTGAATGATGGAAATCGGCGGGGCTTTTCTATGGAATTCGGCAGCTGTCGATTCCCTTCAGGCATACCTGTGAGTAATGGGGTAATGAGCTGAGTAATTTGTTTTGCAATGACTGTTATGAATGATATGCTTCGATATGTAGGCTAAATGTACAACTAATTCAAAGAGCTGATATGCTAATTAAAGTGGCCACGTTTTGTGTAAGGACCACTTAACTAGAGTTAACGTGAATTGGCTTAAGCTTGTAGAAGCTGTTCCTGTGTGGTTCATGCGTGTATTGTGTGAGCAGACGGGGTCAGAGTAGGGCTGGCCAGCTGTGTCCTCAGATCTGCTTTCTGACATGCACACAACAGCTGTAAGAGAGCCAGACAGAGACTTTAATCACTGTAAAACTGCACTGCCTGTCCCCTGTCATCTACATGTCATTACCAGAGGAGATCTCCACTCCAGGTGTGACTGTCCTTCTGCCTCATCCACACACGACCCTCTGACCTCTGAGGTCACAGACATGCTGTGGGCGTCATTCTGTCAAACATACTTTGTTTAAAGGGACGAATCCCACTTATCATTCATTAATGAGGCTGAAATAGTAGTAGAAAGTGTTATGAACTAACGTTTAGATATTTAAGTATTATTTTTTGTTGCGTGAAGAAGGCGTTAAGTGATGCTTCTACATGCAAAACTCACTGCCGTAATGCTAAGCTGTTTGTTTTGCTATTCGGTTTTTACTGCATTGCTATTATTAGCTTCTTCTTTTTTTCTTTTCTTCATTTATCTTAATTTAGATTAGTTTGTGTTAGTTTTCACCTTATTTTTGGTTATCTTTTTTTTTTTTTTTAAGTTTTCTTTGTTTTTATTTGATATCATATTTTAGGGCTGCCAATGTTGTGCTAACTGGTATCATTTAAAAATGTTAAAAATATTAAATTTATTATGTTTATTATCAGGTTTCAAGTTATATCAACTTTATTTTAAGTTTTACTTGTACCAAAAAGTTATTAATTTCATTTGATGACATTTTGGTTGCATTTTAATTTGTTTTGAAGTCATGGAAATGTTATATGGAAATTTTAGTTTAGTTTAGATTTTCTCAGTTATGTTAGTTTATGCTATATATATATATATATATATATATATATATATATATATATATATATATATATATATATATATATATATATATATTATTATTATATATTATAATTTTTTTTTTTTTATTAACAATAATGTTTTCATTTAGTTTATGATATTAATAACACTGGTTCACCACCCGGCATCTTTAATGTTCCATCCCAGTTTAATGAGAAAACTTGACTATTTTACCTTTTTGGCGAATTGAAATGAATATGTATGACACGTACACATTTTAGAAAATATCTAAACATGAAGGTCCATTCCTAAACCTAACCCTCAGTTGGGTGCAAGCAGGTAGTCTGAAAATGTACAAATGAGATTGTACAAATATGCCACCAACTGCCATGATAGTGTGTTTTGTATATTATTTTCTCTAGATGCGAACACTCTGTTTCATAGCTGAAGTTGGGTAGACATAACAAAATGGTTCAAGGTCTGTGTAGTTTAAACAAACTGAGTTTTATTGAAACTTTTTCACTTTGCTTGCAATGCTACATCTGTCCCCATAGTGTCTGTTGAAACTGTTATTAGATTACTGAGGCAAACTATGTCAGCACTGTTCTCTTACCCATCTTTTTTATTCCTCTTGAACATTGCCCTTTATTAACAGACAGGTAAATGGCCTCTATGTATCTGATACTAGCAATTTTGGTTAACCGCAGGTTTCTTTAGAATTTGTTCATGTTTCTAAAGGCCTTCAACCTTATTTTCCAGAGAGATGAAGATCAGAAATCCTCCTCCTCCTCACATTCCTGCTCTCTGATAGCGGAATACAGTCGAGACCAGGAAACCTGAACATTAATTAAGCTAAAATAACAGTGCGAGCTGTCTGCATCTCTGTTAAATGAGCAGGAAAGGAATTTGATTCATGTTTAATCTTGCAAACTCATTTGAAGGTGGAGAGAGAAGACAGAGACAGCGATGAGGTCTCGAACCGGTGCCAAGAGGGGCAAACAATAACCGCTCCAGGTTTGGGTCATTCCAGGGTAGTTTACATCAAAACATGGCTCAGCATTGTTTTGCCTTTGTACGCTAATTATACGGTTTTGTTTAAGCTGTAATGTTTTCAGGCTTCATTTGCCCTTGACTACTTGGAATTTTTTGTGATAATGAATATCGACCTTTCACTTGCAATTGCCCATTTTAACTTTTGCAAATTATAAAGGAATTTTCTGGTTTGAATACTTCTGCTCTGCAACAGAAAACAATTGCAACTCGCTCTGATTGTCAAAAGAAACAAAAGTCTGTTTACAGTAGCTTACAATGGAAGTTTACAAAGTCATTCCAATGAGCTTAAATCAGAAATATGTTGCCCAAAATCGTTTCTTTCTATAAAGTTGTCTAAATCATCCTTGTAACAGTGGAACTACTGTTCTGAGTTGAAACTTTTCTGGATATGTACCTTCTTTTGGGTGGAGTGTGCTCAATATAAACGGTAATTTGTGGGTAGTTATGTCCCTTTTGGTATCCTTACACATATTGTGTATGCAAATCATACCTGGCTTTAACCGGTTTCACATGAACATGACAGTAGTGAAAGATTAAATATAAACTTACCACAGGCAAGGTTAATAAGTTTCACATTACTTTTTACAATACATATCGTTTCGAAGCAGCTTTACAGAAAATGCATGTTTCGACGTTGGTCCCCCTGTGGTGAAAATCAAGGTTTTAATGTTGTTTATATGTTTATGTGGTGCTTTAAGACAAACCATGTGCAAATTTTATCTCACTATTTTTCATAATTGCGTGATATAAAGTCACAATTGCGAGAAATAAACTGTCTCAGAATTGCATGTTTATATTTCACAATTCTGACTTTATATCTCGCAATTCTGAGATAAAAAGTCGCAATTATCTTTTAAAATGTTTTATTCTGTGGCGGAAACAAGCTTCCATAGATTTCCATTGTAAGTACTTTAGTATTTTTCATTACAATTTTCAACAAATTGATGAGAAATTACTGTCAGTTTGTCGTATATAATGTTTAACTTGTCTTGAACCTCAAACGTTCCTTTAATTGAGTGGATTTTCCTGTAAAAGTCATGGAGCTACGCCTCACATTTAGCTTTACCGGTGCAGTGGAGGCAACTTGGAACATAAATCACAGGCCTTTTTTCTCTTCAAGAAACGCCTTTTAGGTGCTTGTTTGAAAATGGCATCTCCCTTAGGCAATACTACTGAGATCTTAACCATTAACTCCACCTGTGGTCTCCAGAAATGTCACAGATGTTTGATGATGTTCTACAGCCCCTTCTAAAGCATTGAATGCCTTCTGTGAAGATGAATTCTGCCCATTCCGAAAATGATTAGTCTTCACACAATCTTAAAAGCAACTTCATCAAACTCAACAGAAATCCGAAGCGCTCTTGAAGTGACAAGGAAACCCTACAACGCATAGAATCACTGAATGGCAGCATTCAATGAAGAATGATATATAAACTTTCCGCCTCTTTGTAGATTTTCTAAGCCTCTTTAAGAGCGCTGCGCACTCTCGCCCAGGATTAAATGGCTGTTTGTTCAGACAGATTGCTGGTTGGGAAGTCTGGACAGGTTGGGTAGTCATCAAGGTGCGTTTTTTAACCGACTAGGCCTGACCTGTGAGCTCAGGTGAAGTGGAGGTCCCATTCTCAGGGGTTAGATTTAGACCGACGGATCAGACGCAATCCAGATCCGTGATTCCCCGGGCTGGGAAGTCGGAAGGGGAACCTGTTCGCGTGTAACACGACACACTTTCCGCTCTGTCCTGACCCTATTCTGCCGCACATAAAAGATGTCTTTGTCCTTAACGCTAAGGAGCTAGAAAAGCATCTATTTCAGCCAACGGCCAAAAAGTGTGACATTACATGTGTCCAACGGTGACCGACTCTACGTTTTTAGAAATATACTCCAAAGGCCATCCATGCACAGCATTTAGGGATTATGAGGGAAATTAAAGTTCTTTTTGCTTTCAAAGACTTTCCTGTTTTCACTCAGCATGCATGAACTAGCACACGCTTTTCTACAATGGCTAGCCTGTAATTCAATAGCATTGTTAATACCAGTGTATGACAATGCCACTATATAAAGGAAGCATGTATTTGATAGCAAACTTTGCTGTTTGAGCAACATGCTCTTGCTGGTGGTATTTTTTTGACGTTTTTATGGGGAAAGGCTTGGGAAATGTGATACTTGGGCGGCCATCCAATACATTTTAAGGTGTGTATTTTGGGTAATATAATATTACATCACTCTGATCAGGAAGTCGCCCGCACTCGTGAAACACAAGCAAAAATCATTGATTTCAATGCGATATATTTTATGTACAAGGTTTTACGAACAATTTATCTGCACAAATTCGTTCTGCTCGTGTTTCATGAATGAGAACTAATCAGGGTTCAAAATAAAAACCATTCAGGGTATATTTTCTAAAAAATAATAATTGTTTTAATAATTTTCAAAATAGTATTTTAGATTAAAAATTGGATGTTGATCAAATATTATTGGATAATAAATTTATGCAAGACATGTATTCAAGAAATTATATTTTTATTAGTGCTGGGCAACGATTAATCGTGATTAATCACATCCAAATTTGTGTTTACATAATATATGTGTGTGTAATGTGTATAATTATTTTGTAAATACACATACATGCATTTATATTTTTAAGAAAAATGTGTATATATATATATATATATATATATACAGTATATATATATATATATATATATATATATATACACAGTATATACATGTAAATATTTCTTAAATACATACATGCATATGTGTGTATTTATATATACAAAATAATTATACACAGTACACACACATAGGCCTATATCATGTTAACACAAACGTTTTCTATAATTTTTATATATATCAGTATCCAGTGGGGTTATTACAAACTGGAAATTATCATAAGAATTTATATTTCATAAGTAAAATTCTTTTAATTCTTTAAAATAATAGTTCATTTTTTAACTTGCTTACAGTGTTGAAATATAACTGGTTTGGTAAAATTTGACCAACTGCTTTTGGCTTGCAGGCTAAAAAGTTCATATTGGAACCAATATGTTGTACCTTTTTTTTTTTTTCTTGAAATTTATACCAAGTTGTACAAAACATTGAACAGACAGTTCGTCTATCTTTCACAGCCTTGTTTTCGCCCATGTCAAATTAAATGTCGTCCACCCTTGCACAAGTTTTTAAGGCAATATCTGAGCAAGTCGACATGGAAATACTTGAAATGTCATTTTAGCCACTAACGAGTAAAAGTTTAACAAAAATCATGAGAGGCCTGCAGGGTGATTTGCAGTTTAGTCTTTGCTTTTGAGATGCACTTTGTACTTTTTTTGAACCTTCAGGCTAAGCTTAGAAATACTAGATGTATTGAATTTGTCTTGTCGTTGAGAGGTGTCAAGCCACCATTTTAGAAACGCCGTCACCTCTTACAGGGGGGGTTGGTTTCACCTCCCCCTGATTATACAGCCAATATAACCATTTCGTTCACGACCTTTCGCACCTCACAACGACGCTTGAAAACAAAAGCTCTTCTCTACTTGAATTTTCACTCTTAAACATGAAGTCGCCCTCTCAAATTACATTTACATTAAAGCAGGTTCTGTTTCAGATGGAGGCAGATATTCTCACACAATGCCATTCTCTGTTCCGTTCGTAATCCGTGTTATTTGGAAAAATGATCTGTGCCCCACTGTAACCTTGGCCAGGCCTGGTATTTTATTTATCTCTCTTGCCTAATGATAAGCTGGTTTAGTAAGCTTGAAGTGCAGGGGTCACTGCAGGAGACATGAAAGATGCTAGTTTTCATTATTTTCATTATATTGAATAGTATTCTTTAAAAAATAGAGATTTATTGATCAATAAATAAATAAAAAATAAGAATCTATCCCATTTTTTATTAGTTGACTGTAATAAGCTTCTTTTTTTTCCGCAACTCGTTTAACTTATAATATGAAAACAGGTGGGCTTGTATGTTAGGCTCTATTTATCTATTTCTTGTAGTCAGATTGATGTGTTATAACAGGAAGTCCTGCATACTAAAGATCTTTGATCCTTACTTGTCTCCTAGTGTTTTAGTGTTTATATATGTGATTTATGCTCGTGATCTGCTCTAGGGTTTTGGGGTAAATCAGATCATGGGTAATAACCTCTGTTTTGCTCAATGACATTTACTTAAAAAGGTCAAGGAGGTCACATCTGGCCTAACCAGTTCAGTTTAATGACTATAGTGCCAGTGTAGAGTCTTATCAATACTGACACTCAAGTGCTTAAGAAAGGTCATCTGGGTTTTCAGAACGCACACACACACACACACACACACACACACACACACACACACACACACACACACACACACACACACACACACACACACACACACACACACTACCTGAACCAGAGAGAGAGAGAGAGAGAGAGAGAGAGAGAGAGATTTACTAAAAAAGTGCAGAATTCATCTTTGATGAAAAGAAAAAAGTTTCGCTTTGACCCTAAAAATAATATCTATTTGGGTTATTCTCACAAAAACAACAACAAAAAACAACGAAAAAACAATCATTTATTTTCATGGCCTTGTATACATTAAATTAATCTCAAGTTGGTTCAGTGGTCAGAATATAAAACAGAAATATTATTCATAAAAACTTTAAAAACAAATAGAATGACAATAAAAGTGTTTATGTAAAACGAATTAAAATTCAATTAAAAACAAGATAAAATCTCAAAAAATAAAACTGAATATAAATATTGTAGTTATATTAATCATAAACGTAATTTAAAAGATTTTATGTTAAGAATATGTTCAGGTCATATTTATAATTAAATGACAAAATAAAGTATATATAAAAAAAGAAATAATAAGAAATGCTGCAGAAAGAAAACAAACCCTATTTTTTAAAACATTAAAATGGTCGTATTCATCACAATTAACAAAATGTAACCCTTAATTCTCAATATTGTGATGTTAAAAATATCATTGTCATGCAGAAGTTTTAATGCATAATGGTGGTATTTGTTGTGCTGAAGAAAAATTAGGCAAAATGATTTTCATTACTGTATTGGAGATATGAGAATGTTTTTTTTCTTCACATTAAAGTAATGGCAGTTTGGGGCGTGATCAATTTTTATATTGATTAATTATTATTAACTGTTCGGTTAAACTCCTTGCTAGTGCCTTTTTACTATTGCTGACAATTCTGTGTTCATGTTACGGAAGTGTGTTCTCTTCAATGCAAATAACCTTCTTAAAAGGAGAGGGGGAGGTACAGTGTTTTCCATGTCAAAAGGCTCCTCTTGCATGAATGTGGTCGTCGGAGCTGGTGTAGGGGTCCGACCCATTATCCACACTATTCCTAGGTGTTGCGGACTCGTCAGGGTGTCTCAGTTCACAAAGCTATTAATGGACTGACAAGACAATGCATACAACCTGGAAGGGTTTCTGTGGTCTTGGTACATTTAAATTGGCCATGAACTTTGGTGTGTGGGAAGTTTTGTTGACTGTCTAGAGGTTCTCCTTTAGTATGTTAAAAGGAATCACCTCTGTGTTAATCGTTTGTTGTTGAACGTTAGTTTAGGCTCTAGACTGACAGAGGTCTTTTATGCCTGTGTAAGTCAACAGGAAATGAAATACACTTTATTTTTGATCAAAACAGTTGGTTGTCATAATCATTCATCAAAATGTAATACATTTCTCCACCTTAAACGACTTTTCTGTTCTGCTGATGTAATCAGGGCTCTGTGGGTGGGGAAACATAATATTAACCAATAATATTGTAGCCTAACACACATGATCCAATCAAATCCCAGTGAGTAAAATGAAGCATCACATTAAGCAAGTTTAATGCATTGCAAATTACATTTCATCCCTTTAAATGAGAAGATTGCATTTATTTTCACCAACAACCAATCAAATTAACCCTTTGCTTCTTCTGTATACTGTATACTAGTAGTCATGTCTGTGTCCTTTCTTTGTCCTGTCTGGTCAATGGAGGCAGTTTAACGGACCCTTAGTCATCTCTGTGATGTTAGGAATGAGTTTTCTATACAGCGTCAGATGCAATAGATGCATTCGTATTCTAAACATGTTTCCTACATGAGTTCTCAGTTGTTTCATTTATCTGTCAACTACTGTATATGTCTCAGATTTTTCTCCAAAAATTCTATAAAGGCATAAAAAGTCCATTGTTGAGACAGAAGAATAGAATAGAGGTGCAAAATTACTGTGGATAGCAGCTCGAATAATTTGGTTTTGGAAGAATTTTGACGAAAAACGTTTTTTGTACGGATTTGTACTCATCTTGTACACATCTGAACAGAGTTTAAGACATTCTTGAGTCTGACATCAATTTTGAGACTCGGCCACATGTGAGATTACTGAAGTCTTTTTCTCAAGAGAAACATCTGAGAAGCAGGAGACTTTTTTGACAATTTAATCTAACTGATGCGTAGGAGAAAGAATTGAGATATTAAAGAGTTTTCATTTATTATTTTTTTTGTCTTATGAGACAGTCTCCCCATATATCACTGTGGACTGCACATTAACTCATTGTTTTAAACCCAGTGTCACAACATGGAGGAAACTCAGGAAACTTTGCACAGAGGGTGTGCTGTTTATCTTGGGCTTATTTTCCCACAATGCACCAGTGGACTTCAATTTTACTCCTTTTTTTTATGTGTTAATATTCACGTTATGTTGTTGCGGTTTTATCAGATCTTTCTGGGTTTGATTGCGGATGTGCAGATGGGTAATTGGCGCATAGCCAAGTCATTGGTTATGCTGCAATTTTTATATCATTAAAATTAAAGTCTTTATATAATTAAGATTTTATATAAACATTTATTTGAATGTATATTGTAACTGGTCAACATAATTTTTTCACTCATTTATTTTAAATGGTCCTGCGATAAATTCAGTTTTATAGAAAATATTTATTTTATCGCAATTATTACAAGGTCATATAATTTAATAATAATAATAATAAAAAAAATGCAATATATACAATATACAAATACCAAAAAATATATTAAAAAAATTATAAAAGAAACAATAAACGAGAAATAACTGAGATATTTCATCAAGGCGCAAGGTTTTATTAATGTGAACACTGAATAAATGCATTATTATTACCATGATCACAGTACCGCGTATCGCATGCCAATCTCTCTCTCTCTCTGTCTTTGTTGTTCTTCCCTAAACTAAATGTAGCATGTGTCAGCATCCTGTTATCCTCCTTACAAACCCACCCACACACACACACACACACACACACACACACACACACACACACACACTGACTCTCAGGACCGTGTCATGGTGACTGTTGTGCTCTCTTAGTCATTTGGCTCAGTTGCTCTTGGCTCTGAATCACACTGAAGTGAAATGTTGCCATGCAGTTCTCAAAAAAAAAAAAAAAAAGTTAATTGTGAGAAAATCTTACTTTGACTCATCAGGATTTATGTGGACTTGTCTTCTTGTGATTTAGCTTGGGGACATTTAGTAATTAGTTGATTTATGTGTAAGGTTTGTTTTAATAAAGAGACCCCAGTAGCCAAAAATAAATCATTATATATGCAGTTTTGTTATATGTTGCGCTTTATTAAATTTACATGTAAATCTCATTAAGTTCTATTGGTTATTGTAATAGACATGAAAGTGTTAATGGGTTTTTGCTTAGGTCACATGATCATGGTGGGGGGTTGGGGTGGGGTCACAGGATTATGTAGGAATGGGAATATTAGTCACCTGTTCACTGATTTAGATAGGGAGAGGGGGTGAGCAGGGACGATGTATTCTTTGTTGACCACAAAACATTATACCATCCAGAAATATCAGTCTGTGCAATAAAGAAAAGCAATCAAAAGTACTTTTGCCTCAAATATATTTTATTTTTGCATCACAAATGCATATAGTCCATCTTAGTGTTTCAGCTGTTTGGTTTTTTTTGCAAGTACAGAGCAGACACTATAGTTATATTAAGTGTAAGAGTATTTATTGCAATTTTAACTACTAAACATCATTTACACAAGTCTAAGTCTATTTTTACGTTTAGTGAACTCTGTCATGCAGTAAAGCTGAAGTACAACGAATAAATATGTGTTATACTCACGGTTAAATCCGGTCATTCCGGATAAAAATAGGAAGCAATCAGATTGAGGGTGAGTTGTGAATGAGATATTAGATCCCTAAGGAGGAGAGGACAGCAGGGCAGGAGTTAACCTGCTCATTCAGTCAAGGTTAACACCGGCGATCTGTGACAATGCGGTCACTAAAATGCTAAACTCACACAGCCCAAACCTGTAATACACCCATTCTGAACAGTCCTGTGTTTCAAAACCTGAAAACATTGCTTTTTTTTTTTTGCACGTGTCCAAATGTAGATTTTTTTTGAGTATCATTGGTACAATTTGAACAATCAAATGGCTAAAAATGCTCGGTTCTGAATACTGAGAGAATTGTTGTTCAAAACACTGGTTACACTTTGATTTAAGGTGTCATTGTTACAGTGTAATTATTATGTATGTACTGAGTAATAGTAATTAACAACATGTACTTACTATAGGGTTAGGGTAGGATTAGGATTTAGTTAGGGTTAGTTGCATGTAATTATGCATAATTTACTGTTATTACACATGTACATATCATCACCTTTCTAAAATAATTGCCTAAGTAATTTTTGGACAAATTATTATTTTTTTTGCATAAGTCATCTCCTCATGATGCTGGCCATCTCTGGTAAAATCGCCCACATCCTCAGTTGAACAGATCATGCAATTCTACCCCTGTAGTATAATGGCTTATGTCAAGAGTGTGACTTAGGCCGTTGACAAGGACACTGTAAAATAAAGTGTTACCAAAAAATTGTTAAGAGTTTTGACACACACAAAAGGCCAATGCTTCACAACTTTCTATTTCATGTCACGGAGACAATAAAGACATTAGAATCCCTCTCTGTAAAAAATAGAAAGAAAAAAAAATGCATTGACGGCATGTGAATGTTCGTGTCGGTCTGAACAGATGTATTATCTGTCGTTCATTTTTAATTAAAATGTTTATTACACCATATTTGTGCTGCACATTCGTCTTGGTGTGAACGAAATGTGTCAGAGGGCTCAATCTCAGAATTACCACAAGTGGTGCTATAGTGCATTAACATAAAATTTACATATTCTCCTATTGTCAGTTTTTTCTTACTGGTCAACTTTTTTTGAAGAGAATCTTACTGAGAAAGTTAGCTAAAGCTGTATTTAGCTACCTAGCTAATAAGCTATTATAGCTTTAATAAGCTAAGCTACAGATATTTGAAGTTAACTCTATCGCCCCCTTGAGTATTGAAGTTTGTCACCACTACAGTAACTCCAAAACACACACAAGTGTGTACTTTGGTATTTGGTATAGTTTACGTGTAGTGCGTTTCCGACTTAGTAGCTTACAGATAGTTAAGTTTTGTTTTCAAAGTCACCAACCCATGTACCTCCTCATGATTCTTAGTGCCAAGTGTATCGGTTGCAGTGTCATAAGATCTCTCTCTCTTTCTCTCATTCTCTCATTCTCTCATTCTCGCTCTTGCCACGGCGGTGTTTGGTTACGGACATTGTTAAGCCTGGTTACTGATAAACAGGGTGCTTAGTTACCAGCCCCCGGATGGTTGGCTCTTTTCAAAAGGAGAAAAAAGCGTTGCCGGGGGAAAGCAGGAACTTGTGTACATTTGAAAAAAAAAACAGGCGAATAGGAGGCAATGTGGAGACATTTCCATAGCAGTTACGAGCACACAAGTCAGTATTGGCCCTCTGTTACTTGGTTGCCCTCGGCCTGTTGGGAAAAACCACCGCCCATAAACCATTTAATGATGTACCATGTCCACTGCTGAATGCTTTATTATAGAAGCAGGGGTAATGCTGCCATGAGAGACATTCAGTGTTGTTGAGGAATACACTTGCAAAATCTTGTGATTTGGGCTTGTTGTGCTGTGTATAATTTATTCTTTGTGGTTTATTTGCAGGAGTGACTTGATATACGGTAACATCCTTCTCATTCCTTACATAATATCTGTTGTCTGCCTTGGAAACTATGTAAGATATGAGCCAAAGACTTCACAAGTGTGGTCATAATAGAAGTTTTCATACCTAATTAATCATAGCATTACCACTCTCCACACACGCACATTTCTCAATACTCTCTACTTTTTTTCTTTTTTTTTGATTAGACAGGAATTGAGCCGACAAATCTTTAATAAATTATTAATAAATTAATTTTAAAAAGTTATCGAGCAATCAGGAAATTAAATAAGGTGTCACACCTATCCGCAACAACTTCTTTTAGAATCTTTCTGAACTGGACGCATCAAAATGAAAGTTCTGCATTGTAGATTTGAAAATCATGCTTTCCCCTGTTATGGTTGAATCACGGAAGCTACACCAGTTACCTTTGCCAAGAGATTTCTATTTATTGTTTTATACATGTATCAGACAGAGAGGCATAGCAGAATAAGGCTATAGGTGAGGAGGTCTTCATTACAGATTTCTCTGTTCCCCATTTCTCTATTCCCTCATGCCAGCTGTAATGGTTTCTCTATGTTTCTCCTTCCTCACCACATCATGCCTCTATGTTTCTCGGTGTTTCTCCTTCCTCAACCCATCATGCCTCTACTTTTCTCTGGGGTGGTACAGTAAGGTACTGCACACATACCTCTAAGCGAAATATTGCTCTCCATGCTCAGCACACATGTACAACATACTCTGACTTCACAAAATACATTATGAAATGATTATGAAAATGAATAAAGGGACATTAAACAGTTAAATTTTAGTCTTCATGCATGTAGCACAATTGCGTCACATATAGAACAAGGAACAATATATTAGTTTACTGTTAAAGGATTAGTTCACTTCAGAATTCAAATTTCCTGATAATTTACTCACCCCCATGTCATCCAAGATGAGCATTCATGTTGTTCAGTCGAAATAAATTTAGGTTTTTGAGGAAAACATTCCAGGATTTTTCTCCACATATTGGACTTCAATGGGGTACAACGGGTTGAAGGTCCAAATTGCAGACCTTTCAACGTGATTACGTAATGCACATTGCAGTGCATGACTAGCATTTGTGGTTAAAAAGTATAGAAATGTTTATTTATTTTAGAAAATGTCAGATCGTTTCGCTAGATAAGACCCTTATTCGTCGTCTTGGATCGGCTGGGAGTTCTTTGAGGCTGCATTGAAACTGCAATTTGGACCTTCAACCCGTTGGACCCCATTGAAGTCCACTATATGGAGAGAAATCCTGGAATGTTTCCTCAAAAACCTTAATTTATTTTCGACTGAAGAAAGAAAGACATGAACATCTTGGATGATGTGGAGGTGAGTAAATTATCAGGAAATTTTTATTCTGAAGTGAACTAATCCTTTAATGTCTCGAATCGATACATTGCACCACGGCGATTTTTCAGGACTGTTATTAGTGTGTTCTGGGTGGTAGCTTACTCTTCTCAGTCAACAACCTCTCCACATCAACTCAATGTGATATGCTTGTCTCTAGATATTTAATGGGTTTCTTTTCCAAGTATTCCAAGTAAATGTGATTTTCTTGCCTGCTTTATCGGCTGCCATGCAGGTGAAAGTCGTACACGCGATTCGGACTGGGTTAAAATACAGAATTCTTTTAATTAATAGTTCCAAATGGTTCTTTTAATTAATAGTTCCAAATGACGAGTTACCAGTTTGAATCAACCTAAAACACTGCGGTGAATAATTTACAACAGTAGCAGAAAGAAAATTACTTTCATATGTCAGCAACATAGACATTATCACTGAAATGCAACCAAATAAATTGAAATTGAAACAGCCCTATACATACAATTGCTTAGAAAAGCAACAGGTTGTCTCCCCTCATAAAGCCACACATTTTGGGGTATCAGTCAAGTCTGTAGTACAAATGATGTGGGATGAGTTAACAGTCTAAGTTTAATCCTTAGGCCTATGGGTTTGTTTAAATCGCTAACCCTAAGAAAGTTTTTTTTATATATACAATTAATGAACACTAAAACAAGTCATATAGACATTATATCTTACTCTGTGTATATACTTTTTTGAATAGTCCATTATATTTATCAGATATCAGTAAAAAAAGTCCTGGTGATGTCTTAAAACTGCCGTAAACCCAATTCATCAATTCGCCTTGAGGCTCACTCTCAGGTTTTTGATGTTTTAATTGAGTTTTGGCTTGGCCCCTCTCTCTTTTTTATCTGGTACTTTACTCCCGTGGAGCGCCGTAAACCCAATTCACCATGATAGCAGCAGACATCCATCTGAGCCCCTCACACCCCAGTTTTACCACCCCTCTGAGAGGAGAACAAAGATTTCAACACAAGGGTTTTGAGTGGGGGGATCTGGGTGGATTAAGGCCCAGAAGAGGCTCTACAGGGCAAGCCAGGTGCACTTTATTTTTCACTAGACCACAGTGAAACGCTCCAGATTCATTCCTTGCAGACATATTCCGCTCGTTCAAGACTTTATTAGGCCAGTCGGATGCTTTCACAGGAAGACTAGCTTGCTAATTAGGCTCAGTAGTGACATGTTGGAGGTGCTGAAGGGTGATTTGTGATTTTAGTAATGCGTTGAGAAGAAATGCAGATGGAAGGTAGGAAGGGAGAGGAAACCAAAGAGAGAGACAAACCAAAATGCCTTCATAATTGTCCTTTCAAGACTAATTGGGCTGTTTACACTTGGTATTACTTTTCGTCGATCCAAACGCATGTGGAAATACAAGTGTAAATGGGGTCTAAAACATTTTGAGATTTTGACCGCTTCCGTAAGGTCAAATGCATCTGCACAGCGACAAAAGTCTGCCTACTCTCATGCCTACTATCTAATACGTAATCATTGTGGGATGTGTTGTGAGAAAACACACGAAAACAAGCGATTCAAACTTCATTGCGTTGTACCAAACCACACAGATTACAGTCGAATTTGCAACTGCAAATTCATTCACTTCCTTTCCCAATCGCATGTAACCTAACATGGGTTCGTTCAATCAATACTATTCGTCTATACTATTTCGCACACGGCACTGTCATGAAAGTAATGTAGAGTGTGACAAAATAAGAGAAATCTGAACAGAAGTGGTCACAGAAGATGCATTTTAATACCAGGTGTAAACAGGGATTTTAAGTATTTGCTACTTCACTTAAAATATAGATAAACCCAACCGTTGGTTTAAAAAATTTTAACCCAACGGTTGGGTTTGTCCATATTTGACCCAAACATGGGTTAAAACAACCAAGCATTTTTTAGATTGTTGCTATTGATAGTCGGTTGCAGGTGGTATTCGGAGGATGGGCAAGAATTCAGGGTTATCTCACAAAAATCCATCAGGAACTTACGCCATCATTCACTCATTTATGAGCTCTGTCTGGCTGTCATCCTTATTGGGGGCTCCACTCTTTTGAGGACCAGGAAGATGAGAGCATTCCTTACACTTCTAATACACTCCTCTCTGCTCTGTTCTTCCTTCTGGTGGATTCCTTGAGTAGGGCTATAAATCACTCAAGTGTTTGGCTCAGTTAAGGTTTGAAGACTTTTGCTCTGTCACTTCACAGAAAAGCACTGAAAGACAAAAAGACGGTTTTCTTTTGAGGTGAATTATTGCTTCTGTTCATTGTAAAGTGCTCTTGAAGTTGGGCCGTGTTGCCACATGTTGTCTTCTACCTGTGTGAGGAGTTTCATCAAATGGGAGAGAAAGAATCGTTGAAAACGTGGGGTTTGAACTAGAACAACAAGAATTCTGCTCGCAGTTATTGCGATCATCACCGCCAACTCTTTTCTTTACAGGTTAAAGATTTACAGTGCAAAAACTCCCTCGCTTAATAAAGGAGTGTCTTTGGCAGTAGATTTGAATACTGTAGAATATACTGTTAATGTAAGAAGGGTTCTTTTAAACAACTTCACAGAGATTAAATCAAGTGTTTACTCTATATGTAAACACTTTTAAAAACAAGTTATTGGATTTTAAAGCAACTCTTCAACTTTTACTTTCAGCCAAAAACAGAAAATGCCATTTAGACTTGCTGGCCAACTTTTTTAGTATCCACAAGATGTCTTCAGTACTGGTAATTTTGTCATCCTTAATTCTTGACATAATAAGCTGTTTGTCACTTTTTTCATTCAGAGCCTTGCAAGACAGGTCTTCATATCACAAGTGCCAATATTTGATCCTCACGTTGAACAGTGGTAACAGAAAATATCTTCAGATTTGAATTACACTGTTCTCCTCTGACAATGTCGTTTCCATTTTTTTGCATATTCCTTACTCAAACACTTGTTAGCATCCAGTGATACATGGGTTATCATCGGTTACCTGCCCACAGAGCTCGCAGGAACAAAGGAACGTGTTCATGTCCACTGCAGACAGAGCCAGAGCCCTGTCAGTATCTGAGCACTCGACTGCAGACGGACGCTCTGATAAACACAAGTACCTGGCTGCTAAATTACCTTTAAATATGAGAATCCCACAGTATCACTTGCAGATGTTTGCATTTCCACATGGATAATATCGACATAATTATCTTTGCATTATTATTATTAGTCGTAGTAGTTGTAGTAGTAGTTGCATTACTGTAATATAGTTGCATATTGCATATACTGTAATAACTTATCCAGAAAGAATTTACAGTCTGAACTATCAACAAACTGGTCACATACAGCATTAGAGCTTTAGTCGTACTGTGCACTTGGCTTAGATGTTGGTTTCAAACTTTAGAATAGCACAATGTTTTCAGATTTCAATGAAATGTTCTTCTTCTGTCAGCTTTCATCACTTTGATTTAGTTTATGCCTTATCGTTTATCTTGCTTCCAGAAAGCAAATTTCCCTTGCTGAATTACTGGCCTTGCTGATAGGCCTCTCTGACTCTTTTATGTTGGCGTGTGTTAAATTGTTATGATTCAGTCTGGTGCTTTTACCTCATTGTCACATCGATGAGTTTATTTGCCTGAGGGCACGTTTGTTTCACCGCATGCCACACTACTGTATCACCTGCTGAGCGTTTCAACAGGCCAGCTGCGTTATTTAATTTTTCAATATCTGATTTCAAATCACAATCAGCATTCCAGTAAATCTGTAGTGCTCTTTGCCAGAACAGAGACCTGCAGGAGCAATTCATTCATGGTAGGTGACTGCGTTGGCGTGCGATAATGTTTTATCAGTAGAATGAGTCAGGTCAGTGTAAGATACTTAAGAGCTGAATAAGACGGCATTTGAATTCAATCTCTCAGACGCTGTCTCGACTTGGTTCTCATTGGAATGAGAGTGTTCGGCGACAGCTCTCATGTTGCTGGTCGTTGACCTCTGACACTTTTCTATCCAAGTTTGTTTTGTTTGTTATGGTCAGGTGAAAACACCTGGTTTGTAGATACCTCTAACTTGGCAGTGGCAAGATGTTAATGGCTATTACTGTTGCAAAGATGGCACTGGATTACTGGAATGTGAACGTAGGTCAAATTTGCCAATGGCGGTAGAACTGAGAAACTTTACTGGCTATAATTGTGTTTTATTGACCAATAAATTTGTATTTGACATTATTATGTTTAGTTAGGGTTTCACTTAACTTTTCATTCATTCATTCATTCATTCATTCATTTGAACCAAGTTGATGGTGACCCGACCCACAAATATTAAAATATTATCAGGAAATAGACAGTCAAAATAAAGTGAATCTGCAGAGGTGTGCATCTATAGTGCACATAAGTGAATCAATAAAACAAAATAAAATGGACAAATTTCCTCACTTACCAAGAATCTGGATTTTTTTCTTCTTATGGTTTTAGTTTTAAAAAAAGCACATCTGGAGAACATGTGAAATATATGTGTTATTTGAATTGGGACTGTTGCTCAACCCTCATTAGATGAAGATTGCATGTCGCTGGCCATCAAACTTTTACTAATTTAATAGAAAACGAACATGACACTCTCTTTTAACTCAATAAAGATGGCATTTCCCACTCCCAGTCCATCCAAACCTTTCCACTAATGCACAAAGAGCAGCACTGTGTGCCTCTATCTTGATGTGATCTACTGTCCTGAGGAACAGCTCAGTAAGTACAGTTAGTCAACAATGACACAGGGACAGATGAAGAATCTAGAAGCAATCAAGCTATTAGTTCTTTAAACATACCCATTGAACATGGTCTGCCTGTTCAACAGTATCTTTTCTCTTCTCATGGCTTTCTAAAAGACAAGAGCAATTGATTGAGTTGACTGTCTCTTCATTTTATTTGTGGTGGAAAAAAGAGAAATTGAAATTGAATGTAAAAAGTTCGGCTTTGAATTGTCTTCTTTGGGAATAAGTAATGTTGCTCCGTGAGAAATACTTATCCAAAGGGTTTTGTCATGTTGTCATAACATGCTGAACATGTTGAAAACAAACAAACAACCTAAGAACAGGTTGGTACAGTGTACCAGAAGTATAGTGAGCCTGTTTCATAGATAGACCAGCTACTGAAAACCTATTCCAGTAGTCTATCAGACTACAAATCCATTCCAGTAGTTTGGAAGCTAAATCGACTACTAAAAAAAATCAGTTCAGTTGAAAATTCATTTCAACAGTCTGAATGATAAAGTAACTACTGAATCAATTTCAGTAGTCTGAAAGTGTAACTAACTCCCGACCAAATACTGAAAATGTATTTCAGTAATCCAAAGAGTAGGCCAAATACTGAAGATCTAGTTCAATAGTCTGAACATTAGTGAAAATCAATTCAGTAGTCTGGCAGCAAAACTAAACGTTGCATGTTTGCATGTTAGGCTAACTACTAAAAATCTATTACAGTAGTCTGAACACTAGACTAACTGATGAAAATCTATTACAGTAGTCTGAACACTAGACTAACTGATGAAAATCTATTACAGTAGTCTGAACACTAGACTAACTGATGAAAATCTATTTCAGTTGTCTGAAAACTAGACTAACTGAAGAAAATCCATTTCAGTAGTTTCAGCACAAGACTAACTGAAGAAAATCCATTTCAGTAGTTTCAACACTAGACTAACTGATGATGATCCATTTCAGGAGTCTGAACACTAGACTAACTGAAGAAAATCCATTTCAGTAGTCTGAACACTAGACTAACTGATGATGATCCATTTCAGGAGTCTGAACACTAGACTAACTGAAGAAAATCCATTTCAGTAGTCTGAACACTAGACTAACTGATGATGATCCATTTCAGTAGTCTGAATACTAGACTAACTGATGATGATCCATTTCACTAGTCTGAATACTAGACTAACTGATGATGATCCATTTCAGTTGTCTGAATACTAGACTAACTGAAGAAAAACCATTTCAGTAGTTTCAACACTAGACTAACTGAAGAAAATCCATTTCAGTAGTTTCAACACTAGACTAACTGATGAAAATCCATTTCAGTAGTTTCAGCACTAGACTAACTGATAATGATCCATTTCAGTAGTCTGAATACTAGACTAACTGATGATGATCCATTTCAGTAGTCTGAACACTAGACTAACTGAAGAAAAACCATTTCAGTAGTTTCAACACTAGACTAACTGAAGAAAATCCATTTCAGTAGTTTCAACACTAGACTAACTGATGATGATCCATTTCAGGAGTCTGAACACTAGACTAACTGAAGAAAATCCATTTCAGTAGTCTGAACACTAGACTAACTGATGATGATCCATTTCAGTAGTCTGAATACTAGACTAACTGATGATGATCCATTTCACTAGTCTGAATACTAGACTAACTGATGATGATCCATTTCAGTTGTCTGAATACTAGACTAACTGAAGAAAAACCATTTCAGTAGTTTCAACACTAGACTAACTGAAGAAAATCCATTTCAGTAGTTTCAACACTAGACTAACTGATGAAAATCCATTTCAGTAGTTTCAGCACTAGACTAACTGATAATGATCCATTTCAGTAGTCTGAATACTAGACTAACTGATGATGATCCATTTCAGTAGTCTGAACACTAGACTAACTGAAGAAAATCCATTTCAGTAGTTTCAACACTAGACTAACTGATGATGATCCATTTCAGTAGTCTGAACACTAGACTAACTGATGAAAATCCATTTCAGTAGTTTCAGCACTAGACTAACTGATAATGATCCATTTCAGTAGTCTGAATACTAGACTAACTGATGATGATCCATTTCAGTAGTCTGAACACTAGACTAACTGATGATGATCCATTTCAGTAGTCTGAACACTAGACTAACTGATGATGAACCATTTCAGTAGTCTGAACACTAGACTAACTGATGATGATCCATTTCACTAGTCAGTCAGTAAACTAGACTGCCACTGCTGTATATCCAGTTTATCTTAAGACTGCGTTAATCTGGGTCTTGAGACTTCTCAGCATACATGGAGTCTACTTTGATCAGCCCACCCCATGCACTCCAGGACTGATCCCACTGCAGCCAGGTCTGTTTTGTAATCCCACCTGTTACAGGCTAGAGAGATGTACTTCTGCAGTCTGCCCACCTCCTCCCTCTTCCCCAGGCTGAATAAAGTCTTTTGTGTGCACGCAGTCCGTCTCTGAGAACCGACTAATCCCAGCAAGCCAAACAGAGGCATGCATCACTTTCAATGGAGAGTGGAACAGGAAAAGACACCATGACTCCTGCCGCCCTCACTGTTTAGAGGATGTTGAGTTGGACAAGTCTAGCTTTGGCAGTAATGTGCCCCTACTGCACCCACTCTTGATATACAAGCGAGAGTTTTCAAAGTCAACATGAAGCACTCTCTCAAAACTCAAGTGCACTCTCTGGGAACAAAGCCTGCTCGTGATTATTGTAGGTGCATACACTACATTCTGGCTCATCATCTCTTTCCTCCATTATCTATCTCTCATCCCTCTGTCCTCAGAGCTGTCATAACAGACATCTACACCCAGGCGCCCTTATCGCTGCTGGACTGCCCTGATATGGTAGCTGGCTGTGGTTCTTAAATGTTTAGGGAGATTGACAGTAACAAACTTTTGTTAGGCTATATACTGTATTTAATTAGATCTAAATGAACAATGAAGTTGCACAGTTGTGTGTATGTTACTCATTTTTGTCCACTGGAATTGTTTCACTTGTTGAACGGTTGGTTAATACCCTGGTAGACAACATTATGACATATTAGAGTTAATTCATTAAAACACAAATAGCTAAATTTCTGTGCAAATGTTTACAAAAAACCTGTTTGTAAAACCATTCTAACATAAATTGTTGCTGAGTGTAAAAAAAATAAATAAAATTAAAAGGTCAAATTTTTTAATTCTTATGTAAATTGTTGCAGAATTTAGAACAAATTTCTGCATAAATCACTTGCGAAAAATGTTCTTAAATATATAGTTTCAGAATAAATGTAGAACAAACTTCTGTGTAAATTTCTCCGAAACCCATTCTCATTTAAGCATTTAGAATGAATTGTTCGTAAAACAATGCTTATGTATTTTTTTCAAAATAAATGCAATGTTTGTAAACCCATTTTTACGCATGTATGTAAATTGTTTCAGAATAAATGCAGAATTCCGAATTAATTTCTATTTGAAATACTTATTGCAGAATAAATGCAGAATAAAGATCAACTTTCTGTGTAAACTGTTCATAAAACTCTTTTTACGCAAATTGTTTCAGTGAATGCAGAATGTTGATCAAATTTCTGTGTATGTTGTTCATTAAACCATAGGTTTACATTTACAACGATTTACGAATGTGGCCCAATAACCAGACTCTACTTGTCACTCACATCCTCTTTTTCATTTCCATCATATTAAATTTGGCATCTTCTCTGACAATTGCCTGTAGAACGTTTGAGAGATGTACCATTCTGTAATCGTTGAATACATCCAGATGCGTCTCCAGCAAAAATCAATAGCCTCATGATTCTCTATGCATTACAAAATAAATGCTCATCCTCCCCTCTGCTCCATCTGTTGGTTTTGAAGCCAGAGTAGGTGGTGATGATGTCAACGCGTTGTAATCTCGTTTTACCCATTCATTAAACGCCTGGTCCCATCTGGCCGATGGAAACACCGGGTACATCTGACAACGTCTCGCCCTCATATTCCCTGCAGTGAGGGCCAGAGCGGTTCATAGACGGGGTAAGGTGTGAAATTGGAGGTTTTGTATGTGTGTGAGAGTGTGAGTTAGAAGGAACCACCCAAACACAACAACCACAAACATGTTTGAACATGGCCCTCAAAACCATGCATAAAATGGACCTCATTTGTCTAACCCTTCGTCAACAAACGCTTGGCAATGACAAGTGAAGTCCTTATCACAAAAACTGATTAATTACTCTCGGCAAAAAAGTAAATAAAAAATAACAGTCACATTTCTGCATCAAGGTCGTTTCCTGGAAGGCTAAGAATGTTTTATCCCCTCTCTCAGTGTCATTCTTCAGGTTAATCAATGACTCTGAGGTGTGTTTTTATTTAAAACACTTTACTGTGCAAAGTATCAGAATCTCATTCATGGTTTATACCGCTGAGAACCCGACTACGCCTAACAACAGTCCCAACTGTACGTCTCCCCATGGAACTTAAATTAAAAAGGCCAGTTAGACTGTAGTTTAACATACATTTTTCTAAGGATGCACAATGTCAATCTAGTAATATTAGCATTTTACTAGATCTACATTTTACTAGATTTTACAAGTCCCCCTGTGGTGAAAATCAAGCTTTTAATGTTGTTTATATGTCTATATGGTGTTTTTTTATATGCTTTGCGACAAACCATGTGTAAATGGTAAGTCAACACCATTGCTGAGTATTTTCTCCTTAAATCTGCAGTGAACCAAAGACAGTCTCAAGCCCCGTTTACACGTACATGGTTATTTTGAAAAACGGAGACATTTCCCTTCGGTTGTGCCCCTCGTTTACACGCAAACGTAGAATTCGCCTCTGAAAACGATTCTTTCGAAAAACTCCGGCCAGACGTTTGCATGTAAACTGAGAAAAACTGAGTTTTAGGCAGTCAACGTCACAGTATGCGACAGAACTTGCACTGCGTCAAAGGTGCGACCTATATTTTCGGGATTCTGATTGGCTAACATGGGCTTGAGCTTCTCGTTACACTGCCACCTACAGGTTTGGCATGCTCTTGACGGAATATTACATGGGTTTGTGTAAACGAACACTTTTGTGAAAACGGAGAGGGTGAAATGTCCGTTTACGAAAATAACCGGCCACGTGTAAACGTAGCCTCAAAAACACGATTTGAAACCGCTGGTGTTTCTGACGTCACAAACTACCTTGTAACCAATCAGATGAATGCGTGGTTTTCAACGAGTGGATCTCTGAGCTGGTGTGTGTGAGTGGAGGCGGGGCTAATTTGCATATTCATAGAACCGCATATACTAAATGAGGCAAAGGTGTAGAGTTACATTAAAGCTATTTTAAGGCATGAAAAATGTTTGGGTTTTTTTGTTTTTTTTTAAAGGAAAAAACATTTAAATATGTCATTTTGGTGATCAAAAATGAGTTTTAAGGGATACAATTATTGACTACTGGGGGACTTCAATACTTCATTGAATACAACTTGATCAATATTTAGCAGTTTGTCATTTTCCAGAGCTCATGATGATTTTTATGCCAGCAGTGCATGGTGCAGGTGTTTAGATGAGTCTGAGGGTCCCGTATGGAGATCACGTCAGCAGAGAGCATTTCACCTGTTCACACCTGCGTCCACACTGATCTTACACACCATTCATCAAGTCACCCCACAACAGCTGTGTCCATTCCCACTTTTCTGGAAATCACTGTTTCATTGGCATCAGGACTTTTTCATATTAATGAAAGCAATTCATATTACAGGAATTCTTAAAACAACTAAAAGGGTAGATTTTGTTTGTCTATAACTAGCTCATTTAGGTAGATTATTCCCTGGGACAACAGTCAATCACACAGTTTAGCGGCCATTGCGCAAAAAAATATACAGAATGTCCTATCAACCAATCACAGTAATGTATTACAGAGATAAGTGTCATTATTATGCATTTTAAAACGTTCTTCAGGTCAGTAAATTAAAACTTTTTCAGCTCTACTCTAAATAAAAAAAAAAAACTTTGATTTTCCCCCTTCTAGACTGTATTCCAAAAAATGTTGGAACTTGTATTTTAGCACTTCTCATGTTACAGCTTCTTTAGGACAAATCGCTTGTTGTATCCCTTTTGTGTATGTTACTTTTGATCAAATCTCAGTGTATGCAGTGGTACCTAAATCATGGTAAGATTTACTGTCGTACGACTACACATTTTAAATCTTGACTTTCAAGCTTAGTTATATAAAAATCTTATTAAGTGCAGTCAAATGGCAGTGTTGCAATAGTTGGTGTTTTGCAACACATAAAACACATAATAATAAGTATTTCTCGGATTTCATACTCCAGAGTCCTTAGCAATTCACACCCTGAGTATGTGTGTGTCTATTTATTAGAGGAAGACAATAGAAGGTCAGATGGTTTTGCCTCACTGTACCTAAAGCAGGTCACTGAGCTGTAGGAATGGGAGGGATTCATGAGCGGGTTCCTCAAGTGTTATGGGTTCAGTGGGCGGCACCTTTGCTTCCTTTGTTGTGATTCAAACATTTGAACTTGAGGGAGGGCCGTAAAATGCTGACTGTCACATTGGCACACAAACTGATTTTCATTGGCTCCTGAAGATGTGTAACTCACATACAACAGCCACATTTCCTACACTCATTTAATGATTTGTTTTTAACATTGCTGTCCTGGGCAGCATCTTGTAATGAAAGATGTAATGTATTTGTTCACTTGTATGTCTAATTTAAGACATGAAAATCTATAAATATCTTTGATTTTAATCAATTTTAACCACAAATCAAGTAGAGCTCTTTAGAACGAGCAATTATGCTTGTCTCGTCTTGCATACCAGTTCTTTAGTCATCCTTTGCCAACAAGGGAAAACTCATTTCGTGCCAATCCACCCCTGACAGACTCTTAAACACACTGGACTGCCCCTCTGTCCTGTTTGTGTCAGACCGCTGCTCTTTGACCGCCCGTTTTGGATAATGACAGGGAACGCTAATGGCAGAGTTCGTTTTTCCATGTTCTCCACGTAATTACATTAGTCAGCTCGAGTTACACGAGACGCTGCTCTGAGAGGAAGAAATCCTTGTCAATCATTGTGACAGCTGGAATATCTGTGGCTTTTATCCAATACCTGTGATAAGATAGTGTGAGGCGTATCGCACACTTAACAACTTCAAGTTAAACTTCAACGTACACCACACTAACACATACCAATTAAATTAACTTTGTTTATCTGAATGTTTATGAGTGTATAATAATAAAGGTTATCATACAGATTGTTGCATCCTCATAAAGTAATAATACTGTTAGTTCATAAACTAATCAGTTTTCAACTTGTGTCTTGATTAATTGGGTATTTATGTTTCTTAACACACTTAAGTCCACTTTTAGAAAAGTGCACTTTGTAATGTCAAATTAAAAGTTTTACTTTAAAAGTACATTTTAAATTATTATATTTTAATAATATAATAACATGTTGACTAACTTACTAAAGCACATGTAAAGCACTTGATTATCATTTTAACTGTAGTGTTTTATTCAATATTACTTTTAAAGGTAATATATTTTAAATGTACTAAATTTCAACTTCATTACAAATGTGTAATTACAAATAGATTTAAATACATACAAGATTCAATAGGAATGACATTAAAATATAACATATTTTAGATTAGATGCTACATTTGGCAGTACACTTTATCCATATTTCAAAGACAATAGAAGTAATGAAATTGCATTTAAAGATGTACTTGAGTCTTACTTAACTAGGTCAAAAAACACTATTTAAGTTCAACTAATTGCATTTAAAATGAATTTAAATCATTATACACTTAATTAATAATTATTCAATTAATATGCATTTAAGTGTACAAAAAACATTAAATTCACTTTAAATTTTGGTAACACTTCATTTTACAGTGTCATTGTTACATGTTACATGTAGTTATAGTATAGTAATAACTATAAATTATGCATAATTACATGCAACTAACCCTAAACCAAACCCTAATCCTAATCCTATAGTAAGTACATGTAGTTACTTAATATTACTTAGTACTTAAATGTATAATTACAGTGTGACAAAGACACCTTAAAATAAAGTGTAACCTAAATTTCACATTCTTTTAAAGTATTCAATTTATGTAATAAGTACACTTTTTAAAAGTATGTTAAAGTGTACTTCTTTATGTACAAGGGTTAACAGAGTTGATTTATCCATGAGAGGGGCATGAGGGTGTTTTGCATGACAACAACCTTTGCCTGGTTACTGACAGCAACACAGCTTTACATTGATACTAAGTGAACAGCTGATAGACTAAATATAAACCGCCCTGCTATGTCAGGTGGAAAACCCATAAAAAAATCAAGAAAACACATTCTGTCTTACTTCTGTCTCGACCACTTAATAAATACTGATATTTTGATATAGTGAGTGGGTTAAAATAAGAAGACACACTTTCTTTAGAGGAAATCTAGTTCATTTTATTACTTTATTTGAAATTCTTGATGACTTTGAATAATTTTTTTTTATTATTTAGTTTGGAATCAGAACAAGAGCTGTTGGTGATGCCAAATAATATGGTGTTTAAAAGCACATTTCCCTATCCTGAGAGAAAAGGCCTATCTGTTAGAATCAATCCTTCATCCCAGAACAGCACAAAGACTGGATATGAAATTCCTGCTTTGTTAGGCTGGGTGCCAGCCCATATTTTCATTAGCATCCTCCGCTGTTGATAAAATGATTTTCTGTGCCTACAGTAAATGTGTTTAGTTCACATTTAAAGAATATAAATGATAACGAGAGAGAGAGAGAGAGAGAGAGAGAGAGAGAGAGAGAGAGAGCAGTAAGGAATTTTCTTTCTTTCTCATGTGTGCAAATGTACTTTCAAAATGATGTGTCAGTTTATAAATTTAATTCACAAGAAAAGCAGGCACAATTGAAAGTAACTATAATAGATGCTCTGAAATTGTTTAAGCGGTTAAAATGAGTTTTCTTGCTCTTTTGAAACTAAAAAAGAGTTTGATCTACTATAATAATATTCAAATTGTAAAGCTTTCAATTCACCCAGAATGATGTCTCAACCAAGCTTGCATTTGTTGCTTAATTTAAATGCAAAAGCCACAAGAAAATGACCTAAAATCTAATACACTTTCAAAAACCCAATAAAGTGGTCTAGGTATGACGTCGGAACCCGGAAGTCTATTTGTCACTGGTTCCTTCGAGATTTTCCTATAGGGTTTTATAATGACATAAAATAAACCCTGTGGTAAACATAACTTACTTGACGATACTTTGATGTTTTGTTCTACAACGTAAACTGCCCACGTACACCCCAAGCTGGCTTATAATGTAGTTACATATTGAAAACAACAAACATAACTGCTTCAAAATTCATGTACACACCTGCACCACTCTATAGCAATTACTAGAAATTAAATGTTTATAGAAACAGCATGTTTTTGGTGAACTAATTGTATCAGGTTAGGCCCGCAGTTTGAAGTCAAAGCATATTGATTATGTCATCCTGTGCAACTTTAGTGGACCGACCACACTGCACTACATACTAGACAGAGCTGGGAATGTAACCCGTTTACTGGGAATGGTGACCTACACCCCCTTTTTTGTGATTTATGGCTGTGATATAATTTAAAGACACATAACTCAACTCAAAGACACATGACACCTCCATATTTGAAAGGTCTTAGCCACATTGTTTTGCCGGGGGTATTAATTGGATATACCACCTGTTCTGCAGTTGTTCCCTTAGCATAACAGAACAGCCACTGCAGTATTTGTGGGAGCTTCCTGTCAAATCCATTTTATCCACAGGAAAATAGTTGGACTGAGATCAGATACGGCTATGCAACTTAAGATTGCTTTAATCAGACCTGGGCTAAAGTACTCCAGGCAGCTCTCTAATGTAATGCGGTGTTGATAGTTCAATATTCTGTGTCTTAAATTTCTACACTTTGTGAAGAAAAAAAGCTGAAACATTATTTATGTCTTACAGAAGAAAGTCATAAAGGTCTTGAGGAACATGAGGTTGAGTAAATGATTTTAATTTTTAAGTGAACTATCCCTTTGGACAAAAATTTTGGAACTTTGTCAGTTTTACAGTGCAATGACATAAGCAAAATAAGAGAATACATAATTCCTTGTGCACTTGTGCTGAAAGTATAGCAAATGTATGGCCAGTGTAGCAAAAACTCAACCCAAGGACCTGAGTGAAAATCATGAAATGGGGAAATGTGGAAGCAACTGTCCTATCCTGAAAATGTGTGTGCTAAATTTTGCCATTCAGTGTGAAGCTCCGTAGTTAAGATCATGTACAATCCCATTAGAAGCATTACAATCCATTTTGTACTTTTGTGGAAGAAAGCATTTACTGTGTTTTACGGTTGTCAAGTCGAGGTTTTTTGAGCATTAGTTTCAACAGAGAAGACGAGTTTGTGTCCTGAAGCAAGATACCAAGATGATCGGTCTAATTGTGGTGCAACTTTGTAGTAATCTTGTTTGTTAACATGCTTTCTTCTCCAACCAAAAACAGTATTCAGACTTTCTCAGTGTGAAGTGTATACTGATATCTTCCGGAAGCAGCCTGAACATTCCAAAATGGCAACATTCTAAGACTTAGAAGCAGGTTGTGCTTTCATGGAATGTAAAACTGAATTATTAACGGTTGGTTGTTTCTATCCTTTTTAGATGGTATCCACCAAGTGACGGCCTTCTGTACTCTCCGTGTGACCATCATCACTGACGAGATGCTAACGAACAGCATCACGGTCCGTCTGGAGAACATGTCCCAGGAACGCTTCCTATCCCCGCTGCTCTCTCTATTTGCCGAAGGTGTGGCAGCGGTCCTCTCAACTAGTCGCGAAGGAGTTTTCGTCTTCAACGTCCAGAATGACACGGATGTCAACGGCAACATCCTCAATGTCACCTTCTCCGCCTTGCTTCCTGGAGGAGCCCCGGACCGCTACTTCCCTTCGGAAGAACTTCAGGAGCAAATCTACCTGAACCGAACTCTGTTACGGAAAATCTCCAGCCAAAGTGTCCTTCCGTTTGATGACAACATCTGCCTGCGGGAACCTTGCGAAAACTACATGAAATGTGTCTCTGTGTTAAAGTTCGACAGCTCTCCGCCTTTCATAGCTTCTGACACTGTTCTCTTCAGACCAATCCATCCCATTAACGGCCTGCGCTGCCGTTGTCCAGCTGGCTTTACCGGCGACTACTGCGAGACCGAGATTGACCTGTGCTACTCAGGACCATGCCGCAACAATGGCCGCTGCCGCAGTCGAGAAGGAGGGTACAGCTGCGAGTGTCTAGAGGACTTCACAGGTGAGTGCAAAACATGTTATGGCACAAAGCATTTGAGTGTTTAGTCTGTAAACTTTCAGGAATATGTGGTAGAGTGGTTTGTGGTTAGGGAGCAGTGTTTTGTCAGGAGCTAAAGGAATCCTGCCCTGGAGAACCTGAGCTGTGAACCATCAGTCATTTGGGGTAAACCACAAATAGGGAAACCACCAGAGCCACTGCCTTCAGAACCAAAAGTCAGGATGTCCATGTCACAGGTGGACAAACACGAGGAATGATGAGGGACTTATTGAATCTTGAGCAAAGATCAGATAGGCCATACCATGTGAAATAAAGTTGTGTGTCTTAAAGAACGAATATAACATGAAAGACTGTGATGACTATATCTGATCAATCTCCAATTGGGAGGCTCCTCTGTCATTCCTACCCACCTCCCCCTTCTTTATCAAGGCTAATTACCCCTCTAATCACCTCCTTCAGTGCTTTGAAGGTCACAGTTCAACTCCAGGTATTCTGCGTCCATTATGATGGCGATGACAGCCTGCCCCTCAAAATCTATCCCTTTCTGGCTTTCTCACATTAGAGGGAAACAGATCTGTCTATTTCCCTCCAAGAGAAAGATTATCCCAAGGAAATCAGGGGTCATTACAGACACAGGGACTGCCATCCTGTTCCCCCACCACACATAAACACCCTTTGTTCAGATCTTGTCTGGATAATGGTTGATATATAACACTGCATGATCTGTGTGTCCATCTTCGGTAAGGGAATTGGTGGTGCCATAGAGGAACTTTTGGATTGTCAATTGCTTCCGTATGGAAAGCTGAGACTTAAGTTAGAGCTCAAACTTTGATTTAAGGCCAGTATTGCAGGGCTCTTCAGCTCCAGTCCTGGAGTGCCAGTGTCCTGCAGAGTTGTACCAATTCCAATTTAACACACCTACCTGTAATTTGAAGAAACACCTTGATTAGCTTGTTGGGGTGTATTTGGATTAGGTTAAAGCTAAACTCAGCAGGAGTCTAACTGGCCCTCCAGAACAAGAGCTGAAGAAGAGCCCTGCCATATAGAGTCAGACCAGTGTAGATGTTTTCTCACTGAGACACCATTTGCAGCTTGGGTTACTTTCCTCTGTAACAATATACCTTGTGTAACAGTGACCAAAGATGTCAAAAGGTTGAATCAGTATTCCAATACTTTTAGTACTTTAAGTTCACTACAACTTTACAGACTTTTCTGATAATCCTTTGTAGGTGAGAACTGTGAATTAGATGCCCGCTCTGGCCGCTGTGTCCCCGGGGTATGTAAAAATGGAGGTGAGTGTGTCAACCTGCTAGTGGGTGGCTTCACGTGCAATTGCCCTTCTGGAGAGTACGAGAAACCTTTCTGTGAGATGACAACCCGCAGCTTTCCCGGACAGTCCTTCATTACCTTCCGAGGCCTGAAACAGAGATTCCACTTCACTGTTTCCTTCATGTAAGTACTGGGGTATATTTGACAAGAAAATTGCTTCTGACCTCAAGTCTCATGCCCCCATTTATCTTCTTGTTACACTGACACATCTGCCCAAAGCTTTGCATGCTGTAAAGGGTGATTTGTTGAAGAGGTTGCATAAGGAGCCCTTGAGCTCTGTCTGGCTAGTTGGCATGCCTGGACTCATCTTCTACTCATTCTGGGTCATATATTGATAATTGTAATGTCAAGCTCAAATAATGTTTGCCATTTATGTCAATTTTATTTTTTTATTTTTTTTTAAGTGTGAAGTCTTTTAAAGTTAGAAAAAGTTAAACTCAACTGTAAAGTTGAAAACGATGCTTTATCTGATATATTAAGCAACAAATGTTGAGACAGGGGCATCAGAGAAATATTTGGGCTCCTGTGCTGTGTAAAAACAGGAAGGGCTACATTTTGAGAGAGTACTATCAGTGTTTTTCTTTATTTGTATCATTTTCCTGTGGAGCAGCTGGTCTCTGACTCCTCTGCCCTCTGTGCCACGGCTCAGGCATGATAGAGGTGGGATGTGCCGCCCAAGGCAGAGGAACCACTTCCTGTTTCTAGACCACTGGCCTTACGTCTACTTCCTCTCTGATTTTTTTCTTTTCCTCCCTTGATTAATAGATGTTATTTCTTCTGTCTGGCTGGGAGGTTTCTTATAGCTCAATTGGTTTAGGTTGTAAATTCGAACATATGAGGAAATAAGTGCAATCGAACCTTTATAGAGTTAAATATTTATGAGGGGGTAGTGTAGACGGTCAATAAAACCTGTAGTTCTGGTTGTTCTGATCAATGTTTTTTTCTGTCCAGGTTTGCCACAAGAGAGAGAAACGCCCTTTTACTTTACAATGGTCGTTTTAACGAGAAACACGACTTCATAGCTGTGGAGATCATAGAGGAACAGATTCAACTCACCTTCTCAGCAGGTACGACACTGTAACAAACGTGAAGCCCAAGTCACCTTAGCGTCAACATTAGTTGTGATGCACTGATATAAAAAATCTAGCTGATATGATCAGCCAATGATTGTTTTTATCCTATGTAAAAATGTGGGAAATGAGCATGCACAAAAAATCACAGATATATACCAATACAATGGAAAAATCTACTATTTGCTAATAACATATATAGCACAGATGTTTAATGCACCCCTAACCAAAATATACTCTACTCATGTATGTGAACACAAACCTTTTTAGTAATGCAAGCTTGATTTCACATGTGATTGGGTGTCAGTCCACATTCATAACCCAATGCAAGTATGCATTCTCGGCATTTTAACGCTCTTTGAAGAGAATTTTGCAGAGCATGTTAGCTAAAGTTAGCCAAATTGTCAACACGTTTACAGCTAGCTACATAAATTATAACATGCTCAGTGTAATGGCACAGACATTTGAAGGTTGCTCTCACTTCCTTAAATACTGAGGTATGTTAAAGCAACAGTAATGCACCTTAACGCATAGAGGACCATGCACTTGCAATGTTTTAGCCAAGCATTTGCTTATGCTTTTGTATACTTCTATAGAGTATGTCTTTGGACTGTTTGTCAGATTTACTCCTGGGACAGCAGAAAGTGTTGTTGACAATATACAGCGACCTGAGGTGACATCATGCCATGCTAAACAGCTTGTTTGTGCAGTCATGTGTCACTTTGAGAGAAAATTGCTCTTGGTGGATGTGTTTACAACAAAGAATTTCAAAGTCATAAAGTGTCCAACTCTTAATGAGGCTATGCCGTGACCCCAGCTGGTCTTTCCAACGTCTCCATGCATGTGCAGGGGAAGACACACTTGCCTAAACATGCATTCTCTCTCTCTTTCTCTCTCTCTCTCTCTCTCTCTCTCTCTCTCTCTCTCTCTCTCTCTCTCACACACACACACACACACACACACACACACACACTTTAGCTCAGAGGCAGTTATAAATAACACAAGATGAGCACAGCCCTATAATGGGACTGTTGATCTTATAGCATACATAAATCTTTCCCAGACAAAGAGAACAATGCGGTGTCATGCTGTGGAGCCTGTTTTACATGCTGTAACCCATGACACTTGTACTAATACTGTTCTGTTGACCAGCTGGTCAAGGGGCTGGACCACCATTCTTAGTTTTTCAGTGATCAAGAGTGCAAGAATGTACAAAATTTCATCAAAAATATATTAGGTTTTAAAAAAATCTAAATGAATACATTTTTTAGACAATGTTGCAGTTTTCAACAAAGAGGGCACAATATTCTGTTGTTCTTTACTGATTCTTTATGAATACCAGTAGGGACTCCTGCCTTGGGTAAATATTCCTCTAAACCCAATGTACATTTTGCGCCTCTACCCTCTGAATGAACTCTATTGATGAGAGAGAATATCTAAACATGATTGATAGTTAGAAGCTGTGTGCTGTAGCCACTAAATTACTTTATATTGCACCAGAGGTGACAAAGACACAATTTATACAAAAAGACCTTTATCGCATGCCAAAACACACACTTTGAGCTATGTCTGTTTTTATGGTGTACTCATAAATGCAGCATGTTGAACATTTACAGTAATATACTGTCTTCACCAACTTTTTCAACTTGCAGTTAATTAATATGCAACACAGTGTTAGACAGAAACTTAATTTAAATGTATTTGTTCAGACAGTTCATGCTAATTATTTGTTTCAAAAAAGATTTACAGTCATTTGTGCCCTTGTTTTGTTAGAATATATCTAAAGTTTTTTTTGTTTTGTAAAATATATCATTAAAAACTCATTTGTTGTTATTTATTGAGTTATATTATTGTATTATTTGTATTTTGTGTTAATGCTTTCACCCTAAATTGAGATCGTAATTGGTTTTATGTCAGATAAAGTCAATATAAATAAAAATATAATTTATTTATTGCAAAACTAGATTATATAATCTAATAGATATGTATTTATTGCCCACATAAATAGATTAAGTTAGCTACTTTTTGTTGGTAGCTTGTGTAGCTACTTTTTCAAAATACTAAACTGTGTTTAGTGACTTTAAACTATGAGTTGGTAACATAAAAATTCATAGTACAATAGCATATATAACGTTAACGTACATGCCTTTATCCCGTCTCTTTGACTAATTTTTCATCTCATTTTTTTCCCATCTTTCTGTCCTAGGTGAGTCTAAAACAACGGTTGCACCTTCCGTACCTGGTGGAGTTAGCGATGGCCAGTGGCATTCGGTTCAGCTTCACTACTACAACAAGGTAAGATATAAAGTCATCTTTGCTTTTAATTGTTGGAATAGTTGTTCCTGAAGATTTCCCACTTATTCTGCAGAAACAGGACAATTCATAGACGGTGTTTGTTCCCACGATGGTTTTCTTACTTTCCACTTGTATCTGACCTGAGGAAGACAGGAGATTATTGAATAGCAGTTATCGGATTCTCTCTGTTTGACTTGCATTGCATTTCACTCAACTGGAGTTTGTTTTCAAATGCTTCCACACCCAAAGGCAACAGCGTGTTTGCACGAGATTGCTTAATTAAGTCTAAATGCACTTACTAGCATGTTTTTGCATGTGTTGCTTACTCTTCCACAAGAAGATTATGACTAGAGTTTATCTAGCATTGCCCTCTCCATGTTGCCAGTCACTGAAAGACAGTCTGCTAACTGGAGGCCACATGATTCATGTAAAGCTTAAAAAAAAAAAAAAAAACTCATGCGCTTTGGTAACGAAAGACACAGTCGTCTTTATTTCAGTCCTGTGATTCTCGACTCTTCCAAGCCCTGAACATCAGAAACTGAATATGCCATTTGGGATGTGCCAAGAGTCTTCCTGCTTGTAAGAGACTCCAACTTGAGTTTCATAAACCTGCTTTTAAGATTGTTTTCAATGTAGTCTTCAAGCATATCCTTGTTCTCGTATAAGTGAGCAGTAGTTGGAGACGGAAACAATAAGGATGTCTCGAATTTCAAGGGAGTTTACGACTGTGTTTTAATTTACTGCAAAAAAGACTAATGCGGTTTCTTGTAAAGACATTAGTTGATGACGATATCTCAGACTTGTGGTTTGTTGTTTTTTTCTCAAGATATGACAACAGAAAAGTTTATTATTATTTTTATTGTTTTGTCATGTTTTTGTAGTACAAAAAAAATGGATGGTATGGCAAATTTGGACAAGAGAGGTGTATTATTCATTTTCAAAGCACTGGCTTGTGATTTTCAGTTGGTAGACGATAAAATGATAGACTTCCATTGAATAAGAGAATATTATATACATTTGGGGATGGGCTGTTTGGATGTTGACTAGTAAAGCAACCATCCACAACACTTTAGCAACACCTGCGAGCACCTAAAAATGTTGTTTAGTATGCATTGTGAATTGTTACCTATGTAGTATACAATGGGTTATGCAGTGTTTGCTAGTATTGTGTGATTGAGCATAATAGTTTAACGCACTTTTATGTCCAGACTGAGTTGCTATTGGTGGAATACACACACAGACACACACACACACACGTGCGTTTATACACGGATACTAAATAAACACAACTCATAGTGGGTGCCGAGCAAGTTGTTAGACCACCAGCCAAGTGGGAGTCCTCACACACGGCTGTGTCAAGAATACTCCACCTGCCTCCGACACACACACACACACACACACACACACACACACACATAAAAAGTAACAGGGAGGCCAGAGACGCAGCAAGTGTGTGACAGCCTGCAGCTGTTGTTGAGTGCGTGTGGTGATTTACCACGGTGAATTGAACAAACACACACACACACACACACATTGGCACAGGAGAGCCAGTCTCTGTGAGAATAACCAACAGCAGTGTCACACTCACTAAGTTCTGTCTCAAGCCATGTCTCGCGGAGTGTGAGAACTGTCAAGAGCAGGTATACTGTCCAGATCTAAAGACATTCCTCCACAATCAGTTAATGCTTCCCCTGATTATCACCTCCGCAGAGCCAGAGAGTGGCCTGTTGGGATTTCAGAGGATTTTAGATGGAATCTGCTCATACTTTCACAACCTTTTAAGGTACCGCTGCACTTTAAAGGAACTTATAGAAAGACAAAGTGCCTTAGTCATACCTAATGCCCAGTGCTTAATTTATGGGGTCAGAGGGTGAATATATAAAAGCTTGTGGTTGCCTACACACTAGAGTTCATGTTAAGAGAATGTTGCAAATCCGTTCATTTCAAGGGGGATGGTGTGCCTCAAGGAGACAGAGGGAAAAAGTGAGTGTGCGAAGGTGACGTTATGTAATGTGACGTGAGAGGCTGCATCAGAAATCGCATACTTCCCCACTATATAGTATGCAAAAAAACATTTATGTGATAAAAGAAGTGTCCGAATTCACTCAACTCATAAAAGAGTAGGCAACAAGTACCCGGATGACCTACTACTTCCGGCAAGATTCTGAAGTGTGCTTACGATGGACTCTTTACTATCCCCACGGGAGAGGATTTGTGACGTAGCTGACGCCGGTAGGTCACATGATAATGACAGCATGGTGAATGTAGTACGTCCAGATTACATTCATACTACACACACTTATACTACTTGGAACATACTTTTTTTAGCTGTTGTTTAGTAATTACTTATTCAAAATAGTATCTACTCAAGAGAGTATGCGATTTCTTTAAGGCTTAATACAATTTAAACAGATGAGTTATAAAAAAAATTCACCTCCCTCACAGTTGTCATAAAGTGCAAAATTAGCTATATAGACCAAAACCACTTTTTGTACCAGGCTTTAATATTTTTTAATATTATATTATTTGGGGATTGACTCCCTTTTGGAGCCTGTCTCTCGCAGCCAGTCGATGAATTGCAGTTTAAGTTCGATTCAAGAGAGAGACCGGAAGGTTGCCGCTCGGTCACCACTTGAGCATATATTTTATGTTTATTAGAGTATTATATTGGTTGTGTAGCAACTTCAGACTATTTGAATCCATGTCCGAGTCATTGTGTGCTGCTTTATTTACAGTGACTGCACACACTGCAGTTCTCACAGTTAATGTCAGTCCTTTCAATTTACCTGCAGCTTAGAACTGGATTCGAGCTTAGTACCCATTACATGCTGGATATATATCACAGACACTAATCTAAATTCCCAGACATCCCCATATAACTTTAACTTTAATTAACTTATGTGTCAGTTTCAGCTGTCAGGACAAATGCAAGATGTTTTTGTAAGAAGGGAATATTAATATATAAATTTGATCAATTTTAATACTCAGAAATGAAAACAAAAAAAAAACAATGTAGTTTATCCTTGTGACTTTGCTTTTTTTGTATAAAAGATTTATGTGTATATTTAGCCCAATACAGACATAAAATTACTTAGGTGTGTATGTACAAAACCAGAAAAGCACATACTGTAATTGTGTACTACATAAAAACAATTTAACACATGCCATGTTGAACTCAATTCAGTTCAACTCGGCTTCATTTCTAAATCGCTAATATCAAAGCACAGTGGATCACAAAGAAGCTTAACAGGGTGGCAGTACTTACATCCACAGTGAGCAAACACGAGACCACTAAAAAAAAAAAAAAAAAAAAAACCTTGATAGTAATGAAGAAACCATTCTCTCTTCAGCAATGGTAAAACAACTAACTCTATAACAGTTTGTCACTGTCTAGTTGACCTAATAAAGATGATTGCACAATATTGGAAGAAAAGTAAGTGGATTTAGGGTCTCAAGAAAGCAAGCATGCTGGTCAATGTAAAGGGCGCCAGTTCACATTTAATTTAGCCTACGGATGGGTGTGACAGGTTTACAGAGAGGTCATGAGCTATAGGTGCTGGAAAAATGTTCAATGACATACTAACAGATTTAAGTAGTTATTTGAGTCTTTAAACTGTGGTGCACCAAATGCACTGTGAATAGATTTAGCTAAAAAGTCAGTGATAAACAAATTTTCTTCATGGATTAGTTTACCTAACCAAGCATGAGTGAAGATAGTTTTACAGTTTACCCTTTTTTTTTCTCACAAGAACTTCAAATATACACACAAACTCAACTAAATTCAGGATCAGTTTGTGTTATTTAATTAGTTCCGTAACACATGTACTTGTCACTCAAATTTATTTTGGATGCATTCAAGCTAAAGCTTTCCTAGCGGAACAAGTTCACCAAAGTTCGGTTTGGTTGGTTGGTGTAAAAGCACTTGAGTTGAGAAACCGGTGGGTTCGGTTCATGTGGACCCCATTGAATCATATTTCAGATTCTGAAAGTTCTTTTTATATGTACCCGAAACTTCGAAATCTGATTCACAAGGCATTTTTGAATCAAAATGAGAAAGTAGTTTGATTCAATGGCTGAAACTGTCAACCCGATTAAAATCTCATTCAACTCGAGCTCAGTAAGATTGACTGAAGTGTTTACATGAAGGCTTTTCAGTCCGATTGAGCCGCCAATCCATTTGTTAATAAAAAGAACACGGACCCAAAGCGTACGACGTAGAAAGCGGGAAGGGGGTGGAATTGAACTTGGGTCGGACCAAGTAATCAAACCAAAACCTCAGTCCTTGGTTGTTTCATTAATCCGGTTTTGTAGGTCATCATAGAGACATCTCTGTTAAATGTCAATGCTTTGGGGCAGGTTTTACTAGCGTCTGCTGCTACTTTAAAAGGGGTTTCAACATCTGTGAGGTTTAAGGGCTTCATCACACGTTCTAATCGCCGCTTTCTCTCCCGTGGTCTACGCAGGACAGCCTGCACCTGCTGGACTCCAGTGGGGTGCTGAGCGTCCACCTCTATACCGCCTGGCTGGAGCTCACTCATAAGGAGGTACTGTATACAGTGACCTAGCGTAGCTCTGCGGTGGCGGTTCCTCCTATCCCTCCGACCTCAGGGTCCGCATTTACAAAGCGTCTCAGAGTCCCCAGGGCTGTTTCTGGATCAGTTGTGTACTCGGATATATAGAGACAAAAGGGCAGCTTTGGCAATCAAATCCTAAACCAACTCCTGTAGTTTGAGAAGCTTTGTGAATACAGACCCAGAGCTTGCTTTCTCTCTAACAGCTTGTATCTGTGTCCAAAGAGATTCATTAGTAGGGATGGGAATTACAAGGAACTTTACGAGTGAATTCTGTTTCCACTTAGCAATTTACAAGTGAACTCTGTTTCCACTTAGCAATTAAAAAAGTACATTAGTTCTATTAGAAATAACCATTGTTTATGAACCGTTTTTATAGACATCAGCTTTAACAGTTGTACTAAACAAAAAAAAAAGTCTTTATAAACATTTATTAGCTATATTATTATTATTTTTGCCGTGTCATTTAATGCAACAAAAATGATCTGAATATTCCTCTGTTAGTAAATTAAACTCAGAAGTTTTAAGAAAACATAACACAGTAACAGCTATCGGTTAATTTCAAGTTGGACTTGACGAGAGTAATTAATACCATGAATAAGTCAACTGCTTCTACCTATTTGGTAAGGGAGTGATTCAACTGGCTCAAGCCCATGACTTTTGAGTCCAAAAATGATTTTTGAGTCTTTTTGGCTGATGTGAATTTAACTAAGTGCTGTGGTGCTGCTGAATGCACTGTTGAGTATTTGCACAGTTTTGTCTGCGTTAGAGAAATTACGACTTTCAAGAACCATTCGTCAGGAAAATCAATTCCAAAATATTCCCAGTATACTCATGGCTACTGCATACAGACAAAATGGCCAACGATATCGACGCACCCACGTTCAGTTAATCAAATTGCATCAAAACATTTGTTGGTAGTTTGTTAGGGAAAACAAGATCCACTTTCTGCAGGCTGATTAGTGTTTGAAGGGGTCCAATGGAATGAATCATATTGTTTTAACAAGTTGTTGCAGAAAGAATGGTCTCCGATGGGAATATGCTGGTATCTTGATCAAAGTGTATTGGCTATTTGATAAATCCTCAGTTACATTTGTAGTAAAATGTTAACCAGCTTCCAGTTGTTGGTTGTGTCAACATGAGGAAATGTTCTTTTCTGTATTCTATGAATTTGTAATGTAAGAGAAATACAGGACTTTGAATGTAGTGATAAAATGGAGGCTTGTTCAGAGCACCAGTTCAACCCAATCACGCTTGACGTATTATGCAGATATCTTCTATTTTTGTCACTGTACGTCAGTTAAGGTTAATTTCTGTTGGAATGTTGGAAACCCAGTGCGTCTCCACCACATGAAAAAGGTGTTGGGATCACCCAAATGCTTTAAAGCGGGAAATGGGACAGGAGAGAGGATGAGACACGCCCTGTAGAGGAAGGAAGAATGACATCATGGATCTTCGTGCAGTTATACAGCTGCTTTTTAAAATCTCTGCGTAAGGAGGGTATATATTTGGAAGACATGATGCAGCTGACTGTGTGTGCAGCTGAATAGTGTGTGTTTTTGAAGTTGATGTTGAGGATGAATTTGAGGTTTTGTGCTAACTGAACCAACCAAAAGGTCTAATTTTTTCCAAAGCTTAGTTGTGTAGCATTTCCTATATTTGAGGTTCTACCTCAATAGTGAATTTTGCAACATATGCTTATTGCACATAGGTATCAAACTCCAAAGCTATACTTACAATTCATTGTTAATCTGAAATTAACACTCGTGGCAGTAAAACACCAACAACATGATTCCTTGCACATACAATACAATACTGTTACCGCAAAAATGTTATGACCTCACAACACTTGCATAGTGCATGATTTGCAAACTAACGCATATTGATGATACATAGTAAACTTGATTGGTAGCTCATCTGGTACAGTATTGCACTTGCGATGTGGAGAATCCTAAATCATGATAAAAGAGCTCAAATACTTACGAACATACTAAATTTGCATGTTTGAATCTGCACGTTTGCTTCAGAAAATGCTTTTTTTATCTTATGTTTAACACTAACGGTTAGGTTTAGGGTAGGGTTTAGTTTTGGAGCATGGAGCATTACACATTTTAGTGCCACTCACTAGACATTTCATTTCTGAACTGCCGTGATATGTACATTGTGAAATACACAACTGGTTGCCTGATTACCATTCATCTTTTTTTTGTATAAAACTGAATACTCTTTCAGCTCTGTTCAATGGACCTTTCATTTTGAAAGTGTTGTGTTCAAGAAACAAGGTAGAGTCATTTTCAGAAATGGTATGTTTCTTCTAATAAGCCTGGGTTTGAAGTTCGTGTGCCATCTCCAAGGTTTCAAGGTTGGATTGGTTACCCTTCGGCAAAATAAAAACAAAACTTTCTTTATTGACGGCATTCAATTTATCTTTGTATTCTGCCAAAATAAAATGTTTAGCAAGCAAAATACAAGGACAATCAGCCAATCAGTTGTCAGGATGTAATTATCCTATGGCTCCAGGCAACTATCTTTTCTACTACTTCTACTATTACTACTTCATTGGTCACCATGATTTTGCCAAGTAAGACCTGTTCCTGGGTCAACATATTTATCAATATTTAACACACACACACACACACACATATATATATATATATATATATATATATATATATATATATTACACATATAATATTTGTGTCTGAAATGTACTTCTAAACCTATCCCTACTTCTAACTTATCCCTAATATCAGAGGGAAAATTATATAACACTGGTGTTGTAGAGTGTAAGGCAAAACTTGACATAAACTGTAAACTTCTTCCTCAATTCTGATTGGTTGATTTGAATGTTGTTCCAGGATCAATAAAAATGCTGATTCAGGAACATGTTGTACTTGGTGAAATCAAGTTACTTTATGTGCCAACCAAACAACTGCCATTGAGAATAATGGGAATGCTTAAAGATTTACCCAAGGTATTTTTGACCTTTCAAAATGATGTGCAGAACATCCAAAAACCAACTAAAAACAAGTTTCTCTCATCTCTTGAGCTTGTATTTCCTTAAGGGTCCAGACTGATTATAGACCTGTATCATATCTTCCCTGCAGAGAAACTCAGTATGTAACATTTACAGAACATACTATTCATCCAATCACTCAGGATACGTTGTAGTACAAAAGCTGTCTCAACTTTCCACGTAAAGCTGTTTTTTGTTGTTTTACTTTCAGTTACTAGTGAGATAATTGGCCTTGTGTATGAGGAGATTAGTGGTGATTTAGTGTCAAGATGATAAAAATTCATGTCAAGGGATTTGATCAAGAATGACTGCTGATGGCTTCGGTTTATAGATCTTCTTCCGCCTGCTATTCAGCTGTCATTCACTTTCGAAAGCTCTCGCCAGAGGAATGCACTCGAGCTGAATGTACGATCAGGCCTGTTTTACTAAAGAACAAACCATCATGACCCACTCATTCATTATACTGTGGCGTAGTTCAGATTCTGTGAAGTTTTTGGCGCTTTTAGAGTACCAATGAATGACTGTACCCATGAGAGTCCATAGGCAAAGTTTCAGGAGGTTTTTTTTCTCCAGTTTAAAAATAATACTCTTTTTCAGTGTCAGCTTTCAAAAGTACTGGACATTTATCCATCTTTTTTTGCATTCTGCTAATGTCCCATTTCATTAGAAATGTGTAAGATTTAAAGGGATACTCCACTTTAAAATGAAAATTCTGTCATCATTTACTCACCCTCATGTTGTTTCAAACCTGTATGAATTTCTTTCTTCTGCTGAACAGAAAGGAAGATATTTAGAAGAATGTCAGTAACCAGACAGTTTCTGGTACCATTGACTTCCATAGTAGGAAAAAAATATATACTATGGAAGTCAATGGTACCAAAAACTGTCTGGTTACTGACATTCTTCTAAATATCTTCCTTTCTGTTCAGCAGAAGAAAGAAATTCATACAGGTTTGAAACAACATGAGGGTGAGTAAATGATGACAGAATTTTCATTTTAAAGTGGAGTATCCCTTTAAATTTTAACTCAAGTCCTAACACTGTGTTTGTGCTTCATATTGATTAACAGCCATGACAGTGAAGCCAAAACGTATAATTTCTGATCTTCTAACATCACCAAAATTAAGGGTTATTATAGTTATCTAAAACTAAAACCATAAAAATGTTGTTTCTTAATAAAATAAATGTTAATTGAAAATAAAATAAAGTATAAAAAGTACACTTATTTTAGTTCAGCTAGAATTAATTGAGTTTAAATTGATGTACTAAAATAACTAAAACTGAAATAACAATCAATAAAAACTGTATAAACAAAATAATAATAAAAAAATTACAAAAATTTAAAAATTGAAATTGAAATGGAAAATACAAAAATAAACTATAAAAAGTATGTAAACTTATCTATAAAAATATATCAGTGATTCTAAAATAATACTGCACCAAACATAAAGACGAAGACTTTCAAATGTTTCCCAAACACTCCCCCCATCTGCCATTGGTCAGACAGACAGAGAGTCCCGCCCCTACCAGTAGGTTTTTTTTGGTAACAGTTTACTTAAAGCCATTGTTTACAATGCATTATATAAGTATTTTAATGCATTAATTATGCCTTATAATGCACCTAAAAATGCTTCGGATGATCTCATGAATAATTGTAACCACAGTTATAATACATTATTACATGCATTACATAATTATAATATAATAATTATAATGCCTTAAAACACATTAAAACTTTGGTTACAGTTACAGAGAAATCATGCGTTATAATGGACATTTTGAATACCTTTATAATGCATTATACATAAAGGCTTTAAGTACAGTTTACCTTTTCTCTCTCTCTCTCTTTTCTTTTAGTTATAATACTCTGCACATTAAGATGTGATAAGTGAAATATATATATTTTTTTTAAAGCCATTTATTATAAAGTAGTAGATAGGCTTGGCCAAATTATTTTACATCAGTGCAGTTTCTACCCATTCCTTTGTGCCTTAACTTTTTAAAGATTTTTATCTTGGCATTCAGAATACATCACGGCTTTGTTGAGTTTCATATCACGGGTTTGGTCTACTCAGACTGCCATAAAGAGTTTTATTACGTGACATGAATGTCTTCAGTAACCTGTTCGGCGAGGAGAAGTGGACAGCACCTGAAATAAGAGACTGCTTTGTACCCGCACACTTTTTCCTTCTTAAAGGCGAGTTTGGTGGATTACGCACATAGCAGGGTGACAAAAGCGCACGTCATCTCACATCCAGCATTGATAAATGAGATGTGTTATTGAGACACATGGGTTTAAAAGTGGTCCCCATGTCCCGTAGGCCAGCCGACAACACCGTGCTATGTGTATGTCCTGAGGGTGTGTGAACCTGGGCCAGTTCCCTTGAATTATTCACAGCTCTAGGTTTACACAGCCAGAGGGCGGGTGAGGTAGTGCTGTTTGATAGCGAAGGAGATCAGTGTGACAAAGACACGACACTCACACACAGATGGGTTCTGCCATGACACCTGCGCCAGACACAAAAAAAGGGAGTTTGGATGTGTGTGTGTGAGAGGATAATAATGAGTGCATTTCCTTGGTATAGCAAAAATGAAAGCATCTCTCCCGCTAGACTTCCTGTATTATGAAAATGTCCCTCGTGGTCTTCATTGTCTCAGCATTGCATATAGAGTTTAAAGCACATAAAAAAAGCGTGAGTCATTATTGAACCGATTCTTTGAAATGATCAGTGCCGTCTGATATTTTTTCACTGAAAGTAAATCTTTACATATATCTTTATATCACATTCATATATTGTATATATTTTATAAACTAAATAAATAATGTAATTAGTGCTGGGCAATGATTAATCGCGATTAATCGCATCCAAAATAAAAGTTTGTGTTTACATACTATATGTGTGTGTACTGTGTATAATTATTTTGTATATATAAATACACACACATGCATGTATATATTTAAGAAAACTGTTATTTATATATAAAATATTTATATGTGTATATATAATATAAATTATATATATAATATATATAATATAAATTATATATATAATATATATATATATATATATATATATAGTATATACATTAAAATATTTTTTAAATAAATACATGTGTGTATTTTATATACAAAATAATTGTACACAGTACACACACATATAGTATGTAAACACAAACTTTTATTTTGGATGCGATTAATCGTGATTAATCGTTGCCCAGCACTAAATATAATGTATTTATTATTTAAACAGAGACACTCTTAAAATATTAAGATTCATAAAGCTCCCTGTGACACAAAGAATGTGTACGAAAGTATGACGGTATTTAGGAGAGTTAAAAAAACAGTAACATTGTAATAGTCACACTTTTGGTTCATTTTACATACATTGGAAATATTAAATATACAGTCCGGTCTTTCGAACCTCAACAGCTCAACATACTCACATTCACAGCTCTGAGAAAGTTGTCATACATGAATATATATCGTGAGTAATGTGAAGGTGTAATATGAATCTATCATCATTTTTTCATGTTGTTTTTGTATTTTGTGTGTAACCCAATCCGTTGATTGACATTTCGCTCTAATCCCTCATAAAGCAGTTGTGTTTGCCGCTTAACTGACAGGACAGTGGCAGCAGAGGCGGATTTATCTGAAAGCCAAGCAGTTTTACCTGAACCGCACAACCGTTACTGTCAAACCCAAGCTCAGTTTGGCCCTCTGGGGAAAACACAAGCCATTTAGAGCCGTTTACAGCCGTGTTGTCCTGTACTGACTTGTGTTAGCAGTCGAAACACTGAGATGTTTTGAAGGTAGACTCAGGGCACGTTCCCATATCTGTGATTAATTCTTACACTTGTGCTTGTAGTACACTGGATGGGCTGAACGCTACATGTCCAGAACAGATCATTTGAGAATGTGAAACTCTAGAATCCTGCTCAGAGCGGAAAACATTGATGTACCCTAAAGACTGTGTTTTTGATCCCTGTAAATGAGCTATCAAATGTACAATGTGCCCAAACTGTGCAAAACACCGAGCAAGTTTCTCTTAAAGTTGTGCCAGGCTCACATACTACACTTAATTATGTTTTTTATTAATATTGCTGATTGTTAGGAACAAAATCGGAACAAAAGTTCATTAACCTCATTCTGAAACGTTTTGTTGTTGAGAAGTGTTCTGTTACTTTTTATTTTATTTTATTATTATTATTATTATTATTATTATTATTTTTACAATAAAGCAGGTGATAAGTCCCCCACAGTATTATATGTAAGGAGGAGGGACCTGAGCCTATATCTATATACAAGAATATCATAGAGACTTGGGCGTGGACTTTTTTTTTTTTAGTTGGGCCAATAAACAGCAACCTAGAAACCACCCAAAACAACCCAGCAACCACCTAACAATGACATATAACTCACGTAGAACCAAGCAATTTCCCCCTTGAGTCCACTCAAAATGTAACAAAAGGTTTTTTTGCACCTATATCATAATTGAGTTTTTCATGATAATTTTCCACCCTCTATACCTTAGAATTGGACAGACTGTTTTTGCTACTATACCTTTAAGACTTTTATATGTAAATGACATTGGTTGTTTCTTATTATTTAAGTATTCTAAGTATTCTATTATTAATAAGTAGTATATTGTTATTAACAAACATAATAATAATGTTTTATTTATAGCATATAAGAATCTGTACGAATTATATATATATATATATATATATATATATATATATATATATATATATATATATATATATATATATGAAGAGTTCAGATGCAAAAGCCTCTAAGTGCCATCTGAAATTTTCTTCTAGAATGATCATTTTAATCAAGCTTGTATTCAATAGTTCAATAATTTCACTTAAATGGCAATGCAAATTACCTATTAATTGTCATTTAAGTGAAATTAATGAACTTAAATATACAAGCTTGATAAAAATGATCATTCTAGAAGAAAATTTCAGATGGCACTTAGAGGCTTTTGCATCTGAACTCTTCATATATATATATATATATATAAAACATGGACCAGAACAAGCAGAACATGAATAACAGAACAAATAGGGATGACAAGATCAAAGCAAAACAAAAATGGCTGTTTCCTGAAAAGATGTGCTATATGTTAATGAGCCATTTATGATGTCATAAACAACTTGTAGTTGTAGTTTCAGTATGATGTAGTTTCAGTATGGTCTGGGTGGACTGGAGAGAAAGCGTTGTGTTGTGAATATTAGAGTATGTCGACCTAGGACATCAAACTCAAAATTTCCAAACGAGCACGAAAATCCTGTTTTCCATGCAAGCTCTTTTTAAAGCAGTTCTTCATACTCCACCCTATAGTCTGTTAGGGTGAAATAAGCATGCCTCTCTCTCTGACCTCATCCTCTGTCAGGAGCTGTTGGGATCAAGTGTGTTGCCATGGCTCCAGCAAACCCTCCGTCCCTAGAGATCCGTGTGTAGAGGTGACGGGAGTTTTCAACACTCCTGAGAGAAAACCGAAGCTGGAGGCCTCTTTTAAAGGAATAGTTCACGCAAAAATTCAAAATATATACATTCACTTACCCTTGTTGTGTTCTTTCTCCATGCAGTTACGATGGGGACTGAAGCTTTTGCAAAAGCCCCATTAATGAGATCTATAGTACAACTTTATGACTGCATTCCAAATCTTTTAAGGCTAAACAAAGTAAAAGTTTTAACCAGAAGTTTTAAGAAGTCATATAAATGTATCCACACCAAAGCACCCGTGAAAAAAAAAAAAAAACTTTTCAGAATTCGCAGTGTATAGTATGTGTACAGTGCAACAGCAAAGAGTTTGTTTACATTTTAGAAAAGTCAAGTTGCGATACCGAACAGGACCACATGTTTGCGCATCAATATAATGCCTGTGTTTTTGTTGTTGTTGTTGTTTTACAGTATTTGTTTAGCGCTGTTTGAATTAATTTTCCTTTACTGGATCATTGGACTGAAAACTTCCCTGGAGTAAAGTGGCTTAAAAAGATCTGATCGCAAACAGAAAAGCGGAATCGGTTAAAGGGTTTGATTAGACATTACCAGGCTTACAGATGCTTGCACCATTGTAGATGCTCTCGACTTCTAAGATCATCTAACTGTGTGATGTGAATTAATGACGCAATTTCACGTGCTGCAGTAATTTATTTGTGTTCAATTATTTTTACGCGTTAAGATTTTTGAACCAATCACGTGCATTAACGTGTTAACGTTGACAGCAGTAGAAAAACACCCCAATATTCAATGTTTCGAACAATGCACTGTACATCGCAGCCTCGTTTTCATTCACATCAAATAAAAATGGCGCCTAATAAAATTGATTAAATACTTAAATATTGAATATGTGATTACATAAGGAAAATTTATGATTTGATGACTGTTCAAATACAGTATTTGAATTGTTGTGGCACCAATTCAGACCTGTGAGAAACCCTCATTTCTCCAACATCTGGGCTGATGTACCAACTTTCTCATGAAACCAGATCCCGCATCCGCTGTGCTGAATAGAATCACCTGCATTAATCCATCTCACTGCCATATCACATAGGGGAGAGGTGTGGGTGAACAGTAATGAAAAAATCACCACAAAAAAACAAAAAACAAAAAAAAAACACAAACAGTGTTTTAATGTGCAGATGGATGTTGAGGAAGCAGCCTGAGGTGGAAACCTCACACAAGTAGACACCTGCCTGTGTCAGAAGCCAGGGGACACATGGTATGCAGCCAGACGCTGAGATCCAGGATGATTGAGATACTGAGAGTTAATAGCGAAACACTGGTAGCTAATATTTTTGTTGAACAGTTGATAGTAATCTGTGGACCTCCAGTCTTCATAAAAACAGAGTGGCGGTACCCGCCCAAACAGTAATCTTATCTGCGCCTGAGGTGCATGTTCTGAACCCCGCTTGTTTTCTGTTCTGCCAGTACCGTGTGGCACGTAGCCAAAACCACCAGAGATCTGGAACTGCCCCCAACAAACCCTCTGCTGGTGCGGTGACTGCCTCACCAGAGCGATTTATAGAGCTCTGCTGTTTTCACAGAGAAAGAACAGAGGAAAAGTCGATTAGCAAGTTCAAAGCGGGATTAGCGATATTTAGGCTAATAGGTTTTAGCCATCAAAAGTTGTACGTCAGCCGTTTGAATTCCACGGTTTTGTTGGAAAGTTTTCAAGTTTCTTTTTTTGTTGCAAATTGGACATTTTCATGTACTTTTCATACATTTCAGAAAGTCTGTGTTTGATAATTGTTGTTAACAGGTGTGGGAAGTAGCTAAACTTAGGGGGATTCTGGGTAATGGCGACTTGTCTCAACACAGAAGTCTTTGTTTAGGTCTGTCGGTCATTTTACACGACGCAATAGAGCAAACGAGGCTAATCTGACTCGAATTGCACCCGGACACACGAGGGTTTAACAGTCATACAAACCCTTAGGAAAGAAACAGATGTAAGATCTACCTCAACTCTTTATCTGAGATAGCAATTAGTTTTAAGGAGAGCAAATGGAGATTTTGCTGAAGTCTCTTGCTTCTCAGACTTTTCTCTTTAGAAATAAAAGGGGCCGTTTACACTACATCGTTTTCAATTAAAAACGGAAAACTCTTTTTGCGTTTTGGAAATTCATTTACACAACAACAGCGTTTTGAGGGCCTGAAAACGCAAACTTTTATAAACGGGTTTTAAAGTGCAAGTTTTTGATGTAACTCCTCCATGTAAACTACAAAAATGTGAATTTGTGAAAACGGTGACATAGTGTTTTATTGCAAAGTGACATCGCCAACTACTGGTTTGGCATGAATAATACAGCGTTTTTAGTCTTTTTCGCGTATCTTTGTGAACAAGGATCATTTTGACTACACTGTCGTCTGTATGCGAAAAGCGCGAAGGAAAAACTTTTATGTTTTTAGTGTATCGTTGTCGTGTAAACGTACCCTTAAACTGTGCTCAGATGTGTCAAGATGTAAAAGTCTACAATCAAAAGTCTTAAAATGATATTAAATGACACAGACTGAGACCTCCATAAAGTCTCCTGAGCTTTAAGCATATGAGCAACAAATTTCTTTCTGAAATACTAAGCTAGTCAGCATAAATCACAATTTGTCACCTATTTTAGCTTCGTAATATGTCACATTTCTGAGATAAAGAAGAAAAAGGGTTGGAATCATTTGGATTGGACTGGATTATAAAAAATGGGTGTAACTGTCCAGAATAGAGCCTGCCAAAACAAGGTCTAAGTATTTGGCTATTGGTTAACATTATCCAATAGCCTGCATGACCTCGATGATGTCAGCAGAAAAGGAAAGTTGTTTCAGTGGAAGATGAAGTCAATTACATTTTGATGAAACATTACAAACACTTGTTTTTGGAATGAGATGCCCCAATTAATCATTCACAATAACCCCAGGATTGTGTATTTAGAAAGAAAATAGTTTTAAAGTCATGGTCAAGGTCACTCTGCTAATATAACAATACATTCAGTCTCATTCAACAACTCATGAACCGTGTCTTATCTCTGGTGCCTGTGATTTTTCGGATGGCAGCTTTCTAAAAAACAGTGGTTTCCTGCAGCGTTTGGAAATGTGGAGTGTTGTTATACTACTCCACTGATTAAGAGGTCAGATAAATGAGTTGGTAAAATCAAACAGCATGAAGCTCAACTCTTAAATCAAAGGCAACAGGGAGAACATACTTAAACTGGTCTGTTGTTGACCGTGTTGTGCTGTACGGTACAAGGCACACAGTTATTGTGCTCCATGTCAGGTGGTACAAGTTTTTTTATACAAGCCTCCTTACTCAATGAGTCTCATTTGTGAAAGTCATTCTTTCAGTTCAATCCAATGCCACAGTTTATATAAGAATGGTTGCATGAAAATATACATATAAATCTACATGTTAAATCCTAATGGAATTCTTAATTATGTTTATTAATTTGTTAAATGCAAACCTTAAATATTTAGACGTAAAAATACAATTCAAAAATACATTCCATATAAGTATAAAGTGAGTGTATTCAAGTGGTTCTAGATTATGAGCCAGATATGTGTTGAAAGCACCCAGCATGACCAGAGATATCCATCTGAATAATACCTCACACCCTCATATCCTGCTGGAAACAGGCCAGATGAATGCACCAAAATACACCTAAAGAGTGTGTTTCCTTTGGTTTGGGCTTTGAGTTGAAAGACAGACTCCTTTTTTAAAGATCTTTGAAGCTGCTTTTGTCTACTGGTCCCCTCATGGGGTTTTTGTCCTTTAAGAATTCCCATTCTGTTCACACTTCATTTCCATGAGAAACTGATGAAATGTGCACATGGCTAGACGGGTAAGCAGACAGATAGAGAAAACTAAGAAATAAATGTATAATTTGAGGTGTTTTCAACTGTGGGCACTTTTGGCCTTTGCGTTTTTATAATATCCATATGGCGTTTGACCTTCATGTAGTAAAATAAAAAGTTGTAATTAACGCCTGAGATTTTACAGTGTCAGTAGTTATTCATACAAAGTTCTGTATTGAAACTCTAGATGGCGCAGGCGCAGGGTCATTAACTCAATTACATCATCTCTATAGGGCACAACTGATTGGTTCCTGCTGTATCATGAGCCAATGAGCTCACTTCTTAACCTTCAAATACTTGGTCAGAATTTGCTGTAGCAGTTTCAGAAACCCTCCTCCTTCCCCAGCTCCACCTGTATAGATCTGCTAAGCGTAATTCACGTACACTATATTGTACAGCAGCAGCATGTCTTACTTGTTCACAGCAGTGTATCGTATATGTATTAATAGTAGCAAGTTCCATACTTGCTCTGCAGCAACAGCAATAACAGCAGTGTAACAGATCTATTCCACCAAGACCAAACATATCAACATTGTCATATACATTACCATGCCAAACCCTCTGAGAGTTATCATGACAGATATAGCAACAGGAAGGCAATAGACTCAAATTGAGCCATGTTTAGTCGGCACCTAATGGAAAGTGTGAGTGTTTTTGCAGTAGGAAAGAGACATTTCTCTAGGAGTGGCAGTGATAGTTTAGATAAAACTGCTGTGCAGTGGAAAGTGTGCCATGCTGGGAGTGACCGCTTACACACAACACAACCTTTTCTTTCCGACTGTCACTTTCTTGCTGTGCTTTACACCATCAGACAGGTGGCCCACATACAGTATGATCTAGGTGCTTTGAGCCAACACATGCCATGTAGATATATCTCCTGTAAACAGCTTTGATCCGTGAGCGCATACATTCATGCATGTGCGCACAGGATTCTGTGAACATCCAGAATCATATTAACATCAGGAACATACTTCTGAAATGAGATTTAGCACACATATTTCAGGCCATAAACATAAAACTATATCTTGAATGAGTCCAAGATTTTATTCAACTGCTATGTATCCTTGTGAAAAAGAAGTACACTTTAGCAAGAGCACTTATTTTTGAAATAATATACTTTAAGTGTGACCTTAATGCAATGTTCTTGGACACTTAACTGCAAAATGAAACTGTTTTATGTACTCAATTATATGTACTCAATTTTAGAGTGCTTTTTTGATCCACTAAAGCAGGGATAGGCAACTCCGGTCCTGGAGGGCCACTGTCCTGCAGAGTTTAGCTTCAGCCCTGATAAAAACTCACCTGCCTGTATCTATCTAGTAATCCTGAAAACACTGATTGCCTTGTTCAGGTGTGTTTAATTAGGGTTGGAGCTAAACTCTGCAGGACAGTGGCCCTCCAGGACCGGAGTTGCCTATCCCTGCACTAAAGCAAGACTTAAGTGCATTTTTATATGCAATTTCATAATTGCATTTATTGTCTTTGAAATTATGGCTAAAGTGTACTGCCAAAAAATATGGAGAAATATGTATGGTAAACTTAAATATACCTTAATGTTATTTCTGTTGAAACTTCTATGCCGTGTATTAAAATATATTTGTAACTGCACATTTGTAATGATGAAATTACAATTTTGTACATTTAAAATATATTTACTTAATATCGTAACATTGAATAACACAGTTAAATTTAAAATCAAGTGCTTTAAATGTTCATACATATTTTTATGTATGTTAGTCAACACATACAAATAAGTGTTGTTCTTTAAGGCTTGACAAAAGATTATTAAAAAGTAATTATTTTAAATGTACCTTAAATTAAACTTGTTTGCAAATTACACTTTTTAAACGTACTTAAATGTGTTAACAACTTAAGTATTCATTACTTCAATGAGCTCATTGTTTCTGCATTAAATTATTACATTGTTTAAATGAATACCTTTTTCGCTAACTGTGATTTTGTATATGCACATTTCTGAAATACGTAACTTAGTTACCTCTGATAACAGATCACTCTAAATTGTAATGTAGACTCATGCATTTTCTGTAAAGCTGCTTTGAAATTATGTGTATTGTGAAAAGCGCTATACAAATAAATGTGAATTGAATTGAATTGAACTGAATTGTTAAGAAATATTTGTTAAAGTGTACTCTTAAGTACATAAATACATTTTAGTGGCCTTTTATTTCATTATTATTATATTATCTGCTTTTACAGTTTTTAAAAAACAAATATGTAATTTTGTAAATTTGAAGAAAACATTAAATGAAATTAAGCACACTTTTTTCACAAGGGTTGTAAAACGTGTATAACAAAATGTTGCTAGTTTTGCAAGTACAAACAACACTCTTTAAAAACTGTAAAAATCTAGTTTCAAATTGTGCTTATGAATCTGTTCTCATCATGTTTATGATTATTCCTTTAACTTTTTTTCAATTTCGTCTCTTTTCAGCCTAAGATAAGTCATTTGGGGTTGCCTCAAGGGCCGTCGGGTGAGAAGGTGGCAGTAGTCGCTGTGGACGACTGTGACATCGCCATGGCCGTGCGGTTCGGCAGTCAGATTGCCAACTACTCCTGTGCTGCCCAGGGCACTCAGACCGGACAGAAGAAGTGAGTTTATCCATCTCTCTGTAAACCGAGCAAGAAAGTTGTTCTCATCATTCTCTTGAAAATTAGTCATAATTGTCGATAATTACACTTTTGTGTTCTCTCTCACACCCCTGCACAGTCCTCCAGGACACATGTCCACATATCTTGCTTTTGTTAAAAGATCTTTTCATGCTTTTAGGTGGCAATTGCAGCGTCAGATATTATTTCATGCTGGAACAAGGCTGTGCATTAAAACACATCAAAGAAAGAACAACAACAGATAAATGTGAAGGTTTAACCTGTCGCTCTAGTCTTATAAGCACTGACCTGTTTTATATGGCATGGCAACATTCTACAGCGATTGACAAGTTTGGCTAGGGAAGGTCACGCCCCCTTTCACCTGTCTGGCTTCTCTCTTATAAAGCTTTGCATGTGCTACGCTGATCATGAAATACATGGTCTGTATGCACACAGTAGCCTTTCAAAGTATACTCCATTTGACAGCGTGTACAAACACAAGCAACCAACACATTTGCAAAAATGCCTTTGGGCCCTATTTTAAGGATCTAAACGCATGGTATAAAGTGCACTTAGGGCGTGTCCGAATCCACTTTTGCTAGTTTAACGAGGGGAAAAATGGTCGGCGCTCCCGGCGCATGGTCTAAAAGGGTTGTCCCTATTCTCTTAATGAGTAATGGGTGTGTTTTGGGCGTAACGTGCAATAAACCAATGGGAGTCTCATCTCCCATTCTCTTTAAAATCCAGTTGCACTCGGATTCATTATTTGCATGGTGGAATTTGCAAGCAATCCAGAGAGGAAACGGATCTGCTCGTGCGCAAGGTTAAAGCGCGCAAGCAGACCATCTTTATGTACACAATAATAATCTTTTACATTGTAATCCTTTTATTTTTAATATTTGGCACGTTTGTTTGCTTTGTTTCTCTAGTAGATTGTTGTTTTGTCTCTTCCGATTTGTTATCGTCTGTGAAACCATCTGGGCTAGTGTTGCCACCTTGTGGACCAACTAATTGGTGCAAAGTTGCGCAGTTAGAAAAAACTCTGCATACTATTCTGATGATGAAATTTATGGTATAAACGTAGACAGTATAAGGCAGGGTAGCTTACTAGATTGTGAAACAGAGCTATTGATGCCATTGACTTGTTAGAGAGTTTGGTGGGACATTTCAAAGTTTTGTCTTCTCTCTTCAGGTCTTTGGATCTCACTGGGCCTCTTCTGCTTGGCGGGGTGCCCAACCTTCCAGAAGATTTCCCCATACGGAACCGGGACTTTGTGGGCTGCATGAGGAACCTAACGATCGACAGTAAACCCATAGACATGGCCAGTTACATCGCCAACAATGGCACCAATGAAGGTCTGACATGAATCACCGCATATTTCGAAACTATAGTTTCGCAAACTTGTTCTTGTATTATTTTGTACCTCATTCAAACGAATACCGATATATTTATTGTTCTGTCAGGCTGTCCAGCGAAGAAGGACTTCTGCTCTGAGGGTTTGTGTCAGCACGGCGGTCAGTGTGAAAATAGGTGGAACACGTACTTTTGTGACTGTCCTGAAGGCCGGGGCGGCAAGAACTGCGATCAGGGTAGGTGGGCCTATTTGGTAGCGTGCCAGTGCACGTGAATGCGCATGCATACATGCGTAGAGTATGTGTTTGTTATTCTGAACTAGGCGTTGATTGCTTGTGAACTTTAAGGAAGCAGGCAGTGGCGTTAATGCGGCAGTGTTTCCTGAAAGGGAAATGTCTCCGCCGATAAGCATCAGTCAGGATCTGCTCCACTCTCCTTTTCTGCCCCATATCAACCTTACGGATACACACTCCACATACTCTGAACAATATGCGAATTGCCAGTGCATTTCCCATAATGCCTCTACTCTGCACAATATGTGCCAACAATATCAAAGCTTTGGTTCTACAACCTGTTGTTGTGGCCTTGTGGGTCAAACCAAACAAAAAAATGTAATTTCGGTTCAGAGTTTTACTAAAAGATAAACCCTCAGATGGTTAATTGTTTTGTTGCTTTAGCTTTGTTCCAAAACCTAGTGGGCCACCTGCTGTCAGCTACCTTTTAAGGCAGCCAAACCAAAACACTCTACTTAGGCAGCCATTCCACACCCCTCACAAATAGCGCTCATATAAAAAGTTTGATGTTAGCATGTTGCTAAGCTAATGCCTTGAAACTCTAATAAGATTAGAAAAGACAAAACACACATATGTTGGGAAAAAGTTGATTTTTTAATTATATTTAATTATTTTTTATTGATACTTCTCGCTAATTGATGAAAAATAAGGACATTTATAATCAGTTGATTTGTGCTAACATGATGCTTAGGTAACAATTCAGTACACACAAATGCTGGCTGAAATAATCCAAATTTAAAAGATTTTCGGGGTGTCATAATATACCAGTATTGATGATTACCGTAATATTTAAACATGAAGTATTGCTATATGCAAATACTAAACATATTGTACAATAATATCGTAAATAATCTAGTGCTAAACTCTCTGTTCACCTCCCTACAGTTATTTTAAGTGCGACTAGCCAAAAAAAGAGAAAACACAAAATAATAAGTTAAATAGTGTGCTCATTAGCTTTTGCAACATAGTTTGATTGTTAGTTTTGGAGTATCTGTCGGACTGTTCCCAGGTTCACTCACAATTACAGGAATCACAGAACCTTCTGTTCATACCTAATTTTTTGTGGATTTGAGAAGTCAGCACTCTTGCGCAATGAAAAACATGTTTGTCAGTTTACAAGCTAATAAATTTGCCACATTTGCCATCTTTGGCAGTCAAAACTCAATATATACTCAACAGGACTTCACACACTACTTTTACAACTCTACTGTGATTAATTGACTTATGTGTATGAAAGTGGGTGTGTTTGCATGTGTTTGAACAACCCAAATGATAGTGTACCTGACATCCCCAGTGGTTGTTTTTTTTGCGGTTGGACGTTCTTTAAGGCTCGAGGCGCCCGAACGAGAGGGGATAGTGTGAATCACGCTGGTCTCTTTCAGGTCCCTCCACAGGCCTGTTGGGGCAGCGCTCCATTATAAAACCTGGATGTTCAAGTCATGTCATCATCTAACAACAACCTCGTTGACTGAAACAGCCTTCTCCAATTTAATATTCTGGCAGAGAAGCGTATCTGCCAGGAAAGGGTGTTATTTTTGATGCTGATTTAGATGGATGCCTGAAGTAGCCTTGATTTTGCGTTTTTTTTTTTTTTTTTGTTATAGGATAGCTCTGTTTTGGAGCAAATGGCTAATTTCCAGAGCGAGCAAAGCGCAGTTTAGATATTATCACCTCTACACTTCTGCCATCGCACAGATAGAGTGTCCATCTGTAGTAAAACACGTAATTCTGCCCACGATGGCTGACAGTTCCTTGGCAAATTCTCAAAATTCAGTCACGTCAGGCAATATATGTGATACTTTAGTTCATTATGCATCTTCAAATTTCAGACATTTTTAACATTTTTCTGAGATTTATGGATCAAGCTTAAAGTATGTAGGTGTCTTTTTTTCTTTTTTTTTTAAGAAAATGTGGGTGGCGCTTGCCTGAGCAAAACTTGCCAACATAATGCATTGTGGGTGGTTGTCAGAGAATTATTGACCCAAGTCTAAAGACACCAAACAAGCACATATACTGTAGATGTAGTTCTCTAAAAATACAAATCATTCACTCACCTATTCATTCATTCATTCATTCATTCATTCATTCAATCATTCACTCACACCCATGACGTTCCAAACCTGCATGATCTTCTGTAGGACATAAAACAAGATATTTTGAAGAATGTTGGTAACAAAACCGTGTTGGTGTCTGTTGACTTCTATTGTATGGTATTTTGTTTCTCAAAATATCTGCTTTTATGTTCCACAGACCAAAGAAAAAGACAATCAAAGAGTTTTGGAATGACGATGATGATGTTTTTTTGGGTGAACAATCCCTTTAATTGTGACATCTTTCTCTGGTCATTCCAGTGTCTGAAGAAATGTCCCATTTATACATGTAACTTAAACACAAATGCATAGTACTAGCAACACCAAGGTCATGTGTTTGATTCCCAGTGCATGTGTGATAAAAATGATACCTTGACTTCAATGTTAATCAAATTGGATAAAGCGGCCAAAGGATAAACGTAAATGTAATATTACTGAGGGTAGAATTTATCAAGTCTCTTGTGTCATTCCTTTAATAACTCTCTGCTGTGATGTGTGGTAATATTGATTCATAGGAGTTGTAGAGTTGGCTAGAGTAGGGATTCTTCACGCAATTTCTGCCAGTGATCAGGGCTCATTGAGTTCTCAAGTCCTCACTTGACTCTGTGACTCTACAGTAGCGTTTCCATATGATCACACTTCTGCTATGTGATTTGCCCGCACACAAATCAAACGGTAGAAGGGAGTGCAGCACTGATAAGTCTTGGTTTGTTCTAGGCTTCTCCACTCCTTTAAACTGCAGGAGTTTTTAATAGATGTTATGACTTCATTGTCAAGATACTGTTGATTAAACTTCCAATATGTGGCCCAGAGCCACAAGACTCAGCATGTTAATGCTGAAAACGGCTAAATTAAACAATTTTGTGACAGATTTTTCGTTTCCATTTTATTTTTGACTTTTTTGGTCCATTTTTTTTTAGAACATCATAGTGAGGACAAGGAAAAGGTCAAATGTGATCAGAAAAGTTGAGACCCAAATTCAAAGTCCCATCACCCACAAGGTCACTGTGCCAGTGAATGTGAAAATAAAGGTCGAAATCATCGAAAATTCGGCAAAATTGTGTGTGCAATTTCCCAATATCAATAGCGTAGAGATGTATGAAGCACTGCTTAAATAGACATTAATTTCAAACCAAGCAGATTTCTGTTGGCCAGCATGGAGAATTCGCATGACCAACTTGAACGCAAGCCAAAACGATGTGAAACCAATTGCACCAATTCCTATTGGAACGGCTGGATTTCGTCCGTGAAATGCATATTGGAACAAAAATTACAAAAACGAGCATATATATATATATATATTATTTATAGTATTTATATATATATATATATATATATACTTATAAATAATATATATATACATATACATATATATATATATATATATATGTGTATGTATATATATTATTTATAAGTATTTATATGCTAAAATATGCTAAATATGCTAAAAAAATGATATGCTAAATTATGCTAAAATATTTAATTTTAAATATTTAAAAATTTTATATTTATATTTTATATTTAAAAAATTTATATTTATATAGAGTTTTTACACTATAATTTTCACTGTAACACACTGAGATTTCTGTAATACTACATGTTGACTTGGAGTTGAGATGTCTTAGAGTTGAGGAAAATTGCTTTGTGCGAGATGTTCACATTCCAGACAATCGTGCAGTGTAGCAGTGTAAATGATTTGCATTATGGATGTCATCTTCATTCCAGTGGTTTGTGTTTGTGTGGGTGTGTCTGTCATTGTGTTGGCTCTTCTCCACAAAGCGGCGGGAATATTCATACATTTTTTATGCAGTCAGTCATAATCCATTTCTTTATTTTTTGCAGTCATGCCTTCACCACAGCACTTTGATGGTCGTGCCATGGTGTCATGGAATGACCCTGATATCACCATTGCCGTGCCCTGGTACATCGGCCTAATGTTCCGCACCAGACAGACCAGTGGAACCACAACCCTAATGCAGGTCAACGCTGGGGACACGTCTCAAATCAACCTTCTGGTAAGTGTACAAATGTTACACTGCACACTGTACCATTATGTAAAGTAAATATTTAATTTGAAACCTTTTCCTTTAAGATAAGGGACAAGTATGTGCGGTTTGAAGTGCTTCTGGGAGAGGAGAAAGTGGCCACGCTGGATTTCCCGGAGGTCCGAGTGAATGACGGGGAATGGCATCACCTTCTCGTGGAGCTGAGGAGCAGCAAAGATGGGAAAGACATTAAGTACATGGCACAGGTGTTCCTGGACTACGACATGTTCAAGGTCAGTTCTGTGGTACACCGTCTCAACAAGTCCTTAAGATGAAACCTGTTTACTGACATCCTTGCATGTTTTACAGAAGTCAGCTGAGATTGGAAATGTACTGCCTGGACTCAAGCTGAGGAGTCTGTTCATTGGTGGGCTTCAGGGAGCGAGTAGCAGCGTCCAGCAGGGATTTCAGGGATGCATGCAGGTGAGGCCAAGGGAAAACCTTTGAATCTTTCACCTAGAATGAGACAGTAGCAGTTTCTTGGCAAAACAGCTGAACGGGACTGAAAAAAAAAATTATGCAAGTAATTGTTTTGTATATAAAATGGGACCGAGTAATTTATCTGTTTATTATTAAAATTATTTTAGCACAAACACTTTAGCACAAACAAATATACTAAAGTATATCTTTAGTTGGACCTCAGCACTATTAACTAAAGTGCATTAAGTACAAAATTAGTTGTTCCAGTTTAGCAGACTATATGTGTACCAATTTAGTATACCAAAAGTAAAAATGCAGGGTATTTATATATATGTATAAGTACATACACATGCAAGTACATAAACGCATTTGTAGTATTTAGCATAAAATAAATGTATTTCAAATCAATTTTAGTATATTTATTTTTCACTAGGGTACATATAAATCTCCAACCAGAATAAAAAAACAGAGCCTGAGTAATTATGATGAACTTGATGTGTGACCCTGAAGAAAACTGTCTGAAGATTAAGTTTGCTACAAGTTTGCGCTTGTCAATTTACTAGTATCTGCGCCATTATTTAACGCCCATAAAAAGCTTGTCTTAAACCAGATGCTAATTTACACTGCTCTTGGTTGATTGCGTTAGTCATTATGGAAATGATCCGGATGCGTCCGTGTTCTTTAATGTGAACATTGTCAGTAAATCGCCCACTTGGGTTTTCGCTCTCATGCTAATTTGCCCTGTTTAGTAAATCTGGCCCTAAGTGTAAGGTGACTGACTTTATGTAAACGTGTCCCAGGGGGTCAGGATGGGGGAGACCGCCACCAACACAGCTAACATCAACATGCAGCAGGCGCTAAAGATCCACGTGGAGGAAGGCTGTGACGTGGCCAACTCCTGCGACTCCAACATCTGCCCCGCGAACAGTGACTGCACAGACGACTGGAACGCACACACCTGCACCTGTGACCCCGGTACTGACACCTGCATCACATTCCCTGCCATTGGACAGATGCATCTCATTTGAGTTCACACATGTTAATCCAATTCTCTTTCTCTCTTTCTGTCACTCACAGGTTTCTTTGGCAAAGATTGTGTTGATGCGTGTCATCTGAACCCGTGTGAGCATTTGTCCACGTGTGTTCGTAAGCCGAGCTCCTCTCACGGCTACACTTGCGAGTGCGGTCAGGACTACTATGGACAGTACTGTGAAAACAAGTAAGTCCGGATGAGATACCAGATAAGACCAGGCTGGTTTATTGTAGTTAGCTCTGGTTTTGGTATAGCTGGTGGACCAGCATGTTGTTCCATGTTGTTAAATAAACTAGCATGACTAATGATGATGGTTAACCAAAGAATCTTGCTGGTTAAGCTAATTAAATGGTTAGTTCAACCAAAAATGTTAATTATGTCATCATTTACTCACCCTTATGCCAATCCAAACCCATTTTTGCCCATTCATTGAAAACCCACACAACCAAAATTTTGGTTACAGTGGACCATCGAAATAAAGTTTAACGTTCAAAGCAATTTTTAACGTTCGTCGACCATATTTGATGTATTGTATATATGTTCGTTGATAAAATTCTAAATGAAATAAAAATAAAGCAATTGTGTCTCTTCTGAAGAATTTGGATTGAACCGCTTGGATTGCTTTTACGATGGCTTTATGAACGTTTTGAAGCTTGAGAAGATTTACATCTCATACCATCTGTAAACTCCAAGGCAACGACTGACAGATCTTTTTATTGCATTCCAAAGAGCTTCGTAATCAGTCCCATAGTGGAAAATGAATCCATATCCTTATCAGCTGAGCCGGATCGGCACGGAATGGAATTGTTAAGCAACGAGAATGGTTTGGCTTGACAGTGGAAAATGGTCTTTTTGGTTAGTGCTGGTTTATTGCTGGTCTAGCCAGTGGCCCAGAGAACAAGTAGCAATACAGCAGATGAAACTGGCCGACTAGTGTAGTATTTCAGAGGAAGTTGGTTTTAGAAGGGTTGTCTTCCCAGCTAACAGGAAACGTTCTCGGAACATTCTGGCAAGGTTCTCTCAAAGTAATGAACAAATGTTCTTCCAGTAACGTCAATACAATGTTCGTTCATAGTTATCTGGTCTTTAATAGCGCTCTCAAAACGTTACCACAAAATCTTTATTCATACATCGTTCATTTTAAATATTACTACTCATTACTTGTTTCAAAACAATCAAAAAGTAGTTTTCCAATAATGTTTGTAAAATTATAAAATGGAATGTTACCGTAATGTTTTTTCTAAAAATTTGCATTTTTTTAGCAATTTAAAATTTTAAACATCTTTAAAAAAAATAAAAACAAGACTTTTTGAACGTTCTGAGAACATTACGAAATGTTCATAACTTAATGGGAATGTTATCAAAATGTTCTTAGAACATTTTGCTAGTCAAGTCTTTTGTTCCTGGTTCAACTGGTCAATAATATTATGCAGTCATGTCTAATAATAGATCTTGCATGGCACATTTCTGCAGCGTCTGACAAACTAATCAAGGTTTATATTGTGATAATGACTGGCTGACTGTACATTATAGCTTACTTAATTCCAGGATGGATTTGAAGCTGTTGCATTCTGAATGGAAGTGAAACACTGCAATGAGTTTTTACACTATAATTTTCACTGTAACACATTGAGATTTCTGTAATACTACATGTTGACTTGGAGTTGAGATGTCTTAGAGTTGAGGAAAATTGCTTTGTGCGAGATGTTCACATTCCCGACAATCGTGCAGTGTAGCAGTGTAAATGATTTGCATTATGGATGTCATCTTCATTCCAGTGGTTTGTGTTTGTGTGGGTGTGTCTGTCATTGTGTTGGCTCTTCTCCACAAAGCGGCGGGAAAACAACACAGTACACCCTTGTCACAAGTCTGCACAAGATCCACAGAATTGTACCCTTCCCTTTTATTTTCATATTTAATCTGCTGAACCCTCTGATCAGCAATGAATTCCTGTCTCAGCAGTCACACGTGGGGCGTCTTTTCCTTTTGCTTCCTCTCTCACTCTGTTGACATGACTGTCCTCTATTAGATTAAGACCCAGACACGCAGCTAGCACCTGATGTTGAGTTAATAAGCACCATGCGGCCCTGCAGTCTGCGCTTTTTAAGACTTAGAGAAGGAATTTTTCCTCACCTTCAGTGTCCTGAAATAAGTCAACAATGGAAATATACTGACCTCCAGCTGACCTTCTGCCGCACACTATTGAATTGCTTTTCAGCACAAAATTTAGCAACAAAACATTTGCAATATCTTGGAACTCTAATAGCACATTAGCACACATAATAGCATAATAACACACTTGACAAATTGCAAACGTGTAGTCTCCAGTGTGGTCTAGTGCACAATACCAGACATTTGTTGTGTTATTAAAATCAAATTTAAATGCATTAATGTTACCATGAAAGCACTCAAATATGACAAATTATTAACACTCCAATTTAGCTTAATTTGCTTAGCTTCCACCAAGTAAATGATGAATTTGCATTAAAATACACGGACTTTGATTGGACGCTCAGCCTTTGACGTCAACAACACTGAATATGGCAAGCATTTCTCCTCTTATGTATAAGCTGATAAGCCTATTTATTTTGCTATTCCAATTATGCACGATTATATTCATTGTGTTTTATTATTTGCATTTTGCATAAGTTTTAGAGTATGTTTGGTGACTGTATTTTCTAAATCACCTGATTTCTGTGTAAAGCACAAGATCCTCGGCCACCCAAGAAAATGATGTTCAAATTTGTTTACTTGGGCAGTTGGTCTATATTTGCTTGTACAAACAGGCACAAGCCTGTTTCTCATCAGTTTCCTGCCTTCACTGTTGTGTTATTGCTTATCGTCAAAAGGCTGCCTACCTGCACATCTAATCTCTTGATCCCTACATCATGACAAATCCTGCCAGTGATTGATGATTGGTTGATCTTCTTGATTTATTGGTTCTCTGAGTGTAAGAGTGTTGAGATGTTGCAGTTCAAAGTGTGTAAGCTTTGTCAGTGATGTCACTTTTCATTGTTCAGTAAAATGCAGTTAATCAGAATCAGAGTAAATTTACATTTATGCATTTGGCAGATGCTTTTATCCAAAGCGAATTCAATTCAAGGTAAACATTTGATCAGTTTATCATGCTCTACTGTTTGAGCTACAGGTAGACTAAACAAGATGAGTAAATTGAATATTTAAATCATGACAACTCTCAAAATAGTTTTAGCATGTTAATGAATGGCAGTGTTAATGTATTTGTTCTTGTTGGACTAGATCTGCTACGCTGCTGCTTTTGTTGATTATTGCTGCTGCTGCAGAGCAAGTATGAAGTTGCTACTGCTAATAGACACAGATACACTGCTGTGAGCATGTAAGATAAGCTGTTGCTGCAGAAATAGACATACATAAATCCCGTAGCAGATCTAGGCAGGTGGAGCTGGGGGAGGTGGAGGGGTTCAGAGGAACTGATGCAGGACTAGCTTATAGCAAACAATGAACCAGACTGTTTAAATGTTGAGCAAGCAACAATCTCATTGGCTGCAAGATCAACAGAGGCCAATCAGCTTGTGCCATGCGGTAATGATGTGATTGCTTGCAGATTTCATGTAAAGGACTTATAAGCCTGCACCATATTGAGTTTCATGACTGAACTAGATATTTAAATATATTAAATAAAGAATTATTATTACTGTAAAGCCAAAACAATCTCTGTTACTTTAATTTCCTATTATCACTGTAAATATTCTCTAAATCTATATTGTTAAAAGCGCTATATAAATGAATATATTATTATTATTATTATTATTATTATTATTTTATAAATAAATAAAATCATATAATATGATAATATTAAATAAATATTTTCTTATCCAATTAAACTATACATATTTACTATTACATTAATCATAGTAAATACATAAATTGATCAAGATCAAGAAATTAATCAAAATAGTTATTTGTTGCAGAAATGCATTATCATTTTACATTTTAGGATTTTTTTATTTTTTATTATGACATTAAATGAAGAAGAAACATTTCTGTAGAATAGGTTCTGAACCTTCTTTTCACCCAAATTGTTATTCTGTTCATATAATTTGTAGTGAAAAACATTTTATTATATTACAAAAGAATTCTAAAGAGATGCAATTTCACTAGTGGTCTCAGACTTTTTGGGGCCCCACTGTAAATTAATGTCTTTTCTGCACACAGAGTGGAGAAACCATGTCCTCGCGGTTGGTGGGGCATCCCAATGTGCGGTCCTTGCAACTGTGATGTCAGCAAAGGCTTCAACCCCGACTGCAACAAGACGACTGGAGAGTGTCGCTGCAAGGTATGAAGATGGGATTTTTTTTAACAACATTCACCCAAACTGCTCTGAGCCTTTCAGTCTGGACTTGCTGTCCAAGTATTACAAAATGTCATAAAATGTCCCTTGACTACCTCGTTACAAAGTATCTCTTTCCCACAGGACAACTACTATCAACCGAAAGACGGTGACACCTGTTTCCCCTGTGATTGCTTCCATTTGGGTGCCACTTCACGCTCCTGCGACCCAGAGACGGGTCAATGCCCCTGCAAGGCGGGTGTGATTGGGCGACAGTGCAACCGCTGCGACAACCCCTTCTCTGAAGTGACCAGCACGGGCTGTGAGGGTATGTACTCCCTCTGACCTGCTTTGAGTTTAAATTGAAGATGTTGTAATGTGCATCTACACTAATGTGGTTCTAAGTGAGTATCGTAATGTTCCATATCTTTATCCTTCAGTTGTGTATGAGGGATGCCCAAGAGCCTTTGATGCTGGAATCTGGTGGCCCAGGACCAATTTTGGGCGTCCAGTTGCCATGAATTGCCCCAAGGGATCTATTGGTGAGTGCTGCAGGCCTTGTTATTGAATTGAATTGACAATGACTATCTACTGTATATATATATTTACATTTACATTTGGCAGACGCATTTTTTGAAGTATACATTGTATCAGTTGATGCAATTTCCTGGGAACTCATGACCATATATATATAACGCATGTTAATTCATAGAGTGTACAAATGTATGTAATTGCAAAAATAAATAAATAAATATATAAATAAATATATATATATATATATTATACATAATATTGTGACGTTTGTTGGTGAAAAATGACTTGTTGGTTATACTACCTGACATTTGATTTGGTTTAGTCAGCTACAATGGTTTGTCTTTTAGTGTAAGACATTAAAGGGAAATAAGAGTCTGAATCTTGTGCAAATGCCAGTGTTTTCAGTGTTTTTCTGTCGCTTTGGCACTGCCCCCACCCCACACTGACATTAGCCAGCTCTGTTAACAAAGAACTCTCATTGGCAGAACTATCCAGTTAGATCTTTTCATTGGTCGGGTAACCGAATGTTAATGAGGCCTCTTCTCTAGAGTATTGTGGGACATGGCTTGGCATCGCTTGTATAGACACATTTACCAAAGTGCTTGTTGGAACGAGGTCTTGGTTTGAGAAACTTCTGAAACTGTACTTTCAGTAAAAGCAATTTAATATTTATTCAAATGTATTTCATTTATTACATTATTCAGCATATTGTTTTCTTACTGATTTTAGGCACTGCTGTCAGACACTGCAGTGACGAGAAAGGCTGGCTTCCCCCTGAACTCTTCAACTGTACCACCATCACATTCTCCCACCTCAAAAAACTGGTACATCTATCTGTTTTAATAATAATAAATCGATTTTAACTTACATATTATGGTTGTCATTATTGAAAAAGCTTAATTTACCTCTCTATCTCCCCTACTCTTGTTCATACCCCACCTCTTTCCGGTCAGAATGAGGAGTTGCATCGTAATGAATCCACAATGGATGGGCAGAAATCGAAGGACATCGCTCACATGTTACAGAACGCCACCGACCAGACCAGCTCCTTCTACGGCAACGACGTCAAAACGTCTTACCAGCTCATTTCCTGGATCCTGCACTATGAGAGCCAGCAACAGGGCTTTAACCTGGCCGCCATGCGTGATGCCAAATTTAACGAGGTTGGATTTACTGCTTCCTCTCTATTGTTCTCTCAATACATTCTGATTCAGTTCTAATTCTTATTAGTGGTGTTTAAGACAAGGATCACTGTTACTTTTGCTCATACATCCGGTTCAGGGTCACATATCTGAACAAGCCCAACTATTTAACTTCATCACTCTCTCACACCATTTTTGCTACATGCATAATACCTCAAATTATGCAACTTGTTGAGGAGAGATGATTTTTCAAAAAAAATTCTACACCGGACATGCGGCATGTCGTGACGTGATAAAACAAGGTCCCATTATAATTAAAAGAGCTGTCTAGACTGGCAGTGCCCATTGCAGACATCGTAATATCCAAAATATCATAAATACTCAGGGTTTTGAATTGTAACTGATGCTTGCCAGGCACATCTTCTTCAGTGAATGTAAAATTGTATTTTGCACTTACCTACTTCCACCCAGAACACCCTTGCAACTGTATAAACCACTCAGAGCATCTTAGCAACCATATACTGTAACAACAACCTGAGCTACTGTGTGACGTCAACTTTTGCACATGCAAGCACTTTTTACTACTGTTTATTGCTATACCAATAATGGGATGTTAGGAGCATTTTCTATTGGTCTGTGCTGTGCTTGAAAAGAAAGAAAAACTCTGGCAGCCCATAATTGTGAGCTTTGAGGTTTAGTGGATTAGTGTAAATAACACAGCATATAATGACTGATGTCATGAGAACGAAAACGCCCATGTTTAAAGCTCATCTGGCAACATGAATGTACTTATCTTGATGCATGGTTTTAGGATAAGGATACTTTTAAGACCGCATTCATTATGTCTTGTCTTGGCCCAGATTCAGACTTCTAATGGCTCTCACATCTTCAGAATTTTACCATTAAATACTGAAGTATGCGTTTGAATGTTTCAGAACATAGTGAAGGCCGGCAGTGCAATCTTGGATGCCAGTAATAAAGAGCACTGGGATCAGATACAGAGAACAGAAGGAGGCACAGCACATCTGCTGAGAAACTTTGAGGAATACGCCAACACTGTGGCTCAGAACATGAGGAAAACCTACCTGAAACCCTTCATCATTGTTACTGAGAACATGGGTGAGTTACATTGATTAAATCAATTTAAATACACTGTAGACCAATTATTGAGTAAATAGTTTCGAACACTACACAGTTCTTCTTAACCTCAATCTTTCTTTGACTCCTCAGTTTTTGCAGTGGATTATCTGGACGCCATTTATCCAGATGAGGTAAAAATCCCTCGTTTCCAAACAACTGACCAGGAGTGTCCCAAAGACCTTAGGTCATCTGTTCTTTTCCCGGAATTCAGCTTTAAACCTTCAGATCATAAAGGTAAAACATACGTTATAGTAACAAAAATACACTGAATTATGATTTACTTAGTCAAAGTGTCAGTTTGAAAGCAGAAATACAGCAGATTGGTTTGCTCAAAGCTGGTTCAACTGTGAAATATCTTGTTCTGGTAGTTTCTCCCACAGATGATCCAGAATCTCAGGGAAGCTCTGATGAAGAGCACTATCAGGCTACAAACAAGAGGAAAAGGCATGCTGAGAGTCTTCCTCCATTTCCTGTGGTTGCAGTCATCATCTATAAAACTCTAGGCCAGCTCCTACCAGAGCACTACGACCCCGACCGTCGGAGTCTCAGGTACGGAACGCCACTTTTTAGTGTTTATCCGATTGAATAGTACTTGTCCAAATATTTAGTCCTGGTGGCATTCCACAGTCAAACACAGAACACTGTTGCCATGCTCAGAAGATTCATTTAGCATGTCATTGCTGCCCGTTTTTTTCCACAGGCTGCCAAACCGTCCGGTCATTAACACTCCCATCGTGAGCACAACTGTGTACAGTGAAGGCGAGCCATTACACATTCCTCTGGAGCAACCAATCACGCTGGACTACAATCTTCTGGAGACGGAGGAGAGAACCAAACCTGTGTGTGTGTTCTGGAACCACTCTATCACGTGAGTCACAACCCCTCCATACACATTAATTTTCACACTTAATAACAGATAATACTAGCATTTCAAAAATCAGTCCGCATGCTTATTTCAGTAAGTTGTTGGTGTGTAGATGATTAATGCCGGTCTGGTATGTCTTTGTGTGTCAGTGTTGGTGGCACAGGTGGCTGGTCGTCCAAAGGATGTGACCTCATTTCCAGGAACCACACGCACATCAGCTGCCATTGCAATCACTTGACCAGCTTTGCCGTCCTTATGGACATCTCCAAGAGAGAGGTACTGTGGCTAAAAGGCTGCCATCCCGCCCTAATAACTCATAGGGAGAGTTCACCCAAAAATGAAAACACAGTCATCATTTATTCATCCTAACTTACGTTCATCATCAGAACGAAAACATTCATCATTTTCAAACCTCACTGGTTCTCATGCGTGAAGCAAGCATGTTTGAGCTTCCTTTTACCATATTTGATGTGTGTATATTTATATGTGAATAGCAAGACTTTTGCTGGATTAATTTTACAATCTCTTTATGATCTTTTGGAAGCTTGCAAATGTCGATTGCATAGTCAATGGTTGGGCATTGCTGTATCGTGAATAAGTAATGGCTGAAGGGCGCGACGCGCGGAGTGCCTGCAACCCCTTCAGCCGTTACTTATTCACGATACAGCACTTGTCTCGAGTACCTTATTGCTTTTATAAAACGGTTACCACACAATACAACTATTAAAGCCGAAAAACATGTATCTATGCAACTTTTATGAAGTAAAATCACTAAAAGCCTTCCTTCCGCTGGAAAAAATAGTCCCTGACGTAAACAGCAACAAAAGTTACATACATTATTTCGCCAATAGATGGCGGAAAAGACCGTCTTTATGAGTGAGTCAGTCAGTAGAGAAGACTTTTACATTGAAAGGAATCAAACTTGTGAACACGGAGAAGGAAGACGCAACTGACAGATGACTATGGGCACAGAAAAACCCCTTAACTGTTAAAAGGACAAGATATCGCAGTGGACATTCAAACGGATTTTATCAAACATGTGTTTAAGTTACTAAGAGTGGTTTCTAGGGGTGTTGTGTAGTGATACATAGAACAGTTGGGTGAAACGGTCATAGCCGTGTTTTATCGTGAATAAAGCACAGCTATTGACCAATCAGAATCAAGGATTGAAACTAACCGTTTTATAATAAAAAATATAATTTGTGTTCCAAAAATTAAGCCTATATAAGAGTAAACGATGGCAGAATTTTTTTTTCTGTTTTTTTTGTTTGTTTGTTTTTCTGATTCTTTTATCGACTTTTTCTCTCATTCTGTCAGCATGGCGATGTCCTTCCCCTGAAGATTGTCACCTACACCACAGTCTCCGCTTCTCTGCTGGCGCTCCTCCTCACCTTCATCCTGCTGGCCATCCTGCACAAACTACGCTCCAATCTCCACAGCATCCACAAGAACCTGGTGGCCGCCTTGTTCTTTTCCGAGCTGGTCTTCCTCATCGGAATCAACCAGACCGACAACCCGGTGAGGAACTCTTCTTCAGAACATTGCTGTGTGAAACCTGCAAAATACTGTGAATTGAAAGCGAGCAGGAACTCAAAAGACCACACATGAAATTATAAGACTGGCTAAATGGGTTTGATCTTTCATCACGTTAAATCACAAGTGAGCATTTTGATAAATGTGGTTTGGTGTCTTCTCATCGAGAAAGTCTCATGTTGTAGTTTTCCCTGTCAGCAATATCCAGAATGTAGATCCTCATTCTCAAATTCCACTAATTACTTTCTTAAGTCTGTAATTAACAGCTGGAAATAGTTGAGGTTTATTTGACAAATGGCTATGATTGCTGTGAGGTGGCTTTAATTTGGGGTATTTGACAATCCATCACTGAGTAGAGAAGAGCTTTAATGGTTTAAATCCATTTATATGTGGTTTGACACTATCTTTCTGGTGGCACTCACTGGATTACAGCATTTTATACTTCAGATTTGTATATAGATGCTGCAGCATGTGAAACAACAGAAGCTTTATACATGAAAATATGTTTGCAATACCACTCATGAATGGAAGTTTTAAAATCCTCACTATTTTGCTCGTTCAAATTCCACATTTTCCAGCAGATTTTTCTCATGGAGGCACCACTGGTGTCTGCGAGTACTAGGGGTCGATCTAGAGTTATACCGACACACTCTCACATTAGTTTAATATATGTGAGGCCTTGCTACACATCGGACACACTGTTTAGGTCTAACTCTGTAGAGAAGACATGTATATCTACTCCGATCTTTAAGTGCTTGAATTTCAAGAATATGCCCAGGTATAACAACATAATGCAGTAGCTATTTAGACTAAGTGAAAAAGAAGGTAGATGCTATTTACACTTAATTCCTTTGGACCAAGTGTAAATAGCAACAAATTGCATCTTGTTTACTGCAAATAATAATGCATGCTATTCACACAAATGTGCTTTTATTAAGGATAATCGCTAAGCTATAGTGAGTAGAGTGAAAACAGGCTTTACCAACAAGTTTGGCTATTCACATTAAAAGTGTAAAATGCCGTTCATAAAACCCTTTTGAAATTACCTAGAGAAATCATGGCATGAAAAATGCTAATTCTGCTCCAAGTATAAATGTAAATACACTTAAATTTAAATGTGTACATTTTGGCAGTATTTGTTGTGCTGCCTTTAATTTATGGTTTTCATTTTTTGCTATTATTTCAACTTTTATTATGTTATTGTAAATTATTTTTCTAATATACTGTATTGCAGTAATAATATAAACTCAATGTAAAGCATCTGAATGTATTGCAATAATGAGAATATGCTATCTCTCTCTCTCTCTGTAGTTTGTGTGTACGGTGATAGCCATCCTCCTACACTACTTCTACATGTGCACGTTTGCCTGGACGTTTGTGGAGGGTTTGCACATTTACCGCATGCTCACCGAAATCAGAAACATCAACCAAGGCCACATGCGCTTCTACTACGCCATCGGCTGGGGGATCCCTGCTATTATTACAGGTCAGACACACACACCCTCTTCAGTCTATGCTCTAATTACTATTTCATGTACATACAGTACACCCAACCTAACGTCTTTGCAGGTTCATATTTGTACGCTCATGCACTCAGCGAATGTCCATAATGTCAACATAGATACACACCTTCAGCTTATGAATCTGACTATCGGACATGTTTTTAATCCGCTACATTTATGTTGTCGGGCTTGGACTCGCCCCTTCCTTTAGATGGTGTGTGTTTGTGTGATCCCTGTGGGAATGAGACAGGACGCCATTGTCTTCATATTACTACCTCTCGGTCTCTCGCTCTTTCTTTTTCTGTTTTCTCTCCAATGGCTCCGCTCTCCATAATGGGTGTCACTTTCTCCACTGGCACATGCTCAAAGCAGTGAAAAAGCCCCTATCCTACAGATAATAGAGGCTGACCCGACTCCTCTCTGCTCCTCCCAGCTCAATGAATGGCTGCCTGCTTTCTTTACTCCTTTCTGGAATGGTGCTGTGGACATGAATGATATGCAGACCTCAAATTGTGCTGCTGTTACTTGTGATCATACTTACCATGTTCACCAATAAAATGCAAAACATTTCAGAAGACTTTTCCTGTTAATGGAGGAACCCAAACCATATCTGGAGACTAGAACATCTTAGAATATCAGTGAAACATAGGGGAGGCGTAGTATCCACATAGAAATACTAGCAACCAGTCAAAACACATTGGTAATAGTAGAATGTCCTAGAAACGCCGTAGAATATCCTAGAAAAGCCCTAACAATGACTCAGGGCAAAATAGCTAAAACTTTCAGAATACCTTAGCAACCACATACTCTAGAAGACTCTAGCAAGACTCTAGAAACCACCCAGAACACCCTGGTATCCACATAGCAATGTATAGCAACTGTTCTAAGATATTTAGCAATCACAATCACACAAAAAAAAACAGAAACGACCTAGCAATATGCTTTAAACCAATGAGAGCACCTTAGGAAACACCTACACTAGCAACAACCTAGCTCCCTGAAACACTGTAGTATTTACATAGAAATAGCTTAAAATACAACACTCCCAACAACTTACCAACAACCTAAAAACACTTGGAACACCTTAGTAACTGCATAGCAAAGCCCTAGCAACTACCTAACAACAGGATATAAACCATTTAGAACACCTTAGCAACCACCTAAAATAGCAACACCCTAGCAACCACCCTGAACACTGTGGCATTCACATGTTATTCACATGGCATTCACTGTGGCATTCACATGTCCATAAACTTAGCAACAGCATTGCAAAAAAATAAGACCACTCAGAACACATTAGTAACTGCATAGCAAAGCCTTAAAGGGATAGTTCACTTTGAAATTAAATTTTGGTATGTTTTAGCTTACCTCAAGGGCATCCAAGATGTAGGTGTCTTTTTTTCCGCAGTAGATTCAATTTTGATATTTTTAGGTCAAACCGTTCTTGTCTGTCAGTCATATAATGCAGGTCTGTGGTCACCACCTCAAAGAGCATGCACAGAGTCCAAATTAAAACAATTCCCCATCGTCCAAATTAAACAATTCCCCATCGTAAGTACACATTGATGGCCTGAGACACGAAACGAGCGGTTTGTGTGAGAAAACGAACAGTATTTATATTGTTTTTACCTTTTGTACACAGCGACGTCCAAGTGATCTGAGGGCGCGGGCGCTTCCTAGTGTGTGACGTGTACGCAGACTGGTGCATAGATATATACACTAGATGTCGCCTTGGCGACAGCAGTTCATTGAACGAATGCCGTAGCCAAGGCGACATCTAGTGTATATATCTATGCACCAGTCTGCGTACACGTCAGATCAGATCACTTGGACGTCGCTGTGTACAAAAGGTAAAAACGATATAAATACTGTTCGTTTTCTCACACAAACCGCTCGTTTCGTGTCTTAGGCCATCAATGTGTACTTACGATGGGGAATTGTTTAATTTGGACGATGGGGAATTGTTTTAATTTGGACTCTGTGCATGCTCTTTGAGGTGGTGACCATAGACCTGCATTATATGACTGACAGACAAGAACGGTTTGACCTAAAAATATCAAAATTGAATCTACTGCGGAAAAAAAGACACCTACATCTTGGATGCCCTTGAGGTAAGCTAAAACATACCAAAATTTAATTTCAAAGTGAACTATCCCTTTAACAACCACCTAGAAAACCCTAGCAACCACGTAGCAATTACTCAGGACACCATAGCAACACCTTAGCAATCACCTTCAGTAGCAACACCCTAGAAACCACCCTGAACTGTGGCATTCACGTACAAAAAACACTCCCAAAAACTTAGCAACAGCATTGCAAAAAAAACTAAAAAAACACTCAGAACACATTAGTAACTGCATAGCAAAGCCTTAACAACCACCTAGAAAACCATAGCAACACCTTAGCAACCACCTACAGTAGCAACACCCTAGCAGTGTGTTAAAAACAACTACAAACAGCGTAAATTGCATAGCAACACATTAAAAACACTCAGAACACCTTAGCAACTACTAAGCAACACCCTATAAATTACTCAGAACAACCAATTAACAACTCCCTGGAAACCACCCACAAAATATTAGCATTGTGGGTTACCGTGACATACCGAACATATTTTGTTGTTCCTGGAACAACTTTCCTGTCTGAAAAAATTAACAACTTTCCTGTCTGAAAAAATAACTCTATCCCTACCCCTAATACTAACTCTACCCCTAAGTTATCCCTAAAATTAGAGGATAATGATAGGTGAATAACACTGATGTAGAAGAACCTAACCCTGGTTGTAAGCCTAAACCTGACATAAACTGTAAGCTTGTCCCTCAAATCCGATTGGTTGATTGGAATGTTATTCCAGGATCAAAAAAGATGTTGATCCAGGCACATCTTGCACTTGGTAAAATCACATTCACCAGCATGGTGGCAGTAAGTAAGTTTTACAGAGAAATGCATGTTATCTTAAGATGGTGTAAAAGTCATGTTGGTGTTTATGTCCCATCAGGTTTGGCTGTGGGTTTGGATCCTCAGGGATATGGAAACCCTGACTTCTGCTGGCTGTCTGTCCATGACACCCTCATCTGGAGTTTTGCCGGACCCATTGGTGTAGTGGTGCTGGTACGTCCATCCATCAGTCATCTATAGATCATTCTAACTATCAGGCTCGTGTAATTCTCTACCTGCATTAACTGTTTGAATGTTAAACAATCTCTTTAACAGGTCAACGTTGTTATCTTTGTGCTGGCAGCCAAGGCGTCGTGTGGCCGTAGACAACGTTCCTATGAGAAGGCTGGGGTCATGTAAGACGTTGTTATCCTTTCCCTTGAGAGCATTTACTGAGGATTGAAGTATAATGGTACTCATTGGGTTTGTTTTTGCATGTGCTCCAGTCCAGCTATGCGGATGGCCTTCTTACTCCTGTTGCTCATTAGCGCCACCTGGGTGCTGGGTTTAATGGCTGTCAACAGTGATGTCATGACCTTCCACTATCTGTTTGCCATCTTCAGCTGTCTGCAGGTAACAGTCATACTCTTTCTGAAAAAAGGGAAATAAGGAAAGCATCACTATGGCCCGGTTTCACAGACAAGGCTAAGGGATAGTTCACCCAAAAATGAAAAATTAGCCTATGATTTACTCACCCTCAAGTCATCCTAGGTGTATATGACATTCTTCTTTCAGACGAATACAATCGGAGTTATATTAAAAAATGTCCTGGCTCTTCCAAGCTTTATAATGACAGTTAATGGCTGTTTCTGTTTTGAAGTCCATAAAAGTGCATCCATCCATCATAAAAGTGCATCCATCCATCATAAAAGTGCATCTATCCATGATAAAGTGCTCCACATGGCTCCGGGGGGTTAATAAAGGCCTTCTGAAGCGAAACCATGCGTTTGTGTAAGAAAAATATCCATATTTAACATGTTACAAAGTAAAATTCTAGCTTCCAGCTAAACGGCCATACGCAGTCTACTTACGCCTAAAGCGTAAGAATGTCATATACATCTAGGATGACTTGAGGGTGAGTAAATCATGGGCTAATTTTCATTTTTGGGTGAATTATCCCTTTAAGCCAGATTATAGCCCTAGAAAGTTACAGGAAGGTAAGTTTGAAGCTAAAATCTGTAGGATAGAGGACCTCGAGGGCCAGAGTTGAGAACCCCTGCATTATCAACTAATTGGAATAAAAAAGTTTAAGCTGAAGTACTAAAATTAGTAAAGGTAAAACTGAAATAAAAAATAAAGCTAACTAAATATTTTCAATAAAATATTTACAAAAAAACACGTAAAACAAAAATAACTAACACAGACAGGTTTTCTTTTTCTGTTTCTGTTTTTCAGGGCATATTCATTTTCTTCTTCTACATCGTGTTCAATAAAGAGGTGAGGAAACATCTGAAGAACGTTTTCACGGGAAAGAAACAGTTACCTGACGAGTCCAGCACCACGCGCACCACCCTACTGACGGTAAGTTTCTGGAACACATATAAATGATACAATATTTATACATGAATTATCCTTAATGCATCTGAAAACAGCTGTTAGAATCGGATTGAATGTCAATTTGTCTAGTAGCAAATGAACAACCAAGTCATTTCAATTATGTAATTTGCAAGCAATAAGAAAGTAATTTCATATTTTAAAGGAAGAAGTTTGCTATGAAGTGGTCTGGCATTTGGAAACGTATTATTTCGCTTGATTTACAGTACTGTGCTCTTCCTCTGTCTTTAGCGTACTCTGAACTGTAATAACACGTACATGGAGGACGGCGCGATGTTCCGCTCGGGCATCGGCGAGTCGACGGTGTCTCTGGAGAGCACAGTCAGGTCAGCTAAGAGTCACAGCAGCTACCTTACTTACACACACAGGTAACACGCTACTGCTTGGGCACGGCGCTACACGCTCATTACGTAACATTTCACTTTCTCTTTCTATCCTACTTGACATTTCTCAATAGCTGTAATGATTTAATCTTTTTTAATTGACTCTTCTCTTTTCATATGCATGAGCAAATGTGCATGGCTTCTGCTTTGCTTTGCAGTGCTGCAATAATGTACACAAACTCTAACCTGTCCCAGCATGTATATCCATGAATGTCGTGTGTTAACATCCGTCTCATTGTATACACTGAACGCAACCTTTTGACATATCAAATGATCTGTTTATAGATTATTTTGCGTAATCCTCTCATCATTATATGTACATAATATGAATTTGCTGACAGGATTCAGTATTATGATGTATTGGATGCTATATTGTAAGAACACCTCCCTGCAAGCTTGTTGCTAGCATTGCATACTAGCAGAATGACCTCCCAATTAACTACATAGTTCAGTCATGAAACTCTAGATGGCACAAGTCCTTTACATGAAATCTGCAAGCAATCACATCATTACCACATGGCACAAGCTGATTGGCCTCTGTTGATCTTGCAGCCAATGAGATTATTGCCTGCTCAACATTTAAACAGTCTGGTTCATTGTTTGTTGTAAGCTAGTCCTTCAGCAGTTCATCTGAACCCCTCCACCTCCCCCAGCTCCACCTGCCTAGATCTGATATGGGGTTTATGTATGTCTATTTATGCAGCAGCAGTATATCTTACATGCTCACAGCAGTGTATCTGTGTCTATTAGCAGTAGCAACTTCATACTATGTATTTGTGCATGTATATGTAGGCTATATTAAAAGCTAGTCGTATCTTGGGAATGTAATTAAGTGAAATTTTACAAGTTTAGACTAAATTTTATGAAGCTGAACCTTTAAATAACAAGAATTTGAGCAAGTCAACACAGGCTGATTGGTCATATATGGGACATTTTTCATTTTATTTTGTTTTTCACTCGAATCTAATCTCACTGTGTAGAGGTCATGTGAGGGGCATCTGTCTTATATCCCTCTCATTCTCCTACTTTCACTCCTACACAGGGATGAATTGGGTCAGAAGCCCAGTGTTTCATCTGGAAATGCTAAAGCCGGACACACTGACATTGACGGCTCACTCTTCCATAACGGCACTAAAGCAGATGGTATGAAAAAACTTTACCAAGCCAGCATTGATATATACTTAACGCCTGTTATCCACATGTAGACTAGGGTAGTGTGACATCTATATTCTTACAAATATATACAAAATGTGTTGATACAATTACTTAGATTCTGTATGTATCTGAGTATGTATGATACATCTTTCTAATGCTGAGATTGACGTAAGTTTGTGTTTATTCAGACTCAGATTCGGACAGCGAGCTCTCTGTAGACGAACACAGCAGCTCGTACGCCTCCTCTCACTCGTCCGACAGCGAGGATGAAGACATCGACATGAAGCCAAAGTGGAATAATGAGAGACAACCACTACACAGCACTCCAAAGGGTACAAAAGATGGTATTTGTCTTTCATAATTACATTCAATATGGAAATCTAAAAAATTGATGGATGTATTTGCAGGTTATTGAAGTGTCAAATAACATTAACCCCGCCTTTTGTGTTTCAGTGGACACGGTGTCCAATCATGTCAAGCCCTACTGGCCGATTGAAGCCATGACAGCGAGTGACAGTGAAGATAACGGAGGGGCAGAGAGACTGAAAGTGGAGACCAAAGTCAGTGTGGAGCTCCATCAGGAAAATAAACTCAATCACACCGGAGAGAGCACTCAGGACAAAGACCACCCAACACCCTCCGTTCAAGCCAACAGCAACCACCAGCCTGAACAGAGGAAAGGTAAGAGTGGAAAATTAACACTTTTATTAACTGTAAAACACCAGTTCAGCAGGTTTTTTTTTTTTTTTTACTATAAAATTTAGAAAGAAAGAAGTGCAAAATAAAATAAAATTTGTAAATGTATAAATAAATAATTAATAAAAAAATATATATAAACTTGGCAATTTTACGTTTAGAATTTTGTAACTTGTTTGCTTCATCTGAATGGGATGACACTTGGCGACTTTTGTTGCATTAGCTATGTGAACACAAAAAATCATGGACATACATTGGATATGTTAAAGGGTAAAAAAAAGGTCACTCTTGGCTCCTTCGCTGTCAAACATGTAAATATTGTATATGTACATGTAAATGACATAGGAAATTAGTGGGAAATTCGAAAACTCAGAGAATCTTTTGGTGGTACAAACTACAAATTAGCCAATGTGCAAACAAAAAAGTGCACAGCCAAGAAGAATTATCCATTTCTTATTTTGTAAATTTTTTTTAATTATCAAATACTGAGTAACAAAAATGCTTTCCATCTGTTCCCTTTCTAACAAAATTTTAATGTTTGATTGTAATTATAATGCAAAACCTGATACTTATCTAACAAAAAAATATATCTAAAGCTTGACAAAAAGTAGTATTTTAGAATGTCTTAATAAATATCTAAATGCAAAACCTAATAAAATTAAGAAATTACGTCTAAAAAAACAATGGGAATCCAAAAGCCAAACTATAGAGCTATAACAGGCCGTTACACGACATTACACACATTTTTATTTTTTAACATGTCCAGATAGCACTATTCTCACTTCAAAAAATAAATAAAAGGATTTTAAAGGCCTTCACTCTATTTTAATGTGAAATATTTAATTTATAAAATTTTATTAATATTTATTATATATATATAATAAATATTTAAAAAAAAAACTCATGGAAAATGGCATAAATATTGCATAGTTTCATAAAATCTCCTCAATTCTAAATAATAATAAAAATAATAAATAATATAAAATAATAAAATAATAATAATAATATAAAAAAATATTATCGAACAATAATGTATTACATTGATTTTCCTGAAAAAAAAAGAAGCTACATTTCAAGGCTTCGGTCACTTTTGACCAAGTGTGACCCCTAAACAAAGAGGTCCAGAGGCTTAATGAAATATAGTCAAACAAAGATTTGTTGCTATGCATTTTACATAGTATATACTAATATCCTCATGTACTTTCTTCTCATAGGTATTTTGAAGAATAAGATCACATCATTGCCTCCTCCGCTGACAGACAAAAACATGAAAAACAAACTTCGGGAGAAGTTATCGGACTACAATCCCCCCACCATCTCCTCCAGAGCCCCCTCTATAGCCTCTAATGATGGGGGCAATGGCCACAACGTCCTCATCAAGCCCCCTCATCGACCGCCCGTCCCACCGCGAGAACAGCAGAACGGCATGGCCATGAATCTGAAATCAGTGACCGTCAACGGCGGCAACCACTCAGACTCTGAGTAAGACGCTCTTTCACACTCCATCTCGCTTCACCCAAACCTATCTTTTGTTATCTGTTTTTTTCTTATTTGTTTGGTTTTAATTACAAAAATAAAGGCAGTTCAGTAATTTGTTATAAATTGCATGCGGTTTCATTCTAATATACTATTAATAATTGCATTATTAGTTGATACTAATACCAGTGAAATATCATGATACCAATTTTGATACTACCTCAAAAACAAATTGGTGAAATATTTTGAAATTGTTTAAAATTTGTCCAGGTCAAAAGAAAAAAGGGTAACACTTAAATATATAAACTTTACATTTATAAACATTAGTTAACTAAAAATGATCAGTTCTTCTACATCATTTATTTAATCTTAGTTAATTTCAACATTTACTAATATATTTCTGCTAACATTATTTAATGCACCCTGAACTAACAGTGGACAATTGTATTTTTTTTTTATTAACTAACATTAACAAAGGTTAATCAATGCTATGAATACATATTACTCATCATTAGTTTACGCATTAACTAATGTTACCAAATGAGACCTTATTGTAAAGTGTTACTGAAAAAAACTAGAGATTTCATTTCTTAGTGACATTTCACCGTTCTTCCTGGAGAACATGTGATTATTATATATTTTTATATAACGTATATGTGTAAAATCAACATATGATGTAGGTGCACATGAATATTTTTGTTGCAACTTTACTGTGCATGTTTAAACCGTAGTGACACCACCGAACGATACTGAACAAAGACTGGTATTATTACATTTTCGACTTAGTACTAGTGCCAGATATTTATAGATTATAGATGTTCATTTTTGCATGTTTTGGAAACCTGAGCCCTCTGATTCTGTTCAGCTCTTTTGTCTGTTGGGAGCATGTGTCCCGAAAACAAAGAGCGTCTTCTTTACACCTGTTGTCCATGTGGCATGCGGCTGCTGTATCCCAACAGAACACCCTCCTAACCCGCATGTATCCTCCTTCCTTTTCTCTCTCTTTTCTGCTCACTACAGCGGCAGTAATGAAACATCAATTTGACCCAGCAGGAAACCTGAGGAACTTCTGCCCTCGTGAGGGACGAATATCAGCCCTTGACAGTGGGAGGAAGGTGGAAAGCAAAGGTGGATTACACAAAAACCCTCCTTATAGGCGCACCTTGCTCTCCAGCATGTCCCTGGGGTCCAGGCTCCATCGGAGAACAGTATTACTGCAGATGTCAGCCTGTTAAATGAACCATAAGGAAAGAATAAGGGAATGTATCTGAATACGCAAGACCGGGTCAGCGAAGAAGTAGTGCCAAACCACTAAACGTGGGAATTTAACCATCCCAGCATGCCGAGCGACACGCTCTGACTGACTGACAGGTGGACTTGAAGAGACACATAAGTTGTTTTGTACGTAATTTTGTACGATCGCACAAGGCTGAAACTGTGCAGAGACATTTTCTGTTCACAGAATGCTGAAATGTTCTTGGCCCGTCCTCATAGAGGAGATCCTACTCTCGACTAATACCTTCCTCGTGTAATTACTGTGTAGATATATATTTGTTGTTGCTGTTTTGAAATTGTAATATTTTTAAGGCACATTTGTATATTGAAAAGCATTTTTAATAACATTTAATGCAAGACTATTTTTATCCAATGTGGTTCAATCAAAGATGTTTTTGTACTTGATTTGCAGCGTTAATCATTTGGTTTCTCTGGTGCTCTAGTCCCAAAACACGACTAAAAAACACTGTTCAACTTTGACCATTTTCACTGGTGATGTTTAATAATGTTGGAACTGTGAAGACATTGCCTTTAGACTCAAGGAAATGAAAATTAATGTGTTTTCTTTTCTTTCTTTTTTTATCGAAAAGTTCATAATTCATGTTCCAAAGACACAGCAGTGAAAGAGACTCGCAGGTGTTTAAAATAATTTTTCACAACAAAAGACACTGGATTTCTTATGAAATAGCTGTATTTATTTTTATGTTTTGAGACACTGGACAAAAATTGAAGCTGTAAAAATAAAAGCTCTCTGAATTTTTATCTTTTTTGT